>NW_021703772.1:28148767-28189409 GCF_005190385.1 Monodon monoceros | reverse complement strand
AAGAAAGAAAGAAAGAAAGAAAGAAAGAAAGAAAGAAAGAAAGAAAGGAAGAAAGGAAGAAAGGAGGAAAGAAAGATCATCTTTAAAAAAAAAAAGATACCTAGAGGCTGGTACTGCATGCCCCTTTCCCACCCCACAGCGCCATTAGCTTTCCAGGCCCCTATCTGCCCTGCTTCCCATCCTCACTGCCATCTCAGCATCCAAGATGTTTTCAGAAGCTGCAGTTATTACATCTGCATTCCAGACAGTAGGAGAGAAGAAAATAAGAAGGGCTTCTTTGCTTCCCCTTAAGGAGGCTTCTAGGAAGTCTCACTCAACATTTCCACTTACAGCCCATTAACGAGACACATGGCCACATCCAGCTGCCAGCACTGGCTAGGAAATATGGACCAGTTTACTGGGCATCAAATGGCCCAGCTAAAGATTGGGGTTCTGTGGGGAAGGGCAGCCAGGAGTGCAAGGTTCAGGAAGTCTTCTCCTAGGAAGTGCCAATTCATCTGGAACTTGAAGGACAAAAAGCCTCTTGTTAGAGGATGGAGCAGGACATCTCAGGCAAGGGAAACAGCAAATGAAAAAATGAAGTTATGGGAAGTGCGGAATGTTTGGTGACTTCATGGAAACGAGTGGAGTGAGACTGGAGAGCAGTAAGGAAAGGAGGAGAGGAGAGGAGTCCCAGAGACAGACAACGGCTGGACCATACAGGCCTTCACCTGTTGCCAGGAGAGATTTGCTTCATTTAAAAAAAAGTTAAAAAGATTTTAATTGCCCTGGAAATTACTTTTAAAGGAAAGGAGTGCCATGCCTTAAATGCTTACTGGAATGCTTGGGTGCTAAAGAAATCTTACTCATTAATACACTGGAAATGTCTTGGTTCTGATTTCATCACTGATCATTTAATAGGACGTGACAAATTATTGCTTATTCTGCCTTTGTGTGTTGGAACCAACAGGTAAACTTCTTTTTGCTCATTAGCTGCCTCAGTGAGAAACAGGCAATATCATGTAGCAGATCCTCAGTGGAGTACTTTCTGTAGGGGCCTGAGGTACAGCAGATGTGAGGGACTTGGGTGTGGAAGGTACTAATGAATAAGCAATAGTAATAGCATATCTGTGACTTGTGGGCAGCTCTTTCAGGATATGTAAAAGCTGAGAAAGATTCTTTTAACCATTGCTTTTCGACTTTTTATCTTTTTTCTTTTTAAGGCCATTAGACATTTGGTAGGAATCTGCTTATACTGTTAGGCAAGACTACACAGCAACATTTACATATGTAAATTGACACTTGATTGTTAGTTTCTGTTAGATATTTTGTGTTCCCCTAACACTGTAGAGTTAAAGTTGAGCAAAAGCTATGAGAACTTTTCAGCCTCGGTTCTGGAATTGTCGCAGATGCCTGTCTGTGGTCGCCCTCTAGTGGTCCAGTTAAGCCTAACATTTAAACGCCACCTGACAATCAATCTTTTCTAATATCCTCATCTACCAACAGCTACTCACCCTTCCGGTCTCAGAGAGGCCTTTGCCAGCGTTACCCCTCCCTCCTCACCGTCTCTTATAAATTGATTTGTGTGATTATTTGATTGACATCCATCTCCTCCCCCCTCTAACTAGACTTTAGTGCCTGACCCCATTCTTCAATACACATGTGTTAATTGAACGAATAACTGAGCAGGGCTTGAATGTCAAGAGCCTTTCATACGTCTTCACTCCAGCCGGCTGCAGTCATTACAAAAAAATATAAGTTCAAGGCTTCTGTGCTGGACATTTACCTAAAGCACCTGATGTTATTTAAATGTTTTTAAAAATTAAAGTATAACATATATGCCAAACAGTACACAAATTGTAAGTATACAGTTCAATGATTTTTCACAAACTGATCATACCCATGTAACCAGTCCCCGGATCAAGAAACAGAACATTACCGGAAACCCAGAGACACACCTGTGCCTCTTCTCATCACTACCCTACCCAACATATAGGGTAACATCATCGAATCATTTTGCCTGTTTTCCTAGTTTATAAAAATGGAATCATACACTATGGACATTTTGTATCTGGCTTCTTTTACACCATATTACATTTGTGAGTTTCATCCATGTTACTTTTTGAAAATACACTCCAAAGATCAAAAATGACACTTGCGAAAAAATTCCAAAAGACTGCTTAAATGACCCTAAGTGACACAGCCATGTCTCTTAAGCCGAGCACAGTCCCCGCAAACACTTGGGCAGCCAAAGAAACAAGCGATAAAAATGAGATCCAGGTTTTTAAAGCAATGACTTAGAACCCTCTGTTCCTCCCCTCAATTCATTTTATTCCAACTTTTAAGGCAATTTTTCTCCTAGTTCAAATGCTTGGACTAATGTCCACACCCTTCTCTGAGTCCCCTGAATTTTTTTCCTTTCTTCCTGTTTTTTGACCTGTATGCTTCTTCTCGTGTGTGTGTGTGTCTGTGTGTGTCCCCCATTTCCTGCTTGATGGTGGATGGAGGATTGAAGTGGGAACTGTGAACCTTAGTGTTGGACATAAAGAAGTGAAAAGGGATCCAGGATGGAAAAAATGGAAGCCAGAAATGACATACAGATGAAACAAATATTGTCTCAAGAAATACTTCCATAATCTGAAGATGAAGCAAATATTGTCTCAAGAAATACTTCCATAATCTGAAGGAAAAATAGATTAATTACAAAGGAATAAAAATCCACTAAATAAGCCATAACTATTAAAGGAAAAAATAAGATTTCGTTTCTCTCAAAGGAAGGCAGCCTAAGCCTTCAATGAACGAACTTCTATCCACATTTATGAAAATATTCAAATACGAATAGCTGCCACTTGGGGGAGAGCCTAGGAATGTGTTTGAAGTTGAGTGGCTCTGTAAGCAGCAGTGTTATTCTAGAATAACTCCATGTGTCTACCTTACAATAAAGTAGAACACTTGATAGTTTAAATATTGGCTTCCTGAACATGCTCATATTTGCTTCTCACAAAAGTCTGGTGAGGTAGATAGGGCAGGAATTCTTATAGGTATTTGAGAGAAAAGGAAACAGGCTCACAGAGCATAAAGCCATGCAACTAACAAGAAGCACATTGGATGGGGAGGTAATGGACAGCACGGTGGCTACAGATAATAACACCATATTGTGTATTTGAGAGGTGCTAAGAGAGTAGACCTTAAGAGTTCTCACCACAATAAAAAAAAAACAACGTTGTAACTGTGTGTGGTGATGGACTAGATTTGTGGTGATCTTTTCACAATATATACAAATATCAAATAATTACGTTGTGCACCTGAAACTAACATAATGGTCTATGTCAATTATATCTCAATAAAAACTAAAATAAAGCACATATGAGACCAAAAAAAAAAGGACACTGGAAGTTTGAATTCAAAGATTTTTGATCCCAAATCTAAACCTTTTCTTGCTGCATAATCCTACCGTTACAAGCAGGAGCTTTACAAAGCTTTGGTTTAAGAAATTTACAGAAGTTCAAAGTCTGGTTTTCAAAATGACGTAATAGACTAAAGGACCATATTAGGTGTTATGGTTATGGGGAGACCTGGCCAGTCAAAGGAATGCGATTATTTGGCAGCTCACTCTAAGACTTGCCCTTAGGAGATCAGCAAGTTCATTGCCCCTATTTTTTAGACAGTTCATGGTACAACAATCTTAACTTTACCCAATAATTCCATTCCAGGGTCTACTCACTTTTATCAACAGGATAGTTTGTACCTAATCCTAAATCCTCCCAATAGCAAGTTCAAAAAAAAAAAAAAGCATTCTAAATTCCAAGGAAGAAAAAAAATCACATTTTGCTTCATAAAGTCAAAGTTGACAATGCTGACCTGAGAAAGCAAAGGTGCTAGCAATAGACTCCACTCTCAGCTTGTCTTCCTAGTAATGATGGAGCTGGTAGCTAGTTTGCGCATTTGTTAGCAGGGCTGTTTGCTACATGCTGTGCCACAAATTAAGTTACCAGTTTTCTCTGAATTTTGTAGTGGGTGGCACTGGCACCTGGGGGGCAGGCATCTGTGTTTTTTTCCTGCTTGGAATCCATTCCACTTTCCAGTATCCCTCTTTGCTTAGGTGAGCACTTCCTCATTCTCAAACCCTGTGGTCTTGCTCATTTTATCCCCAACTCCAGGGATACGCTCGGGCTTCATTTCAGCCACTTAGAATATTCTATTCTACGGGCCACAGTGACCAGGTCAGGAAGAGGGAAATTAAATCAAACCTGGCCAGTGAGACTCAAAGCAAAGACTTTGTAAGAACTCCCCTTCGGGATTCTGAGCTACAGTATGCTGTGTGCCTGGAGCTGTGCAGGTCCACCTCGTGGAAAGAGCCTGTTGAGAGCAAAGCCAACACAGAGGAAAACAGAGCTGAGGAAGACAGAATGACTTCTGATGATCTCACTTGAATGCCTGCATGCAGTCATGCCCAAGGCGTGTTGATCATGTGCACCCACACATCCTTTCTGTTAAAGCTTCTGTGGGTGAGTTTGCAGTCACTTGCAATTGGAAGAGTCCTGCCCAGTGCAATATAAGTGATCTCAGTTCAGAGTTATCTGCATTCTGACCCCATGCAGGCTGATCTTTCCTTTCCTATTTTGCAAGAAGACAGAAATGTAACCCAAGTATCAGTCAGACATAACAGCTGCTGCTAATCTTTTTTTTTTTTTTTTTAAAGAATTTATGTATTTAGAGCCTACCTGGCTCTTTGGTGGGGCTGGTGGCGGACTCTGGGAGGACTCACACCAAGGAGTACTTCCCGGAACTTCTGCTGCCGGTGTCCTTGTCCCCACGGTGAGCCACAGCCGCCCCCCACCTCTGCAGGAGACCCTCCAACATTAGCAGCTTCTACTTTGTCTTTGGGTGTGGGGTATCTTTTTTGGTATTTTCTTGGATGGGAGGGGAAATGAAAAATCTGATAGAGAGAAAGGTTCTTCTTCTTGGCTACTGTTGGAAGCTGTGGGTCCTTGAGCTTCTGCAGACTTTGGAAGAGGGAATCCTTAGCTGAAACATTCAAGAACCAGGGGGCGTCCCAGAGAGCCCACAGAACGATTAGAAGAATCTTTGCCGACCCACCAGAGATCCCTGTATTCCACGTGGAGAACCATCGATCTAAAAAGCGACATCTTGATTTCAGAATCCTTCTTTTTTTAAAATAAATAAATAAATAATTTACTTATTTTTGGCTGCGTTGGGTCTTTGTTGTGGTGTGTGGGCTTCTCATTGCGGTGGCTTCTCTTGCTGTGGAGCACGGACTCTAGGCACGCAGGCTTCAGTATTTGTGGCACATGGGCTCAGTAGTTGTGGCTCGCAGGCTCTAGAGTGCAGGCTCAGTAGCTGTGGCGCACGGGCTTAGTTGCTCCGTGGTATGTGGGGTCTTCCCGGACCAGGGCTCGAACCCGTGTCTCCTGCGTTGGGGGCGGATTCTTAGCTGCTATGCCACCAGGGAAGCCCTGCTGCTAATCTTCTACTGAAGGCTCTCTGAGCAAAGTTGGATCCAGGATATTTGGGAGATTAAGTGTAAATCATTAAACACTTATCTTTAGCAAGTGAGATATTTGTTCATACAGGCTTCTTTAAACGGTCAGCTTTATCTCTAATTTTAAGTTTAGGTTAGGTTTTTTAAATGTCTACAAATCTCCATTGTTGAAAATGTAGGCTTGAAAACGTCTGCTAAGTTAAAAACTTATTTGCAAGACTTTAAAGGAAGGGAGAGAAATGCAGCTCATTACAAAATGAGCCTTCTATTCTTGAGGAAAAGGCTCAATGAATTTCAGGTTCATATTTTCTGGTGTGAGGATAAATAATGCCAGTTAATTTTTTTCTTTTCTTACTACTATGGGTATCAAAACTAGAGAAATATGAGTTAATTTTTTAAATTTAAAAATAATTTTTAATTAAAAATTTTTAATTAAAAATAATTTTTTAAATTAACAATAAAAAATTTTTAAATTTGGCAGCACTGCACGGCATGCAGGATCTTAGTTCCCCAACCAGGGATCGAACATGGGCCCCGACAGTGAAAGCTCTGAGTCCTAACCACTGGATTGCCAGGGAATTCCCAAGTTAATCTTTTTATTTTATTTATTTATTTATATTTTTTGCAGTACGCGGGCCTCTCACTGTTGTGGCCTCTCCCTTTGCGGAGCACAGGCTCCTGACGCGCAGGCCCAGCGGCCATGGCTCACGGGCCCAGCCGCTCCGCGGCATGTGGGATCCTCCCGGACCGGGGCACGAACCCGTGTCCCCTGCATCGGCAGGCGGACTCTCAACCACTGCGCCACCAGGGAAGCCCCCAAGTTAATCTTTTTAAAGATTATAGTGGTTATTTGTGGTGCTTTGAATCTTAAAGAAACTCAAATTATGAAAATGCGAGTAACGCATTAACCACACAATAACACAATATACAATAATGATAATACAATAGATATAACAGCAATAGAAGCTTACATATGTTGAGCGTTTATTATATGCCCAGTCCTGTGCTAAAGGCTCAACATGCATTATTTAATTTATGCCTCACAACAACCCCATCAACCATCTTGTGTAATGAGGCACAGAGTGGTTAAATATTCAATAACTTAGCCCTGGCCTCTTGGTTGCTTATTGGGAAAACCTGAATTCAAACCCAGGGCTGTCTGACTGCAGGGCTTAATTACCAAACTATACTACCTGGATTTCCAATCCTTTCTTTGTTCCTAAATGTGCATAAATTTAACTGAGGGTGTTTTGCTTGCCTGATTGTCATGATTTATAAAATTTTAAATCAGTATTACAAATTGGTGTGGTGGGTGGATTGTTAACATCAGAATGTACAGTTTTAGATTTTCACGAAAACTTGGAAGTTCTGGCCACCCGGCCCCTCCTTTTCCCAAGGAGGGAGGCAGGGATTATGTCCAGCTGCCCCCTGTTGATGGGGCAGTTCCACTCCGAGCTGGCCCAGTTCTCTGTAAATGCTCTTTGCGGCTCCCCGGCTTTCCTGCTTCCATCCCTCCTCCCAATTGCCTGTCCTTTGTCTTTAAGGAAATGCAGGTCCAATTGCATGAAGCCTGTTGAATGCCTTCCAGTGTCTCCAATTACCTGAAAGCACTTCATACCCTGCTCCACCCCACCGTTTTTGTTTTTTTTTTTTAACATCTTTATTGGGGTATAATTGCTTTACAATGGTGTGTTAGTGTCTGCTTTATAACAAAGTGAATCAGTTATACATATACATATGTACCCATATCTCTTCCCTCTTGCATCTCCCTCCCTCCCACCCTCCCTATCACACCCCTCCAGAAGACCAAAAGACAACCCTCAGAATGGGAGAAGATATTTGCGAATGAAGCAACTGACAAAGGATTAATTTCCAAAATTTACAAGCAGCTCATGCAGCTCAATAACAAAAAAACAAACAACCCAATCCAAAAATAGGCAGAGGACCTAAATAGACATTTCTCCAAAGAAGATATACAGATTGCCAACAAACACATGAAAGAATGCTCAACATCATTAATCATTAGGGAAATGCAAATCAAAACTACAATGAGGTATCATCTCACACCAGTCAGAATGGCCATCATCAAAAAATCTAGAAACAATAAATGCTGGAGAGGGTGTGGAGAAAAGGGAACACTCCTGCACTGCTGGTGGGAATGTGAATTGGTACAGCCACTATGGAGAACAGTATGGAGGTTCCTTAAAAAACTACAAATAGAACTACCATATGACCCAGCAATCCCACTCCACCGTTTTAGTGTCTTCTCTGGCCTTTGTCTCCACCCACTCCTTATATTCTGTCCTCTGGCCATGCTGGGTTTCTCACTGTCCACCCAACACACCGTGCCCTGTCACGCCTCTGTGTGTTCACGCCTTTCTCGTACTGTTCTGCTGCTATCATGTCCGTCTGCTCTTTCTCAATGGTTAAATTCTTACTTATAATTTAAAACCCATCTCCAATGTTATCTCCCCAGGAGACAGAGAATCCTCCTCGGGAATTCTCCTTACTTACCCAGGAAGAACTCACATATTTCTTCTTCTGTGCCTCTGTAGCCCTTCACATCCTCAGCTCCTACCCAGTTAACCACATTTTACTGCATCAAATTAATTGTGGGTCTGGCTTTCCTACTAGACTCTGAGCTCCTGAAGGGGAAAGGCCCCGTCTTGGTCCTCTGTATTCCCAGAACCTGATACAGTGATTGGCACAGAGTGGGGACTCCAGCAACCTTAGCTCCTTCCCCCTATCTCCTTGATGCCAGTGACTGTCTTACCATCTCCAAAATTTCTCTGCTTAACTCAGCAGCACTGGGACCCGGGACATAAAAAGCGCTCAATTAACCTGTTTTGAACTATCCATTAACTCTGTGGCTGGCACGGCAGGTCTCAACCTGTGTCTGACCCCATATTGACCTTAGCCTTCTCAGTATCCCTCTTAGTTAATTTCCCCAGCTGCCAGCAATACCTGTGACCTGCAGGCTCTGCCCTTCTAATCATTAAGCCAATGAGGAGGTCGGCAAGCTAAGACGTTAGGAAGCTTGACTACTCAGGAGCCAACAGGTGTTATGGCCAGTAGTTTCAGAAGCAATAGTGGTGAACAAAATCCCAGCTTTCCACCCGACCTCAGGCTACTTCTGCCCACCAGTCTGTCTGTCCCTCTAGTGGGAAGTAGGGCTTGACTGGCCTCACTTCTTGTCTGAGTTTCCTTCCGGGACAGAAACCCGGATCGAAGCAGCATCCTCGGGGCTGTGGGTTCCTGGCACCTAGCCGAATTCTCAGCGTCCATCTTCTTTGCTCCCATCATCCCTTGTATTGACGCAGCATCAGGCACTGCTCCGAAAGTTCTGCCTCCATGTTCTTGTCTGGTTTCTGGGAACACAGATGAGAACCCACTAGCATTTGTTCTTCCCTCTGGAACCTGGTGGCATATGCAGTAAGCCTTCCCTTCGAGTGGGGCACCCTTCCCTGCTCCTGTCCTCGTGACTGCGGCCAGCTCCAGGCTACCTGCTCCAGCCTGAGCTCAGCCGGCCCTCCAGAGTGGTGTCAGCTCTGCCCCTGTGTCTTCTCAGGCTCTACTTCCAAGTTGATCTTTTTCCTTTTGTTTTCTGTCTGCTAAAGATTGATCTTGGATTTCCTAGTCCTTCCTGCACCTATCTAGGTACACTTGCCCTTCTATTAAAAAGCAAAAAAAAAGCCCTTTTTATTTTCAACTCAAGGGAATGAATAATAATCACGTGCTACCCAGACGGGTTTTCAGTCCTGGGCCGATAAGATCTTTTCTTTTCCTTTTTTTTTTTTTTAAAGTTTCACAGGGAAACCACCCCCATCTCTAAATCTCCGTATTGCAGAAGGGGTCTAAGGCCACTTTCACAGATATGAGCTAGTCCCGTTGCTTCTTCTAAAGCGGTAAAGTGACTCAAGTCCCTTGTTACTAATAGGATGCTTGACTGAAGTGCCATCCTGCATTCGTTTTCCTTTTCTGATCAGCAGCCCAGGGAGACAGGTTTCCTCTGCTCCCTAACAGGAACACTGGGAAGCACCCTTAGGTGCTCTGTGAGAATTATTCCACACGTAGATGTATTTTTTTTTTTTTTTTTGCGGTACGCGGGCCTCTCACTGTTGCGGCCCCTCCCACTGCGGAGCACAGGCTCCGGACGCGCAGGCTCAGCGGCCATGGCTCATGGGCCCAGCCGCTCCGAGGCGTGTGGGATCCTCCCAGACCGGGGCACGAACCCGCGTCCCCTGCAGGCGGACTCTCAACCACTGCGCCACCAGGGAAGCCCGTAGATGTATTTTTGATCCTTTTGTGGGAGGAGGTAAGTTCCACATTCTTCTATTCTGCCATCTTGATCTCCCTCCTGGAGAGCATCCTTCATGTTTCCTGATGGAGAGCCACTTACCGGCATGTTGCAGCACTTTCCATGCTTTCATTCTCTTCCTTGTTTAATTTGTACAAATAGTCTTTTTTGAGAAGAGCCTGCCAGTGACTTATGGTATCGTGCCCTAGATCTGTGGTGGTTTATCAAACCCCTTCCTCCCCAAATGAAGGCAGGATTGTCATGGAGGACAAACCACTATTGTAACTGGAAGTGGGGGTCTGGCTGCTCGCCGCTCAAAAGCCAATAAAGAGGCAAGATTGGTGGAAAGGAAAGTTTGTTTTGGATGCCGGCAACCGCGGGGGAGGGCGGACTCTTGTCCAAAGGCCGACTCCCCACCGCTTCCCCCCAGACAAGCAGGGGGCAAGAGCCTTTATAGACGGAGGGAGGAGGCTACATGTAGAAACAGCACAGTCAGCTCTGACCGTCACGTTGAAGTTGGAAATGCAGTGATCTGACCAGCATCATCTTGATTGTTTTAAGTACAGTTAATCTTCAGTTCCAGGGTTGGTTTGTTCCCATTTTCTTGAGGTTAATTCTCAGAATTGTGGCAGTTTATGTCTTGACTACAATCTGGTCATCACGTAGTTAACTTCTTCCACCTGGTGGGGCTTTTAGTATCTATAAGAGCTCACAAGCTCACAGGATATGGCTCAGAATATTCTCTATAGCCCTTGAGGAGGAGCTGAAGGTCCTTGACTGTGTTTGCTGACTGAACTATGATTATTCAGTCTTGTTGGACTGTTTTCCTTTGTTTCTGTACTTTCTCATTTCTCTGATTAAACTTATTCGTTGGCTGAAGCTTTTCCACAGACAAAAGGCAGGCTGAGGACACGGGGGGCTAGACCACAGGGTCCTGCTCCGTTTCACTATGAGGCCTGCGAACTCCCTTTCACTGTGGGACCCGTTGGCAGCAGGGAGCCCCCCAGTCACACCCTTCTTTATGGTCTTGCTGGCGACCTTGTCTAAAATGACGGAAGCTACTATGGCCAGTCTGGTTTCATGAGTGTTGCTTTTGAGTTTCAAAGATCCCTTTTTCCTGTTTCCAGTCCTGTAGGTGGGACCCTTTTCCCGCCTCTCCCTCTGCCTCTTTTCTCCTCATTTAGGATGAGATTACAACCTTTAAGTAAATTATTGCTACAAATGGCACGTCCAGGCAATAGTATACAGTCGCCCCTTGACCGACACAGTTTTGAACTGCTTGAGTCCACTTCTACATCGATGTTTTTCCGTAAACCTACAATTGGCCATCTACATCCACAGGTTCTGCATCCAGGGCATCCAATTTCAACCAGCAGCTGGTTGAGTCTTCAGATGCCAAACCCGCGGATGAGGTCGGCCGACCGTGCCAGCCTTTTTACAGAAGGGACTTGAGCATCTGGTCATCTTGGTATCCCCAGGGACTCCTGCAACCCATCCCCTGCAGATACTGGGGATCAACTGTACATGTTTCTGACCCTTCCAACCCCCCCCCCGCCAAGTCTTCCTTTGTCAAAGCCTGTCCTTATCTTGCTGGAGGCAGGGGTATATAACCTAATGGTGAACCGCGAGGATTCCGGAGTCAGAGAAATCTGGCTTCCAATCCTGGCTCTGCTCCTTCCAGTTGTATGTGGCGCTGGATTCATCATTTAACTGTTATGAACTGGTATCCTTGTTAAATGCAGATACTGCCAGTACCTAACTCATATGGCTGTTGTGAAAAGATTGGAACAAGCAAATGGATGTGAAGTGATTGGCACTGTGCCTGCCACACTGGAAACGCTGTAAATGTTGTCAATTATTATTGGCTACATGGCAGAGAGAGACATTGTCAAAGTAGCAGGACAGCCTTCCAACGCTGTTGTCCTTTCAGCAGGTGCTTGATCCCTGGTCACTGATGCGGGAGTTACATTACACAGTGCCACCAAGTCAGCTGTCCATGTCTGGATGTGTATTCCAGATGTTTAAAGAATTTCAATATTTTCCTGTCATAAAGCATCAGCAGAGACTCGTCTGAACAGTGCCAATGAAGTCTTATCTCTAAAATTATAATAATGTGTATTATACCTCATGGGGAATTTTTTTGTTTGCTTCTGAGCTAATGGAGATATTAAAACTGATACGTCCAATGAGGAAGTGGGTAGAGAAGAGGCTGCTTCCCACCATGTCACCATGTTAAAAAGCTCCCTGTAGGGCAGCAGTTACAATGAATCCTCACTAGCCCAGGACAAGCTGAGACATAATGGTTTAAATGGTTCCAGCTTCTGTCATTAGGATCACCATTGGGTTGGCGCCTGTGTCTCTCCCTTTGATTTTTTTAGTATTTTCTTATTTTCTCGTACCACAAAATGTTCCATACTCATATTTATTTTCCCTGCTCCTGTCTTGGAATTAACCACTTCTCCTAGGAGCCGTGGTTCCTTTTATTGGAGAAAGGTGCTTAGATATAAAGAAAAAACATGCTATTGTTTTCCCTACACCACACACAATACTCCAAATGCTCTGCACTCTGGTCCCCAAACGTGTGGTGGTTCCCCCCATCCTCCACATCAAGCAGTTCTGCAGCACTAACTGGGTGTCATACGATATAACTCAATTTTGACACTATCTACCCAGAGATAGCATCAGATCCCGTGGGTTAAGGGCTCAGTCTTACAAGACTGCCTGCATCCTCTTCAGATGCCAATCGCATCCAGGTTATCAACTGTGCTTCTGACCTACTGGCTATAAATTGGAGGTTCCCACAACCTCCTCCCTGAATTTCGTTAATTTGCTAGACTGGCTCAGAGAACTCAGAGAAACAGTTTATTTACTAGATTACAGGTTTATTAGGAAAGGATATTTTTTAATAAAAGGACTTTTAAGAGGTTTTAGTTTTAATTTGTTTAAGGAGTATAAGTAGTGGTTTAAAGAAAAGACTTTTGCTAAAAATAGCTGGTGATAAGATCATGGCTATTAAACTCGTTTCTTTCACAGGAAGTGGCTACTCTTTTGTTTCTGAAAATTTCTTAGGAAAGATTTAGTATTCTAAAGAGTCTAAAGTTATATATATGTCATTTGTTGTCACTTAAAAATCTTGGGCAGAACAGCCAGATGGAAGAGCTGCATAGGGCAAGGTGTGGGGAAAGGGGCTCAGAGCATCCATGCCCTTGCCTGGTGCATAACCCTCCCAGCACCTCCACATGTTCACCAACCTGGAAGCTCTCCAAACCTCGTCCTTTTGGGTGTTAAGTAGGCTTCATTACATAGACATGGTTGGTGAAATTACTGACCACCTCTCCCTTCCCCACAGGTGGCTGGTGGCAGTGGGGCTGGATGTTTCAAACTTCTAATTACAGGTTGGTCCCCCTGGCTATCAGTCCCCATCATTATGGACTTTCCAAAAGTCAACAAAGTTCCCAGGACACAAAATGAGACAAACAGGAAAGCAATAGTTGTTCCTGGGAAGGAAAGAATCAATAACCAATGGGTAGCCCCAAACCAAATTCACGACAGTCACAATTCAAAGAACTAATTCTTATAAATGGTTTCCTCCACTAATCTGAATTTGTAAAGAAAGGTCAAATTAAGCCTATGTAAACTCATATTTCCATCTGTGGTTCACTTGCACCAAATTGAACCCAACTGACTCCTACTTTCCACTAGTTATTCCTGGAAAGAATTTCTAGATTACTTTGGTAATTATAGTCATTTATTCTTATAAACCTCTTAGAGAAGAAAAATATGGACCTATAAAGAAAAACGTTTACAAAAGGGAAAATAAGGTTTTGTCCATACTTTACATCTGTGAATAATGGATAATACCTTACAGAAGAAGAGGATTTCTTGGGATCATCCAGGGACTTTGGAGGCATAAATGTTCACATCTACGTATTCAAGCCTCCCGTTGTAGCAGATATCTGTTATTCTTGTCAGCCCTACATCTCTTCTCTTTGAGAACTGCTCCTCCACAGGTAGAGCTAGTAATCCCAAGGTCCTGTCTCCCCAACACATGGTGGTCATGTGACCAAGCCTGGCCAATTAGAACATGCCACCCTCTAGGAAGCACTCATAGTTCAGGGCTGGCAACTCACCCCTGCAGGACTAACAGGAATCCTTTTAAGAGACTTGATCTAAATGTTCAGGGAGAGAGATGGGGATTTTGAACACTAGTGATCTGGTAATCCTGGATTCCTGTGAACTATCTCATGGGAAAGCCTGTTTAAGGATGAAGCCCACACGAAGGAAAGGATATCATTGCTTGAACCCTTGAATACATTTCGGCATGAAACAGCTGTGACTTCCTAGTTCTAATCCTGTTTCAGTTTAAACTCTTTTTTTTTTTTTTTGCGGTACGCAGGCCTCTCGCTGTTGTGACCTCTCCTGCTGCAGAGCACAGGCTCCGGACGCGCAGGCTCAGCGGCCACGGCTCACGGGCCTAGCTGCTCTGCGGCATGTGGGATCTTCCCGGACCGGGGCACGAACCCACGTTCCCTGCATCGGCAGGCGGACTCTCAACCACTGTGCCACCAGGGAAGCCCAGTTTAAACTCTTTTGAGTTGACAATCTGTCACTTGCAACAGAAGGCATCTACTCCACCTCCTTAGAATTGGATAAATAAACTCCCATGAGTAAGAAGGGATGCTCAGAGTTAAGTTCAATTCCCACCTGCACAGAAACACTCTATTATTCGGTGGATGCCTGAGCCCCTCAAGGAACAGGATAGTCACTACCCTGTGCCTATTACATTGCTGCTATTTCTACCTACTTTAAAGTCTTTTTTGTGAGACTGATAGCAGTCTCCCCATAAATTATACCCATTGGTGTTGCTTCTGTACTGGACTCAGAAAATTAGTCTGGGCTCTTTTTCATATGGGATCCTTTTAAATATCTGAAAATACTTTTTCTCTACAGTTTCAGTAGTCCCAGTCTCTTTACTCTTAGGAGATGGTTTTTAAACTCTTCACAATTCTGGTATCCTCTTTAGAAAATGTGATGTTAGTAAAGATACCTTTACAATGTATTGCCTAGAAATGAGAAATTTATTTGACTAGTTTGGAGAACAGTAGATCTATTATTTCCTGTATTCTAGGTACTATAGCTCCCTTACATACTCTTATAATTACATTATTTTTAGCCAAGCTTTGGGCTTCTTGATAATTTTTTAAAGTCCACAACAAGTACAAAATACAATACTTAGGACAATAAAAAGATAAATAAAATGTAACAACAATAGTTAACATTTAATGAGTTACTATATGTCAGGCATTTTATAGCATTATGTTATTATTTACATCTTACAAACGCCCCATGATGTGGCTTCTATGATTAGCCCCATTACAGTTGAGAGGTTAAGTGCTTGCCTGATGTCTCACAACTAGTGGATGGTAATGTTAGTATCTAAGTCTGATTCCCAAAATTAGCTCTAGAGAATTCAGGAGCAATGCTTCTAACAGAAAACCAGCTAGAGGGTTATGGTGAACTGTTAACTGTGAAAGCTGAAGCATTTTAAAAGTTGTAATGATTATTAGTTAATTTAAATTTGTTGAGTTGAATTCTGGTGCTGCTGCCGCTTTTTTTTTTTAGTGCTGATGCTTCTTAAAGGCAAAATTGAGTACTGTGAATCCTTGAATGGAGGATTATAATGCAGGATGAAGGGGGAAAAGAAACATTTTAAATAAAGCCTGATTAAGGGACTTGCCTGGCGGTCCAGTGGTTAAGACTCTGCCCTTCCAGTGCAGGGGGTGCGGGTTCGATCCCTGGTTGGGGAACTAATATCCCACATGCCATGTGGTGCGACCAAAAAAATAAAAATAAATAAAAGGAAAGTTCTTTAAAAAAAACAAAAACCAGATTAAGTAAGTATTAAAGAGGAAGAGTTTTCAAGAACAAAAGAGGTGCAAAAAGTGAGCTGTAGGACCTGGAAACCATGGTGAAGAATCTGGTGAGACTTAGTTTAGAATGGACTAGTCTGATTTCAAGGAAAGAAAAGATGATGAGGTACAACAGGGTTTATCTTATTTTCCAAGCCAGGACCCTGAGAGGGTGAGGCAGGTGGCCACAAAGTCTGAGTCAGTGGGAACAGGGAAGTTTCCAAGTGGGAGTGTGGTAGACCCTGGTGGGTCTCTGGGATCTGGGCTGATTTGCAGCGGTCCCCTTTCATGTGGTACGTGTGGTGAAAGTTTTCTGGAACTCTTAACAAAGCCCAAAGGCTATGAGAACAGGAGCTATATTTATGCACTCTATCAACAGTTCCCAATTCCCACCTTTGAGACCAGCATAAGCTGGCAGTGGGATGATTCAGGCAGAAAGACAAACATCGTTTGGAGGATACTGCTCAAAGCAGCCTCAAGACGCAAGCTTGGGTGTTATTCTAAAGAGCCAAGGTCATGGCTTTCAAATGCAAGGATGGGCAGAGGAGCTGCCCTACACACTGTTCATCATCTCTGAATACACCTAGATTGATCTGAGACATTTTAAGACCAGTGGATTATGAACAACCATATATGTCTGTAGACACTGAGAGAGGGATAGAGACACAGGAAGTCAGCCAATGACATGTGGCATAGCTGTCCCTGTTTTCTAAAAGAGATGAATCAATATTCTGGTAAAAGAACTACCCATATACAATGGTAAGAAAAAATGTAAAGGATGTAAAAAAGAGTTGGTTGAGAAATCGTAAGTAAATAGGTGTTGAGCTTGAAGGTAAAAGTGAAGGAAGTATTTGAACAAGGGTATGGGATCTATCTTACCCATGAACTCAAAGTTTCATAAATTAGAAATGGATCTGTCAGATGTTGGGAGATGGAGGAGAAGACATAAGCTCTGTGAAAAGGCACAAACAAATGCTGGATTCCCTTCTCCGAAGGGCCACAGCCGCTCCGGTGAACACAGACCAACCAACGTGCCTTTCTTCACCTTCTCTTAGGAAATACCTATGCTGTGTCACAAAGCTCTCAAACACTGCTATTTGAGTACAATTTACACTTACTTAATAAGCTCTTCGGCTAAGTTATAAGTTTATCTTGCCTACAGGGCATAACAGTATACTTAAAAGGTGCAAAATAATCTCTTAGTAATTGTGATGTTGCGACAAACTTTTAAACCATAACTGCCTTCCTTCTGGTGAGCACTGGGTGGTGCTCTCATCTAAGAGGAAGTAAATCTAGGCAGTTGTGCGCCAGGCCTCTGTCGCTCTGCCTACCACAGCTTCGAAGTCCTTAATCTCTCTCTCTTAGTAATTCTAAATGTGGATGCATAGGCACCCTGGTATTTTTTGTTTGTTTGTTTATAACAGCTTTATTCATAATCACATTTATGTTCAAACTGAAGGAGATTTATAGATGTATACAGGGCATACTGGTATTTTTAAGTATTCATTACAATTTTCCAAATTTCCTTGAAGAATCTGTATGTAGTGCTTTTTAGTATAATGGGCAAAAAATTAAAAGTGATATAAAACAATTAGATTCCACTTCTCTAATTATATTGGCATTGTTCCTGCTGACTTCAATGTTTCTGGATGTATCTGGTCTGAAGAACTAGCTAAAAAGTTATTATGTTAAAAACAAAACCAAAAAACCTCTGTTTATTGTTTAACATTTTATTTTATTATTTTTTTAAATGAAAGATAAAACTTTTATTGTGTAAGTCACTGAACTGTTGGTGCTCTTTGTTACAGCATTTAGCTTTCCCTGACCCATACATTCTTCTTTGTCTTGTGCTCTTAAAGCTGGAGTGCACCCCAGGCTTCTCCACCTACACACACTCCCTTGGACATCCTGTTCAGGCTTATAACTTTCAATACCATCTACCCACCAATGACTTACAAAAGTAGATCTCCAGCCCAGCCTCTCTCCTGAACTCCAGGTTAGTATAACCAGTTGCCTGGTTAACAATTCCACTTAGATGTTCACGGACACCTCAAACTCATCTTGTCCAAAATGGGACCTCCTGGTTTTCCTCCACAAACCTGCTCCTCAGCAGTTCTCCCTGTTTGGGTTGACTGCAACTCCTTCCTTCCAGTTGCTCAGACCAAACCTCTCTCTCACCTCCACATTGAATCCAGCAAGAGTTTTTGTTGGCCCCGCCTTCAGAATATGTTCAGAATCTCACCACTTTTCACCTCCATAAATGCCACAACCTGTCCTGAGACACCATTCTCTCACCGCTAGTATCTCTCTTTTCTTCCTCTCCCCTTCCTCTTTCTTTTTATTTTCAAGTTTCTTCAAATAACCTTAGCAATTAATCCTAACAGAAGCAACACATATGCCCAAACAATGGATTCAATATACTAGTTTTGTTCTTAGAGAAAAAAGTTGTTTTTTAACGAGAGCTGGAAGGGCCGAGGAGAAAGTAACTAAGTTAAGAAGTTATTGGAATAGTTTTGATGAAAGGTAATGTGAGAAGGAGTGGCAGTGAAAATGTAAAGGTTTTAAATAGCTTGTGTTGATTATTACACAACCACCTTTTCTTTTTTAAAAAAAATTTATTTATTTTTGGCTGCGTTGGGTCTTCGTTGCTTGTGTGTGGACTTTCTCTAGTTGCGGTGAGTGGAGGCTACCCTTTGTTGTACGGTGTGGGCTTCTCATTGCGGTGGCTTCTCTTATTGCGGAGCATGGGCTCTAGGCATGTGGGCTTCAGTAGTTGTAGCACACGGGCTCAGTAGTTGTGGCTCATGGGCTCTAGAGCGCAGGCTCAGTAGTTGTGGCGCATGGGCTTAGTTGCTCTGCGGCATGTGGGATCTTCTCTGACCAGGGCTCAAACACGTGCTCCCTGTGCCACCAGGGAAGCCCCTACACAATCACATTTTCCAGTTCACAGGTCTGAGTAGGCAGCTAGCTTCGGCCTCTTGGAGGAGAATGGGGTCACGTTGCTTGTGGAGGAAGAAGCAGTGTTAGTGTTCTGTACTAATGCTTCTCCTTTACTGGTTTTTGCTTATGTGGATTTGAAATAATTTTGCTTGTTCCATTGCTCTCCTTTTATTTTTTAAAATGCTTTTGACTTTAGAGCTCAGGTTCTAGATGCTGGTTCTGAGCCTACTGACAATATCACTTCTGTCTCAGCCAAGGTCTGATGACTAATGCTGTTTCCCTCCCAGGTCTGGCCTTAACTATCAGACCACCTTCTCTCTTACTTCTCTGGGCTCTTCATACTTTGGTCAACTCAAATTACTCATTGTTTCCCTCGTATGTGCCATGCTTTCTTCCCTGTGGGACAAGATTAGTTTATGGTGTTTCCACAACATTTATATCCATTTCTCCCAAATCCATAGAACTTAATAATAATAATGATGATGCTGATGATAATAATTGTAGACGGTTGGTGAGCACTTACCATGTGCCAGGCACTGTACTTGGTGTTTACAGGCTTTATATCATTTTAACCTCACACCATGCAAGGGAGGGACTTTTACTATCCCTATTATACTGACGAGGTACACTCTGCCCAGATCCTTTCAGGCCTTCTTTGCAGCTCTGAGTGCCCAGCTTCGGCAGGCTTTGCTGCTAACGCTTGCCCTGCAACCTTCTGATGACTGCCCCTTACCAGCCAGTGAGGAGAGTCCAAAGGCTCTGGGAGTTTTGTGTCTCCCTTGCCCTGTGTTCAATGGCAAAGGGGACTGTTGTCAGATAACCAGCCCCCAGATCCTTTGTCTCCAGGCGGGAGAAACTTGGAGGTATGATCCATGCTCTGAGGCTCTCCAAGGGATCTGGCTAAGTTGGCATTTTCTTCCCCATCTTGCTTCTTCAACTCCCTCACCTTTCCTTGTGGGAGCACTTCCCCATAAGTCACTTTTCCTGAATCCTTGGTTCATGATCTGTGTCTGGGGGAACCCGATCTGAGACTCTTGCCTGGCTCGTACAAGATATAGTTGAGATTCGAACTAATGCAGTCTAACTGCAGTCATATTTTAGAGTTCTAATCCCTTTGTTATATTGCCTGTCATGTCGGTATGATCATCTGTTTCAATCTCTTTTTCCTAGCATTCTGTTAGAAATTTTACCAGAAGAATTTTGGAGCCGGGTCTTTGATACTTGATAATAAGCCGCGTCTTTGATAATTCTCAGTGTGGTGGTGGGAATTCAAAGTCCTTCTTAGGGATGGATGAAGTTGCAGTAGGAGCATCTCAGATACTCTGACAAGTATCTTGGGCTTCTTCCTCCTCAATGCTCCCACAGTCGTGTAGACATACATGCAACAACCATGCTCCTGGGATAATTAGTTTAAAAATTCTGTTGGATATTCTGCTCCCTCACTAGACTGTAAGCTCTTGGAGACAAGGACCTACTTCTGCTCATTGTTTCCTGGTACAGAGCCCAGTGTCTAAAAATGGAGGTGTTCAATCTTTTCGGATGTAATTCTGTAGTACAGGAAACTAGATTTAGAACTGCAGTTCTTAAATTTCATTTGCATATGAATCACCTGTGGGGTGGGGTTTAGGATTCTGTCTTTTAACTGGTGTCGCAGGTGATCCTCAACCCATTACTGATACTTTGAAAACACTAATGTACAAGGTCCAGATACTCAGTAATAACTAAGGAACACTTATGTTGTAAGTTCTTATTATATATCAGTTGCTTTGTGCCTGCCATCGTTGTAAGAGAATTATGGCTATTAACTTAATTAAGCCACATTTAACTTCTATGAAGAGAAAAGTATTATTACCCCCTTTTTTACAAATTAGAAAACTGAGACACAACAGTGTTAAAAGTGCTAACTTGCTCCATTGCCTATAGCTAGTAAGTGGATGTGGACCCAGGCATTCTGGCTCCAGAGCCTGTCCTCTTAACTGCTTCCCCACACCACCCTTTCCGCTGATACATGTAAGAAAATCCACGTTATCCCCAGCTTTATTTTTGCTGAGCCTTTCTTTCCAAGGAATCTGAAAGGAAAAGAAAGCTACATAACTGCAGGAGACACACAGGAAATATTTTATTAGCTTCCAGATGGAGAAAACGGTAGAGTAAAAATATTTCAGTAGAAATCCACGGCCCTCCTCAGGGAGCCCACTCTGGCATCCAGGGCCCCCCAGTCGTGGTAGCTCCTGTAGTCCCCCGGCCTCACTAGGTACTGCCGCCCGCGGTAGTCGGGCATCTCATAGAGGACCCACCAGCCCTCCAGCACGTGAAGGGAGCGGATCTCATTGAAGTGGAAGCGGTCGCGGAGCGAGGAGCAGTCTTCCGTGAGCTCCGCCATCTGGCCTCGGTAGTCCTCTCGCTCGTACATCCTCAGCCGGTGGGAGCTGGTCTGGGTTCAGCAATCAGCAGATGGGAAGGGTCAGAAAACCTAGCCTTTAGCAACCAATCACTCACACTGCTGGGGGAATGGGCATTTTTAAAAATCTTTTCTATATCAAAGATGACAAATTAAAAAGACAACCAACACCAGGGCCACTGGGTATAGTTGGGTAGATTGCACACTGCAAAACTGAAGAGGGTGCCATTCACACAGATCAAGATATGCATGGTGCTCCATAGTTTTCTAGGGCCACAACCTACATGAATCATATTTAGTACCTACTTAGTACCATTCTTAAGTGACAATTTTTATATATAATTTGTGCTCTCTCCTTTATAGACTTAAACGGTGGTCTGGAGCTCTCCTTGGAGGATATAAAAATAATTAGATATTAAAATAAAAAGGCAAATCTATCCCTGGCAAAAGGCATTATTTTGGAACTCCATAGCATTAGAAGAGGCTGGGAAGAGAGGAAGTCGAATCGCTTTCCCCAAAGTGAAGCACAGGTGGTGGCAGTCCAGCCCAGGCAACTCCTTAATCCCTTCCTTTCTGCTTTGAGTCCTGCTATTCTAAAATCCTGAGAAGCAAGAGCCATCGTAACGATTAGGTTTCAGTTCTCACCTCTAATATATGGTCTGGCAAAACACTTTTAGGTAATTAATAAAAATAGAAGCTCAAGATCATGAAGGAGGCCTGTCTAGATCAATAGATTATAAAACCTTTAGAAAAATGTAAGGGCAGGCTGTCAGTCCTGGACAAATCCTGTCTGTCTCTTCCTGAGCACTTGTTCTTTTATCTGCTTATTCCTTCGCAGCAGGTACCCACTCAATTCCTTCTTCTTTCTTCCACCATTGAATCCTCGTTAGGAAAGGTTCTCATAAGCAATTCATTCTGAGGTATAAAAAACTGCTAATAAGGTATCTTCCATGGTTTGCAAAAGACTCACGTGTGCGTTATCTAATTTGATCTTCACAACAGCCTGACACACGTGGAGCAACCATTCTAAGTCTCTTCTTCTTTTAAGAGAAACTAATGACTAGAGCTTTCAGGCTGTAATCAAAGAGGGCTGGAAAGTAAAAGCCCAGATTTCCAGGCTCCTAATGCCAGTCTGGGTCCTATCAAGGCTTTCAACCCTCTGAGAGGATTTCAAATTTCCCGAGTGGTACATTTTCCACAGGACTCTGTCATAGGCAAATTAAAGTCTCCCTAACTGTGGAATTCCAGGCTGCTCAGGCTTTACTTGGGTAGCAGTGGGCTTTGCAGGTGCTACTAGAATCACATTGTTGGTTATTTGTTTTGCCTAATCAAAAAGCAGAACTTGAGGGACCCTTGATATTCATAATGGTTAATATTTGGAGGAGGGGGTAGTTTGCCATGTGCTGGGCAATCTCCTTTTGACCTCATCACAGTTCGATGAACCAACTGCCCTTATTAACCCCGCTTTACAGATGAGGAAGGAGAGAAGTAGCCCAGTAACTAGCCTAAGGGCACCTGGGTGTGAGGAGTTCACCTGTTGCTTATTCCTCAGCGGTGGCACAGACGCTCTAAACTAATGCCGTGCACCACTTTTGCCCAGTAGAGGTGAGCTTAATTTTAGCAAAGGAGAATACAATTTCAATTAAGAGCATTGCATCACTCAATTTTTCGGTGGAAAGAAACCTTAAAGACATTAATAAAGGGAAAGAGAACCCGGTTAGAGCCAGCAAAAGAAGGCCACCGTCCTGCAGCCTGACCACTGTGTCTGGAGCACTGGTGTGACCCGAGGGCACAGCAGGCCCAGGGGAACCGGACTCACGTGGGGGATGAGGCGGCAGGAGCGGACGGAGTCGTTGAGGCCCATCCACTGCTGGTAGTCGGGGTAGTCGCCGCGCCGCAGGAAGTACTGTTGGCCCTGGTAGTTGGGGTGTTCATAGAGCATCCAGCATCCGCTGTCCACCCGGATGGAGTTGCAGCGGCCGAAGCAGGGCTGCAGGTTGGGGCAGTCGCTGCTGCACTCGTAGTGGCGGCCCTGGAAGCCCCGGTCCTCGTAGAAGGTGATCTGCAGGGAAGGGAAGGACAGGGCTCAGAGGCCTGGCCTCCAGCCTGGCTGCGGGCCCCTCCCGCCGGCGCGGGGCTCACCTTCCCCATGGCTGCTGGATGCGGGGATGCGAGTTCAGTGCGGTGGGGCGGGCGCGCGGGTCTATATAGCAGGAGGGCTGCTGCGTTGGCAGGAACGACACAAAAGGGGCCCCCGGATGAGGAGGGGATTTTCGTGTACTGTTTTTTCTCTTTGCTGTCAGAGTCCATGGGGCTCATTGTGGGTTTTGGTCCCATTCTCTCTGGAGTTTCTATCTCTAGCTGATGCTATTGAGACAGTTTGGAAAAAAAAAAAAAAAGTAATTTGGGACATTGTCTATTTAATAATAGAAGTAGAACTTCAGCCATTTCATATATAGTCCACTCTTTTATTTGTATGGGTTGGGGAAAAACAAAACAAAACAAAAGCGGTGGAGCAAAAAAGTCAGAGTCTTAATACGGCAAATATAAATTGATCTGTAAGAAGTATGTGCCATAATATTGAATACTAATGGTTAATAAGAAGGAAATGACCTGTACTGAATACTGAAAATTTCAAATTAGTCTTTTAAGAGAGCTTCCTCATTAAAGGGTGCAAGAAATTGGAATGTTTTACCAAGAAGGTTCACAAAATTTCAAACTTTCAGGGTGGTAAAAAAGAAAAAAAAAACAGCAAACGCAGATCTTTAGTGTTTGGTCTGATTTTGTTGCAGTCATACGTGGAAGTAGACTGAAGATTGGAGGTTTTATCTTGGTTACTTGTAATTCAAAAGGGAGAATAGTTTTAAGATGATTAATCTCAGAAAGAAGAACAAAAAGGGAAATTTCTAAAAGCTTATGGAAATAAGAAAAAGTAATACTTTTAAAATACAAAATCAGATTACCTCTTAGGTTATTTATAAAAGAAAACCAAATTCCTAAGAAACGCATTTCTGGCAGGATCTAGATACACGTTTGTTCTATGGGGAACAAGAGTACACAAAGCTTTTGACTTAGAGGAAATTAATTGCACAAACACAAAGAGGAGCTGTAGCTGGAATGGTGTAGCGAGAGGGAGGAATAAACATCTAGAAGCTTGGACTCTAGGAAGACTTCAGAAAGTATTTATCAGCCTGGAAGAGGATAGTCTGATGGACTGGAAAGAGCGCTGGAGGGGAAGATGACCTATGCCTTTAGCCTCTTTGATGTTCAAAGAATTAGTCACAGTCCTATGTTGACTCATTGAAATACTTTGTCTTTCCTTTGGGTCATAAATCTTTGTAAGTTGATATTTATCAATTAGACACCAACTATGTATAATATGGTGTTTCAGTTCTTGTTATCCAGTATGTAAAGGCATGTATTTGCAGAGTTACTTATGTTAGCCTAGTGGAATATATGCAGCCAGAATCTAAAGAATAAAAATCATTTTAATTAAAAATGAAAAAAAAAGAATGAAAAATAATAATAAATTTTAAAAAAACCATCATTTTGCTCAGAGCTGTTTCTGTGGGGAGTGTGTTCATGGGTGAAAACAGTAGAACATGAGAACCCTAATGCAGAGTCCCAGAGAGCGTCTAGAGGAGCAGCATGGGGGTGCCAGTGGGGACCACCACTTCAGCTGACATGCAGCTACAGCCGAAATTTAGGATCCAACTGGAGGACCAAAACAAGGGCACTTTGGGCTTGGCTTTTTCATTAACCGGGAAGAGGGAAGGCTTTATTTCAGCCTGGAGAAAGAAATCGGGAAAACCCCCTACTCTTCTCATAGAATTGAAATGTGAATGCTGTGGGCCAAAATGTGGCTTAATTTCAGTGCTCTACAGAAAATTCTGGGAGTGACAAATGTGTATAAAACCTAAGTCCCAAATTGTACTTAGTGTGCTAAGTGAACATAGGTTGAGACCTGACACTCCTTGCACCTGTGGCACAGAAGCAGCGCTCTACACCAGTTGCCTGGAATGAATGATGGCAACTGTCTTTGCAGGGAGAACAAGAGAGAAGAAACACCCTGTTGTCCTGAGCTCTGGTCCAGGAAGTAACCCTTTGTCACTCTATAAATATTCACATGGTTTCAAACAAAAGTGAAGAAAAAAGAGACTAGTTCAGGTTCAGATTTTGCTGCATGCAGGGTTAATGATTTGTGTAGCTAGTGTAAATAGTCTACAAAATGAAGTGTATAAGAAATACCACTTTCCTTATTTTCTGTAACTCAGAATATTTTATGAATCTAAGTCTCATTCCACTGGGATGGAGAGAAAATTTAACTTTACTCATTGTTGGGATTTCCTCTCCTCACTTACCCAGGCTCTATGGTTGGGTTTCGAGGGATTACATGGTACCAAGGCGTTTCATGGTGGGGGAGGATTCACTGGAAACTACTGTGATGTCCATTGTTGGTGGATCTCCCCAGTTTTCACACCAATGTGGAAATAAGAACAGCCTTGAGGGCTGTGGACTTGGAGATGTATTTCGCTTGGCTGACACAGTGTTTAGATGTTTTTGGTAATGCTTTAGGTTGGTTCATTCTTTCCACAGTTCACCATACTACCCATTACTCCTTGTCATCTTTTTTTTTTTACATCTTTATTGGAGTATAATTGCTTTACAATGGTGTGTTAGTTTCTGCTTTATAACAAAGTGAATCAGCTATACATAAACATATGTTCCCATATCTCTTCCCTCTTGCGTCTCCCTCCCTCCCACCCTCCCTATCCCACCCCTCCAGGCGGTCACAAAGAACCAAGCTGATCTCCCTGTGCTATGCGGCTGCTTCCCACTAGCTATCTACCTTATGTTTGGTAGTGTATATATGTCCATGCCTCTCTCTCGCTTTGTCACAGCTTACCCTTCCCCCTCCCCATATCCTCAAGTCCATTCTCTAGTAGGTCTGTCTTACCCCTAGGTTCTTCATGACATTTTTTTTTCTTAAATTCCATATATATGTGTTAGCATACGCTATTTGTCTTGCTCTTTCTGACTTACTTCACTCTGTATGACAGACTCTAGGTCTATCCACCTCATTACAAATAGCTCAATTTCGTTTCTTTTTATGGCTGAGTAATATTCCATTGTATATATGTGCCACATCTTCTTTATCCATTCATCTGATGATGAACACTTAGGTTGTTTCCATCTCTGGGCTATTATAAATAGAGCTGCAATGAACATTTTGGTACATGACTCTTTTTCAATTATGGTTTTCTCAGAGTATATGCCCAGTAGTGGGATTGCTGGGTCATATGGTAGTTCTATTTGTAGTTTTTTAAGGAACCTCCATACTGTTCTCCACAGTGGCTGTATCAATTTACATTCTCACCAACAGTGCAAGAGGGTTCCCTTTTCTCCACACCCTCTCCAGCATTGACTGTTTGTAGATTTTTTGATGATGGCCATCTGACTGGTGTGAGATGATATTTCATTGTAGTTTTGATTTCCATTTCTCTAATGATTAATGATGTTGAGCATTCTTTCATGTGTTTGTTGGCAGTCTGTATATCTTCTTTGGAGAAATGTCTATTTAGGTCTTCTGCCCATTTT
Source organism: Monodon monoceros (assembly GCF_005190385.1). Classification (NCBI taxonomy): domain Eukaryota; kingdom Metazoa; phylum Chordata; class Mammalia; order Artiodactyla; family Monodontidae; genus Monodon; species Monodon monoceros. Next base: position 28,162,782 of record NW_021703772.1, on the reverse strand, counting down.
TGGATTGGGTTGTTTTTTTGTTATTGAGCTGCATGAGCTGCTTATAAATTTTTGAGATTAATCCTTTGTCAGTTGCTTCATTTGCAAATATTTTCTCCCATTCTGAGGGTTGTCTTTTGGTCTTGTTTATGGTTTCCTTTGCTGTGCGAAAGCTTTTAAGTTTCACTAGGTCCCATTTGTTTATTTTTGTTTTTATTTCCATTTCTCTAGGAGGTGGGTCAGAAAGGATCTTGCTGTGATTTAGGTCATAGAGTGTTCTGCCTATGTTTTCCTCTAAGAGTTTGATAGTGTCTGGCCTTACATTTAGGTCTTTAATCCATTTTGAGCTTATTTTTGTGTATGGTGTTAGGGAGTGATCTAATTTCATTCTTTTACATGTACCTGTCCAGTTTTCCCAGCACCACCTATTGAAGAGGCTGTCCTTTCTCCACTGTACATTCCTGCCTCCTTTATCAAAGATAAGGTGACCATATGTGCGTGGGTTTATCTCTGGGCTTTCTATCCTGTTCCATTGAGCTATCTTTCTGTTTTTGTGCCAGTACCATACTGTCTTGATTACTATAGCTTTCTAGTATAGTCTGAAGTCAGGGAGCCTGATTCCTCCAGCTCCGTTTTTCATTCTCAAGATTGCTTTGGCTATTCGGGGTCTTTTGTGTTTCCATACAAATTGTGAAATTTTTTGTTCTAGTTCTGTGAAAAATGCCAGTGGTAGTTTGATAGGGATTGCATTGAATCTGTAGATTGCTTTGGGTAGTAGAGTCATTTTCACAATGTTGATTCTTCCAATCCAAGAACATGGTATATCTCTCCATCTATTTGTATCATCTTTAATTTCTTTCATCAGTGTCTCATAATTTTCTGCATACAGGTCTTTTGTCTCCTTAGGTAGGTTTATTCCTAGGTATTTTTTTCTTTTTGTTGCAATGGTAAAGTGTTTCCTTAATTTCTCTTTCAGATTTTTCATCATCAGTGTATAGGAATGCAAGAAATTTCTGTGCATTAATTTTGTATCCTGAAACTTTACCAAATTCATTGATTAGCTCTAGAAGTTTTCTGGTAGCGTCTTTAGGATTCTGTATGTATAGTATCATGTCATTTGCAAATGACAGCTTTACTTCTTCTTTTCCGGTTTGGATTCCTTTCATTTCTTTTTCTTCTCTGATTGCTGTGGCTAACACTTCCATAACTATGTTGGATAATAGTGATGAGAGTGGACAGCCTTGTCTTGTTCCTGATCTTAGTGGAAATGTTTTCAGTTTTTCACCATTGAGGACGATGTTGGCTGTGCGTTTGTCACATATGCCCTTTATTATGTTGAGGAAAGTTCCCTCTATGCCTACTTTCTGCAGGGTTTTTTATCATAAATCGGTGTTGAATTTTGTCGAAAGATTTCTCTGCATCTATTGAGATGATCATATGGTTTTTCTCCTTCAATTTGTTAATATGGTGTATCACATTCATTGATTTGTGTATATTGAAGAATCCTTGCATTCCTGGAATAAACCCCACTTGATCATGGTGTATGATCTGTTTAACGTGCTGTTGGATTCTGTTTGCTAGTATTTTGTTGAGGATTTTTGCATCTATGTTCATCAGTGATATTGGCCTGTAGTTTTCTTTCTTTGTGACATCCTTGTCTGGTTTTGGTATCAGGGTAATGGTGGCCTCGTAGAATGAGTTTGGGAGTGTTCCTCCCTCTGCTATATTTTGGAAGAGTTTGAGAAGGATAGGTGTTAGCTCTTCTCTAAAAGTTTGATAGAATTCACCTGTGAAGCCATCTGGTCCTGGGCTTTTGTTTGTTGGAAGATTTTTAATCACAGTTTCAATCTCAGTGCTTGTGATTGGTCTGTTCATATTTTCTATTTCTTCCTGATTCAGTCTTGGCAGGTTGTGCATTTCTAAGAATTTGTCCATTTCTTCCAGGTTGTCCATTTTATTGGCATAGAGTTGCTTGTAGTAATCTCTCATGATCTTTTGTATTTCTGCAGTGTCGGTTGTTACTTCTCCTTTTTCATTTCTAATTCTATTGATTTGAGTCTTCTCCCTTTTTTTCTTGATAAGGCTGGCTAATGGTTTATCAATTTTGTTTATCTTCTCAAAGAACCAGCTTTTAGGTTTATTGATCTTTGCTATCGTTTCCTTCATTTCTTTTTCATTTATTTCTGATCTGATTTTTATGATTTCTTTCCTTCTGCTAACTTTGGGGTTTTTTTGTTCTTCTTTCTCTAATTGCTTTAGGTGCAAGGTTTTGTTTTTTATTCGAGATATTTCCTGTTTCTTAAGGTAGGATTGTATTGCTATAAACTTCCCTCTTAGAACTGCTTTTGCTGCATCCCATAGATTTTGGGTAGCTGTGTCTCCACTGTCATTTGTTTCTAGGTATTTTTTTATTTCCTCTTTGATTTCTTCAGTGATTACTTCGTTATTAAGTATTATATTGTTTAGCCTCCATGGGTTTGTATTTTTTACAGATCTTTTCCTGTAATTGATATCTAGTCTCATAGTGTTGTGGTCGGAAAAGATACTTGATACAATTTCAATTTTCTTAAATTTACCAAGGCTTGATTTGTGACCCAAGATATGATCTATCCTGGAGAATGTTCCATGAGCACTTGAGAAAAATGTGTATTCTGTTGTTTTTGGATGGAGTGTCCTATAAATATCAATTAAGTCCATCTTGTTTAATGTATCATTTAGAGCTTGTGTTTCCTTATTTATTTTCATTTTGGATGATCTGTCCATTGGTGAAAGTGGGGTGTTAAAGTACCCTACTATGAATGTGTTACCGTCGATTTCCCCTCTTATGGCTGTTAGTATTTGCCTTATGTATTGAGGTGCTTCTATGTTGGGTGCAGAAATATTTACAATTGTTATATCTTCTTCTTGGATCGATCCCTTGATCATTATGTAGTGTCCTTCTTTGTCTCTTGTAATAGTCTTTATTTTAAAGTCTATTTTGTCTGATATGAGAATTGCTACTCCATCTTTCTTTTGGTTTCCATTTCCATGAAATATCTTTTTCCATCCCCTTACTTTCAGTCTGTATGTGTCTCTAGGTCTGAAGTGGGTCTCTTGTAGACAGCAAATATATGGGTCTGTTTTTGCATCCATTCAGCCAGTCTGTATCATTTGGTTGGAGCATTTACTCCATTTACATTTAAGGTAATTATCAATATGTATGTTCCTATTCCCATTTTCTTAATTGTTTTGGGTTCGTTATTGTAGGTCTTTTCCTTCTCTAGTGTTTCTTGCCTAGAGAAGTTCCTTTAGCAGTTGTTGTAAAGCTGGTTTGGTGGTGCTGAACTCTCTCAGCTTTTGCTTGTCTGTAAAGGTTTTAATTTCTCCATCAAATCTGAATGAGATCCTTGCTGGGCAGAATAATCTTGGTTGCAGGTTTTTCTCCTTCATCACTTTAAATATGTCCTGCCAGTCCCTTCTGGCTTGCAGACTTTCTGCTGAAAGATCAGCTGTTAACCTTATGGGGATTCCCTTGTGTTTTATTTGTTGTTTATCCCTTGCTGCTTTTAATATGTTTTCTTTGTATTTAATTTTTGACAGTTTGATTAATATGTGTCTTGGCGTATTTCTCCTTGCATTTATCCTGTATGGGACTCTCTGTGCTTTCTGGACTTGATTAACTATTTCCTTTCCCACATTAGGGAAGTTTTCAACTATAATCTCTTCAAATATTTTCTCAGTCCCTTTCTTTTTCTCTTCTTCTTCTGGAACCCCTATAATTCGAATGTTGGTGCATTTAATGTTGTCCCAGAGGTCTCTGAGACTGTCCTCAGTTCTTTTCATTCTTTTTTCTTTATTCTGCTCTGCGGTAGTTATTTCCACTATTTTATCTTCCAAGTCACTTGGCACCGTTCTTCTGCCTCAGTTATTCTGCTATTGATCCCATCTAGAGTATTTTTAATTTCATTTATTGTGTTGTTCATCGTTGCTTGTTTCATCTTTAGTTCTTCTAGCTCCTTGTTAAATGTTTCTTGCATTTTGTCCATTCTATTTCCAAGATTTTGGATCATCTTTACTATCATTATTCTGAATTCTTTTTCAGGTAGACTGCCTATTTCCTCTTCATTTGTTAGGTCTGGTGGGTTTTTATCTTGCTCCTTCATCTGCTGTGTGTTTTTCTGTCTTCTCATTTTGCTTATCTTACTGTGTTTGGGATCTCCTTTTTGCAGGCTGCAGGTTCGTAGTTCCCGTTGTTTTTGGTGTCTGTCCCCAGTGGCTAAGGTTAGTTCAGTGGGTTGTGTAGGCTTCCTGGTGGAGGGGACTAGTGCCTGTGTTCTGGTGGATGAGGCTGGATCTTGTGTTTCTGGTGGGCAGGTCCACGTCTGGTGGTGTGTTTTGGGGTGTCTGTGGACTTATTATGAGTTTAGGCAGCCTCTCTGCTAATGGGTGGGGTTGTGTTCCTGTCTTGCTAGTTGTTTGGCATAGGATGTCCAGCACTGTAGCTTGAGTGAAGCTGGGTGTTGGTGTTGAGATGGAGATCTCTGGGAGATTTTTGCCGTTTGATATTATGTGGAGCTGGGAGGTCCCTTGTGGACCAGTGTCCTGAAGTTGGCTCTCCCACCTCAGAGGCACAGCACTGACTCCTGACTGCAGCACCAAGAGCCTTTCATCCACACGGCTCAGAATAAAAGGGAGAAAAAGGAGACAGAAAGAATTAGTAGAAGTAGAAAGAAAGAAAGAAAGAAAGAAAGAAAGGAGGGAGGGAGGGAGGAAGGAAGGAAGGAGGGAAGGAAGGATAAAAAGAAAGAAGATAAGTAAAATAAAATAAAGTAAGATAAAATATAATAAAGTTATTAAAATAAACAAATAATTATTAAGAAAGAAAAAAAATAAAACGGATGGATAGAACCCTAGGACAAATGGTGGAAGCAAAGCTATACAGACATAATCTCACACAGAAGCATACTCTTACACACTCACAAAAAGAGGAAAAGGGGAAAAAATCATAAATCTTGCTCTCAAAGTCCACCTCAATTTGGGATGATTCGTTGTCTATTCATGTATTCCAAGGATGCAGGGTACATCAAGTTGATTGTGGAGATTTAATCCGCTGCTCCTGAGGCTGCTGGGAGAGATTTCCCTTTCTCTTCTTTGTTCTCACAGCTCCCAGGGGCTCAGCTTTGGATTTGGCCCCGCCTGTGCGTGTAGGTCGCCTGAGGGCGTCTGTTCTTCGCTCTGACAGGACGGGGTTAAAGGAGCCGCTCACTCGGGGTCTCTGGCTCACTCAGGCTGGGGGGAGGGAGGGGCACGGAGTGCAGGGCGGAGCCTGAGGTGGCAGAGGCCGGCGTGACGTTGCACCAGCCTGAGGCGCGCCGTGCGTTCTCCCGGGGGAGTTGTCCGTGGATCATGGGACCCTGGCAGTGGCGGGCTGCACAGGCTCCCCGGAATCGGGGTGTGGATAGTGACTTGTGCTCACACACAGGCTTCTTGGTGGCGGCAGCAGCAGCCTTAGCGTCTCATGCCCGTCTCTGGGGTCCGCGCTTTTAGCCGCGGCTCGCGCCCGTCTCTGGAGCTCCTTTAAGCAGCGTTCTTAATCCCCTCTCCTCGCGCACCAGGAAACAAAGAGGGAAGAAAAAGTCTCTTGCCTCTTCGGCAGGTCCAGACTTTTCCCCGGACTCCCTCCTGGCCAGTTGTGGCGCACTAATCCCCTGCAGGCCGTGTTCACGCCGCCAACCCCAGTCCTCTCCTGGTGCTCCGACCGAAGCCCGAGCCTCAGCTCGCAGCCTTGCCCGACCCGGCGGGTGAGCAGACAAGCCTCTCGCGCTGGTGAGTGCCGGTCGGCCCTGATCCTCTGTGCGGGGATCTCTCTGCTTTGCCCCCCGCACCCCTGTTGCTGTGCTCTCCTCCGCGGCTCTTAAGCTTTCCGCCTCCGCCACCTGCAGCCTCCGCCCGCGAAGGGGCTTCCTAGTGTGTGGAAACATTTCCTCCTTCACGGCTCCCTCCCACTGGTGCAGGTCCCGTCCCTATTCTTTTGTCTCTGCTTTTTCTTTTGCCCTACCCAGGTACGTGGGGGGTTTCTTGCCTTTTGGGAGGTCTGAGGTCTTCTGCCAGCGGTCAGTAGGTGTTCTGTAGGAGTTGTTCCACGTGTAGATGTATTTCTGGTGTATCTGTGGGGAGGAAGGTGATCTCCGTGTCTTACTCTTCCGTCATCTTCCAGGAAGCCTTACTCCTTGTCATCTTAAAGAAGGTTGTTTCACTTACAGGCATACCTCATTTTTTAGTGCTTTGCTTTGATGAGTTATGCAGATACTGTGTTTTTTACAAATTGAACATTTGTGGCAGCCCTGCATTGAGCAAGTCTAGCAGGGTCATTTTTCCAACGGCATTTGCTCATTTAGAGTCTCTGTATCACATTTTGGTAATCTCACAATATTTCAAACTTTTTCATCATTATTATATTTGTTATGGTGAACTGTGATCAGTGATCTTTGATGTTATTATTGTAATTGGGGGCACCATGAACTGCACCTATATAAGACGGAGAACTTAATCCATAAATGTTGTGTGTCCTGACTGCTCCACCGACAGACTATTCCCCATCTCTCTCCCAGCCTTGGGCCTCCTTATTCCCTGAGACACAGTAGTATTGAAATTAGGTCAGTTAATAACCCTACAGTAGTCTCTAAGTGCTCAAGTGAAAGGAAGAGTCACGTGTATCTCATTTTTAATCAAAAGCTAGAAATGATTATGCTTAGTGAGGAAGGCATGTGCTAGTTGAAAGGTAAAACAGGCTGAAAGCTAGGCCTCTTGCCCCAAACAGTTAGCCAAGTTGTGAATGTAGTGGGAAAGTTACTGAAGGAAATTAAAAGTGCTACTCCAGTGAACACACTAATGAAGAAACTGAAACAGCCTTATTGCCTATATGGATAAAGTTTGAGTGGTCTGGATAGAAGATCAGACCAACCACTACATTCCCTTAAGCCAAAGCCTAAACCAGAGCAAGGAGAACCTAACTCTCTTCAATGCTATGAAGATAGAGAGAGGCGAGGAAACTGCAGAAGAAAAGTTTGAAGTTAGCAGAGGTTGTTCATGAGGCTTAAGGAAAGAAGCTGTCTCCATAACATAAAAGTACAAGGTGAAGCAGCAAGTGCTGTTGTAAAAATTGCAGCAAGTTATCCAGAAGATCTAGCTCAGATAATTAATGAAGGTGGCTACACTAACCAACAGATTTTCAGTGTAGATGAAACAGCCTTATATTGGAAGAAGATGCCATCTAGCACTTTTATAGCTAGACAAGAGAAGTCAATGTCTGGCTTCAAAGCTTCAAAGGACAGGATGAGTTTCTTTATAGGAGCTAATGCAGCTGGTGACTTTAAATTGAAGCCAGTTCTCCTTTACCGTTTTGAAAATCCTAGTCTTTTATAATTATGCTAAATTTACTCTGCCTGTGCTCTATAAATGGAACAACAAAGCCTGGGTGACAGAACATCTTTTTACAACATGGTTTACTGAATACTTTAAGCTCACAGTTGAGACCTACTGTTCCATGAAAAGATTCTTTTCAAAATATTACTGTCAATAACAATGCACCTGGTCACCCTGGAGCTCTGATAGAGATGTACAATGAAATTAATGTTATTCTCATGCCTGCTCATACAACATCCATTCTGCAGCCCATGGATCAAGGAGTAATTTCGACTTTAAAGTCATATTATTTAGGAAATATATTTCATAAGGCTATAGCTACCATAAATAGTGATTCCACTGATGGATCTGGGCAAAGTCAATTAAAAACCTTCTGGAAAGAATTTACCATTCTAGATGCCATGAAGAGCATTCATGATCCGTGGGAAAAAATCAAAATATCAACAATAACAGGAGTTTGGAAGAAGTTGATTCCAACCCTCCTGGATGACTTTGAGGGATTCAAGACTTCAGTGGAGGAAGTAACCACAGATATGGTGGAAATAGCAAAAGAACTAGAATTAGAAGTGGGCCTGAGGATGGGACTGATTTGCTGCAATCTCATGATAAAACTTTAATGGATGAGGAGTTGTTTCTTATGGATGAGCAAAGAAAGTGATTTCTTGAGATGGAATCTATTCCTGGTGAAAATGCTGTGACGATTGTTGAAATGACAACAAAGGATTTAGAATATTACATGAACTTGGTAACATGAACTTGATAAAGCAGTGGTAGGGGTTGAGAGGATTGACTCCAATTTTGAAAGAAGCTCTACTGTAGGTAAAATGCTATCAAAGAGCATTGCATGCTACAGAGAAATTGTTTGTGAAAGGAGGAGCTGTCAATCAATATGACAAACTTCATTGTTGTCTTATTTTAAGAAACTGCCACAGCCAGCCCAGCCTTCAGCAACCATCACCCTGATCAGTCAGCAGCCATCAGCACGAGGCAAGACCCTCCACAGGCCAAAAGATTATGGCTTGCTAAAGGCTCAGATGATGGTTAGCCTCTTTTAGCAATAAAGTATTTTTTATTTTATTTATTTATTTTTTTTTTGCGGTACGCGGGCCTCTCACTGTTGTGGCCTCTCCCGTTGCGGAGCACAGGCTCCGGACACGGAGGCTCAGCGGCCATGGCTCACCGGCCCAGCCGCTCCGCGGCATGTGGGATCTTCCCGGACCGGGGCACGAACCTGTGTCCCCTGCATCGGCAGGCGGACTCTCAACCATTGCGCCACCAGGGAAGCCCTAAACATAACTTTTATATGCACTGGGAAACCAAAATTTCATGTAACCCATTTTATTGTGATATTTGCATTATTGTCATGGTCTGGAACTGAACCCACAGTGTTTGTGAGGTATGCCTGTATTTATATCATCTCCCTGACGCTTGAAGGTATTGAGTTGCAACCTCAGACAAGAGTCTTCAAACTCTGCTCAGTTTCTACTAGTTTTTGCCAAATAAAAAAGCCTATGAATCAAAGCAATATTCTCAAGAATTCTTTCTTGCTCTGAACCACATTTTATTAGAAACTTGTGTATTTGAGAGGATTGAAATATTCTTTTTTAAATGTATTTTTAAAAAATATAAAATGATGTAATAATGGATAATGCTTAGGTTTGAATTTTTGTTTTGTTTTTAATTTCAAATGTCCTTGCTTGGCAAAATAAAAATCGGCAGTCCTATTTAAAGAAAATTGGTCTGGGAAATCTAAATTATTAAGAACCCCTCGATTTTAAAAATGTGAAAATATGAGCAAGTTTTAGGGGGGTCTTGTTTTTTAATAATATTGATACTTCAAAATCTTATCCTAGAGTTATTCCAGAAATTATCCCTCCAAAGGTGGAGGGACAAATTAGGGGTATGGGATTAAGAGATACAAACTACTATGTATAAAATAGATAAGAAACAAGGATATATTGTACGACACAGGGAATTATAGATATTATCTTGTAATAAGTTTTCAAGGACTATAATCTGTAAAAATACTGAATCACTATGTTGTACACCTAAAACTAATATGGTAAATCAACTATTCTTCAGTAAAATAGATCTAACAAAAAAAGAAAGAAAGAAAGAAAGAAAGAAAGAAAGAAAGAAAGAAAGAAAGTTATCCCTGCGTAGAACTTCCCACATTAGGATAAGCATAGCAGTAAAGGACATGCTACAGTCCCATCCTTGCTTCTTACTGTGGGACACTGGATGTGGGTGTTTTTTAAATAAATTTTTATTGGAGTATAGTTGCTTTACAAGGTTGTGTTAGTTTCTACCATACAGCAAAGTGAATCAGCTATACGTACACATATGTGCCTCTTTTTTTGGATTTCCTTCCCATTTAGGTCACCACAGAGCATTGAGTAGAGTTCCCTGAGCTATACAGTAGGTTCTCATTGGTTATCTATTTTATACATAGTATCAATTGTGTATATATGTCAATCCCAATCTCCCAATTCATCCCATCCCCCTGGATGTGTTACTAAGTTTAATTTAGCCCCCATTTTTTCACAAGTGTTGTAAATAAAAGGCTTAATTTGTCCAATATATAAGCTTTTAATGTGATTGAGCTGATTTTTTTTCAACTTCAAGATAATGTCCATCAAATGGAGCTTATACTAGAAAACTATCATACTCTTCTTGTGTCACATGACATTTTCATTTTAAGTAAAATAGAATTACTCAAGCATTTTCATCCCTGTCTGCTACCACTATCATTAACTATAATGAATCTTTATTCTTCTCAGAATCCTTTACTAAAGATGTATGATTCACCAGTAAAGGCACAAAACTGACTGTAAAAGTGATTGGAACCTGGTTCCTCAATATTTCTCTTTTGGAATTCTAAAGAAGAAAAAGTCCACTTCTTGTTGGGTTGCAAGCTCCCTGTGATTTTGTGTGACAGAAAAAAAGAGAGAGAAAATAAGACATTTATAAAATGTTTGGATTGTTATTAGAATTGCTATATGTGCGTCTTAAGCGTGTTTAGCATAAGAAAAAGGCAGATTTTGTAGTTCTGGATTGTTAAAATTTCTCCTGAAGGACAGGAGAGACGTTGGAGGATTCCAATGGAGGCTTGTACCTCAAGACCAGTGGGCTCGAGAAAGGAATAAAGGGGCAGAAATTTAGGGGGTGGAGGTGGGGGTGAGGTGGGAGGAGGGGCGAGAAAAAAGGAGGTCAGCTGGAGGAGGTCATGGTAGAGAAACAGTGACCTGTGCCTTCCTGGTCTCCCGTTCCCCAGCCAAAAGGCCAAAGGCTGGAACTGGCTACTCCTGCGATGCAACATTTTGTCTGCTGTGTCAAAAACAGTTTTTTTCCTATTCACAGGAAACTGTTTTCATTGGCGGTGTTGTTCCAAAACAGGAAAAAAAAAATGTCACAGAAAGGTAAGGTATGTAATTAAGTTCTAAATGTGTATGTCATGCCAAGAAAACACTTTCCCTCCCCAAATGTTAAGGAATAAAAACACATCTCATGAGAAATATGTCAATAAATATTGCTCCATTTTTCCCCCTAGAAATGCGTCATGGGATGCCTTAAAACTTCTTAGCAACACTACTTGATAAGCAAGTGATTACATATGTATTATTTAGCACTTGGGAAGTACTTGACCAAAAAAAGTGATTATGTATTTATTGTTTAGTGTCAGTATTTAGTATTATTTCTGTGTAGAGTTCTGTGGCGGTAGGGACAATGCCTTCTGTTTGTTTGTTTTGTTTGTTTTTTCATCCCCAGTGCTGTACACGGCAAGCCTATGGTAGGTGCTCAGTAAATGGTGATGCCCCTAACTCAAAGAAGTGTAAACATAACTAACTCCTTGGTGGCTAATAATTGGGCAGTCCATTAAAAGAAAAAATAACTTGCACTATGAGTGGGCAGTCTCACTTCTAGGTCTCTATCCTCCAGAAACTATGGCATGTGTCGATAAAGGTACATGTATGACGATATTCGTTGCAGCCTTGTTTGGAAAAGCAAAATTGGAAAAGCCCAATCACCAGTGAATAAATGGTTAAATAATCTAGGGAACCTCCAACAATGGAACACAATGCAGCCATTAACAGAATAAGGTACTGACCTAGATAGATGTCCATACCACATTACATTTTATTGATAAAAGCAAGTTGCAGACTAATATGTACAGCATGATTTCATTTTTGTAAAGAAATAAAAATATGTGTTTCATGAGATATCTATATAAATGAGGGAAAATTCAAGAAGGGTACCCACCAAATGTGCAGAAGGGCTAGCGATGAAGTGTGGGATCAGAGGGACCCCTCCACTTCTTTCTTTATAGGATGTGTAAAGTAGTAAGATTATGGGCGACTATCACTTTGGAGGGAACACTTCAAGTTAAAAATAAACTAATTTTCTATTGATGAAAGAATTTTCAATTTTTTTTTTTTAATATGCAGGGCTTCCCTTGTGAGCAAGCAGATTTTACTTCAATCAGAGGGCTTTAGAAATTATGTCTTTCTTCAATGTGCCTTTAAATTTGAGGCTGCTTTTTTGTAGCAAAGAACTTTTTATTGTTCGTGGTACACTGTATCAGGCAAATCTATTTTAAATATTAATGTGTATCTCATTAATTTATTTGCATTAGCTGAGCACTGTGAACAGCTGTGCAGTTTCTAAAATTCACTCAGTGTTTGGTCCAGCAGCTATACTGGCCAAGAGGTGCACCCTGGTCGGGAGCTGTTTTAGAATAAGGAGGGTCTTCAGCTGAGTCCAAAAGTATGGCAATGGCTGATGGCAGCCCTGGCATTAGTTATATATTACTGTGCTTGAAAGAAAACAGAAGTATAATTCCTTATAGAGTCTAATCAGGCTATTTCCAAATGAGCTGCCCTCACCACTCATCTGTGACTCTGTGGCTTACAACTACTTCTTGGGTCCGATGGAAACTCCTGGAATGCTCTTCCTTAGGCCCTCAGCTGAATGCCTCCCTTCTCACCAGTTACCCTCTCCCATTTCTCTCGCTTTGATCTGCCTTTATTTCTCAGACAGGCTCTCTCCTTTCTCCACCCCCACTTCTGAGCCTTGTTCAAAATTCATTCTACCTTGATGCTCTTCTAGAACAGACCCCACCTCCTCTTATCCACTCCTCAACCTTTAAGAGGGAGTATTTACAGGTGAATTAATTGGCACACAATGAAAGAAAAACAGAAGCCAGCGATTGCCAACAATACAGACTAAATACTTTATTAGGTTCCAAATGAGAAAATGGTAGTGTGAAACTATTTTAGTATAAATCCACCGCCCTCCGCAAAGAGCCGGCCTTAGCATCCATGGCCCCCCAGTCGTGGTAGCGCCTGTACTCTTGGGGTCGCAGTAGGTACTGCCGGCCGCAGTAGTTGGGCATCTCATAGAGGACCCAGCAGCCCTCCAGCACGTGGAGGGAGCGGACCTCATTCAGGTGGAAGCGGTCCTGGATACAGGAGCAGTCCTCGCTCAGCTCCACCATGAGGCCTTTGTGATCCTCTCTCTCATACAGCCGCAGCCTGTGGGAGCTTGTCTGCTTGGTCCACAAAGAGAAAGAGCAGAAAAAGCAACCAAAGAAGAGATGAACTTGGCAGGTTGGGGCATGAGGTTGTCAGTGTCAAAACTGAGACTCTGAAATTGCTGTGAATGCTTCGTATGGATCTGTGTTCTACTAGCATTTAACAAATGCTCATTTTCTACTTCTTGTGTGAGAGGTGGAATTTTTAAGAAGTTCAAGGTCTGGGTTAGAATCCATCACAAGCTCAAATATCTTGATTCCTAATTCTTAATTCCATAATTTCTTGATTCCTAGGTGATAAACCTACATTTTGGGGGAAAACGATAAGTATTTTGCCTATATTTTAATATGAGTATTATCTCCAAAAGTTATATACATATACACATAAATTTACAACTAAAACAGGATTTTAAAAAATCACATCCTTTGTTGGAAAATTTGTATAAATAGTCTGAAACCAGAATTCAACTGATTTTCCAAATTAAGAAAAATTACCTTTTCCAAAATTGGAAGATAGCTTTGAATAGCCTATATTAACAACAGAGTTTTCCATTTTTACTAGTCTGCAGTGGAAACTATCTAATTTGTTCATTATCAATTCCTTTACTATAGGTAAAAGTTAATTTGTTAGAAATACTGCCTTCTTATGCCTAAACAGCTTCCCACTTGCAAGTTTGTTTTATATCCTATTGTGATATTACATTTGTCACAGACAAGCTTTGACTGACCTAATGGCAGCAAAGATTAAAAACAAAACTGACTCTTTCCCTAAGTGAATTCTTCCTTATATTCTCTGCTGTTTTTGTGCCGGGATCTATCTGGGCTTTGGCAGCTACCCAAAGCCCACTTAACCTTAAGGTGTATTTAAAGGAAAACTTTCCTCGCCCTAACACCCATCACTAACAGAGTGAGGACACTCAGGTGGCATGATTGAAATCAAGCTGAACTCACTTGGGGGATGAGACAGCAGGAGCAGATGGAGTCGTTGAAACCCATCCACTGCTGGTAGTCGGGGTAGTCGCCGCGCCGCAGGAAGTACTGGTGGCCCTGGTAGCTGGGGCGCTCGTAGAGCATCCAGCAGCCGCTGTCCACCCGGATGGAG
>NW_021703772.1:28119406-28148757 GCF_005190385.1 Monodon monoceros | reverse complement strand
AGCAGCGGCCCTGGAAGCCCCGGTCCTCGTAGAAGGTGATCTGCAAAATGGAAGATGTGGAAGCATGAAGCGATTTGCAGCCCCGCTGAAGATGCCGCGACCCGGCAAAGGTTGAGCATCAGGTACCCAGCACTTACCTTTCCCATCCTGGAGAGAGGAAGCAGGAGGTGTTCGCTGGATGCTGTGTGCGACTAGGGGGAGGGCCGCTGTATAAATAGCAGCCCTGACTGCTGCCTCCGCAGGAAATCACACAAAAGGAGCCCATTTCGGTGAGTAAGGGGATTTGCAAGCTCTCCGCCCTCCCTCCCCCTGGTCACTGCGGTTAGCTGAATGTTTACTCTTATTCTTTCTGGTAGGTTCGGGTTGTTCTAATTCACAAAAGCTGTTGTTGCCACCAAAATGAAAAGTCTTTAACGTAGAAGGATGAGCGAAATTCTATCCTCATGCTTTTATTTTATAGCCTAGTCTGCTTAATTGACTCCTTAAAGGTAATTAAACTAAACCATGTGTTCTGCTCAGGGACTGGTGTTTAAAAACAAAACAAAACAGAAATACTTCTTGAAAACCAGAATTTAAATAATAATAAATCTTAAGGAAGAGGGAATCAAGTAATCTGTGAAAATGCTTTGAAAAGCATAAAGCATAATTCTAATTCAAGATTCTGTGATTGAAAGCAGATTGTTGTGGCCTTCCTTTCTCACATCTCCCTTGGAGCCTACATCCTTCCTTCTGCTGGTGGCTGCCCAGAGGCTTGCTCGCTCTTTGGGGTCCCTGGCCTCCTTCTAATGTCCTAAGATCTATCTTTTCCCTTCACCCTGATAAACTCTTGTTCACTTGGTAAGGGTGATTTGAGTTAGTGTAAGGAGTGATGTAGAAACCCTCAAGGTACAACACCCTCTACTTCCTCAGACTTTTGAGATGCTAGACAGCACCAGACAACAGAGCATCTTGATACCAGGCCAGACAACAGGGTATCTTGATAGTATGGATTTCACAGTGTGATATGGGGACCTCTAAGGTCCCCAAGACACTTTCAAGGGGTTCATATGGTCAGAACAGTTTTCATAACAATACCAAGATGTTATTTGCCCTTTTCACTCTTATTCCTTCACAAGTGTACAGTGGAGTTTTTCCAGAGGCTATATGACATTAAAGAGATTTGGTAAAATGTAAAGCAATTCCAGTCTTTTCATTGTTTTTGCTTTGGAAAATATGGTTATTATTCATAAAATATGTTATTTATGTTAACATGTAATAGGTTTACTACCTAAGGCTCTTCCTATAAAAAGGGGAACCCACAGTGAGTAGGAGTCCCTCTATTGGAATAGAACCAACACAGTATCCAGCAGATACCCAGGCCCTGACATGACCCTCCATGGGACGATAAAGAGTATAGGTGGCTACAGGCTGGCCCCAGTCTATTTCATAGCCTATGTCATGTGACATTGTAGAATTCATCCTGACCTCTTGCAAAACTGGTGGCAGCACTAACAGAGCCCTGAGGCAAACAATTATATTAACACATTTTAGGGATCAAATAAAATACTAGAAATAAAGCAGGCCGTCCCTCCGTGTCCGTGGGATTGCTTCCAGAACTCCTGTGGATACCAAAATCTGCAGATGCTCAAGTCCCTTATACAAAACGGAGTAGTATTTGCATATAACCTACACAATCTTCCCATATACTTTAAATCATCTCTAGATTACTTATAATACCTACTATAATGTAAATGCTGTGTAAGTAGTTGTGAATACAGTGTAAATGATATGTAAATAGTTGCCACCCTCTAGGTGGTCACAAAGCACCGAGCTGATCTCCCTGTGCTATGCGGCTGCTTCCCACAAGCTATGTATTTTACATTTGGTAGTGTGTATATGTCCATGCCACTCTCTCACTCCATCCCAGCGTACCCTTCCCCCTCCCCGTGTCCTCAAGTCATTCTCTATGTCTGCGTCTTTATTCCCATCCTGCTCCTAGGTTCTTCAGAACCTTTTTTTTTTTTCAGATTCCATATATATGTGTTAGCATACGTATTTGTTTTTCTCCTTCTGACTTACTTCACTCTTTACGACAGACTCTAGGTCCATCCACCTCACTACAAATAACTCAATTTCGTTTCTTTTTATGGCTGAGTAATATTCCATTGTATATATGTGCCACATCTTCTTTATCCATTCATCTGCTGATGGACACTTAGGTTGCTTCCATGTCCTGGCTATTGTAAATAGTGCTGCAATGAACATTGTGGTACGTGACTCTTTTGGAATTATGGTTTTCTCAGGGTATGTACCCAGTAGTGGGATTGCTGGGTCGTATGGTAGTTCTATTTGTAGTTTTTTAAGGAACCTCCATACTGTTCTCCATAGTGGCTGTATCAATTTACATTCCCACCAACAGTGCAAGAGAGTTCCCTTTTCTCCACACCCTCTCCAGCATTTATTGTCTGTAGATTTTTTGATGATGGCCATTCTGACTGGTGTGAGGTGATACCTCATTGTAGTTTTGTTTTGCATTTCTCTAATGATTAATGATGTTGAGCATCCTTTCATGTGTTTGTTGGCAATCTGTATCTCTTCTTGTGAGAAATGTCTATTTAGGTCTTCTGCCCATTTTTGGATTGGGTTGCTTGTTTTTTTGATATTGAGCTGCATGAGCTGCTTGTATATTTTGGAGTTAATCCTTTGTCAGTTGCTTCGTTTGCAAATATTTTCTCCCATTCTGAGGGTTGTCTTTTCGTCTTGTTTGTGGTTTCCTTTGCTGTGCAAAAGCTTTGAAGTTTCATTAGGTCCCATTTGTTTATTTTTGTTTTTATTTCCATTTCTCTAGGAGGTGGGTCAGAAAGGATCTTGCTGTGATTTAGGTCATAGAGTGTTCTGCCTGTTTTCCTCTAAGAGTTTGATAGTGTCTGGCCTTACATTTAGGTCTGTAATCCATTTTGAGTTTATTTTTTGTGTATGGTGCTAGGGAGTGTTCTAATTTCATTTATTTATATGTAGCTGTCCAGTTTTCCCAGCCTGGTTTAGTGTCTTCAACAAGGTAATAAGCTTAAGGGTAAGGGGCATGTCACACTTCTCTATCCCTTATGATTATTTACTAATTAATTATATGGATAGAGTCCTGGAAACAAGAAAAACAGTTAAGCAAGTGATGCTCATTTTATTGCAAATGATTCTGATTTTATTTTGGAAAACAATAACTCGCCCACATGAGGTCACCTATGTGGATGTTCAGAGACACAGCTATCATTCTCTCCCACTCAGTCCTCTACCACGTCCCCTGATTCTGATAGCCTCCACTCCTGTCTGGTCCTTGGTGACCTGGGAAAACTTGAAGGGAGGTAAAAATGGCCCAGAAATTGGGCAGGCTGGTGTAGGCTGGCAGCAGGGAGGCCTTCCTGAGGGGAGGGGAGGTGTTTAGAGCACCACTAGAGCTCTCCCGTGAAGGTCTCAGAACTTACCTTTAACTGCTAAAGGAGAGATGGCCTGAGAAAGAGAACAAAAATGAAAGAAAAAGTGATGAGCAACATTTTTGCAAAGAAAAATAATGAGATTCCCAGCCACTTCCTTGCATTTTAGAAGATGGATGGGCCAATGGAATAAGACATTGGGTCCCGGATGCTGCAAGACATGCTTTGTTCTGTCTCTTTGTAGTATCAGCCAACACCCCAGTCTAAAATATGTGAGAGATTAAGGGACTGAGCCAATGAGCCTTTTAGCACAAATATTTGAATACCAAGTTTAAAGTTATATACAAGTTTTTTCTTTTTCCTTTAAAAAGAACTGCAAAACTTGTTTTAAAAAAGACAGGTCTTATTTAAATTTTAAAAAATTAAAAAAAAATAAACCATTTAAAGTTCTTTAGGAACTCATGGTTAAACAAACTCGTATATCAAAATACATAGACTTGCATGTCAAAATATTTGAATGGATCTAATGTAACCCTGGTTTCTTCCAAAAACAAAAAGGTTCGTTTAAGAGCCATTAAGGGACTTCCCTGGTGGTCCAGTGGTAAAGAATCCACCTTACAATGCAGGGGACGTGGGTTTGATCCCTGGTTAGGGAACTAAGATCCCACATGCCGCGGGGCAACAAAGCCCACGTGCCACAACTACTGAGCTCGTGTGCCTCAACTAGAGAGCTCGTGTGCCACAACTACAGAGCCCACGTGCCCTGGAGCCTGTGTGCCACAACTAGAGAGAGAAAAACCCACAACTAGAGAGAAGCCTGCGTGCTGCAACGAAGAGCTCTCTCGTGCCTCAACTAAGACCCAACAGAGCCAAAAATAAATAAATAAATCTTTAAAAAAAAAAGAGCCATTAAAGTTACCTGGGGCCTGTTAGAAGGCTCTGTGGAAATAGTTCATTACCCTCCCTGCCTGCCTTCCCCCATACCAATGTTTTAGTTTGTCAGCTGGGTTTTCCTGAAGCGTTTGCAGACTTCTTTCTCTGGTAACCACTTATGTGTCTCCCAGATGAAACCTCTTGAGTTCATCAGCACATCATTGACATGACCCTGCTGAAGGAAGCCACATCTGCTCTCACTTAAGTAGGTAGGATTGAACCTGTAGCAAACTTTACAGCACTCACTTGGCTCATGATGATGGAAATAATAATAGTTAATAATGACAGCCTACTGTATGAAGAGTGTTTAGCGTGTTCTAGACATTGTACCAGGAATCTTATATAGAGTACATCATGTAGCTAACACAGCACAATTATTATCAGTACTTCCCCAAATATTTGAGAGATCCAGGGCAAGAGCATAAATAGAGGCCCCCTCCACCACCCCATGGACCGCCCTCCTCCCTTCTCACTCCCTCACATGTCCAAGCTCCACCCCCGCATCCCGACCATGCCCCCCAAACAGCTGCCCTTTGAGTACCAGTGTCCTTGGGTGGGTGAGTGAAGACACTCTCTTAGATTTTGGAAGCAAGGGTGTAAATGGAGGAAATTCTGGAGCTCCAGGTATAAGGAGTGTGGTCTAGAAGACGTGTGGGCATGTCCCTGTTGTTCCACACATTCCTGTCCTGTGGGGAAGATTGTATCTGGAGGAGGCCAGAGGAGGCTCTCTGAACACCCATTCCACGCCAGGGTCCCCAGCCGACCAAGTCTAATCACGTACTGATCACTATGAGAAACAAATTCAAAAAGGTACACACAGCTAGTAAGTAGAGGCACTGGGAACTGAACTCAGGTCTGTCAGCCTTGAAGGCCTAAACTGATTGTTTCTGCATATAACAATGACTTGTTTTAGAGGTTATGTTTCCAGATGTGCATAGCTTATATTCTCCCTAATTATACACTTCTCATAGTAGGTTAAATGTCGTTCTTTTTTTTTTTTACTTTGTAAAGGGCCTAGCACCAAAGTAGCCTGTTCTCCCTACCAACCTTGAAAATATTTGGCTTTAACAGGAATTCTGGTAAATTCTAGTGGATTCTTCAGTTGACTGATTGCTGCCAGGCTGATTTCTTCAGCCTGGCTCTAGGATCTCAGCATTAACTGACTGCAAAGGGTTCCTTAATCCCTGAGTCACTGATTTATTTGTAGCCTTCTAAGACAGCAGTAATGGGTGACTATTAAAAGGACATTGAGGATGTTCACATTTCCTTGAATTAGAGAATTTTTTTTAGAAAATAGCTAATTTACTTTGCCCCCCTCCCTTTTTTATGAAGTCCATGAATATAGCATAACAAGGTAAAACTGATGGAGGGATGACTACTACTTATTGAGCTTCTTTACAGGAGGCATCTCATTTATTCCTCATAAGAACATGCAAGTGGGAAAACTGAGGCTTAGGGAGCATAAGTAACTTGCTCAAGGTCACACAGCCATTAGGTGGTCAAGCCAGAAACCATGTCCATAGACCTCAAGGCCTACATTGGTAACCATTGAGATGCTCTACGTTGAAACCTAATACAGTCTTAAAGAATCAGAGCTGGAAGGAAACATGGAGCTCCTCTTGTCCACACCCCTTATTTTATAGAGAAGAAAACTTGTGGCACACCGAGCTTTCTTAGATAAAAGGCTGTTCTCTAAACCCTTAAGTTCACTAGATTAAAGCAAAACAAAACAAAACCTCAGTTTAAAATTATTTTCAGTGAGACATCTCACCTGGGTTTTACTTTTTTTTAAAAAAAAGCAGAGCTCATATTTCATTAGTCACCCAACAAAGGACAACACACTATGGTTTAACTAAGCTAGCGGCAAAACAAGTCTTTCTGTATATTTGGTATTGGTAAGAGCCACAGCAGTTTAGTAATATGTGTATCTTCATATTTATAATTTATACCATATGTTCCTTCAGCAAGAAGGAATCTTATTCTAAAAGATTATTTATTACTTAAGGTTCTGTGCCAGGCATTATTATTTTTAAACAGCTTTGTTGAGATATAATTCACATACCATATAGTTTACCCATTTAAAGTGTATAATTCAATGGTTTTAGTATATTCACAGTTATGTGCAACCATCACCACAGTGAATTTTAGAGCATGCTCATCCCACAGTGAGAAGTCCTGTACCCTTTAGTTTTCATTCCTTTATCCACCCATCCCCCATACCTAAGCAACCCATGAATCCACTTACTGTCTCTAGATTTGCCTATTCAGGTTATTTCATATAAATGAATCCTATAATATGTGGTCTTATGTGACTGGCTTCTTTCACTTAGCCTAATGTTTTCAAGGTTCATCCATGTTGTAGCATGTATCAGTACATCATTCCTTTTTATGGCCAAATAATATTCCATTGTTTGGATATATCACATTTCATTTGTCCAATCATCCACTGATAGATATTTGGGTTGTTTTCACCTTCTGGCCACCGTGAATAGTGCTGCTATGAACGTTCATGTATACTTTTTAAAAAAATAAATTTATTTATTTATTGGCTGCTTTGGGTTTTCATTGCTGGGCGCGGGCTTTCTCTAGTTGCGGTGAGCGGGGGCTAATCTTCGTTGCAGTGTGCACGCTTCTCGTTGTGGTGGCTTCTCTTGTTGCAGAGCATGAGCTCGAGGCATGCGGGCTTCAGTAGTTGTGGCACACGGACTCAGTAGTTGTGGCTCGTTGGCTCTAGAGTGCAGGCTCAGTAGTGGTGGCGCACGGGCTTAGTTGCTCCACGGCAAGTGGGATCTTCCTGAATCAGGGCTTGAACCCGTGTCCCCTGCATTGGCAGGCATATTCTTAACCATTGCACCACCAGGGAAGTCCCCATGTATACGTTTTTGTTTGAACACCCATTTTCAATTCTTTGGAGTATAAACATCAGAGTGGAATTGCTGAGTCATATAACTCTATTTAACTATTTGAGGAAATACCAAACTGTTTTCCAAGGTGGCTGCAACATTTTCCATTCCCACCAGCTATTTATGAGAGTTCCAATCTCTCCACGTCCTTACTAACATTTGTTATTTTCTGTTTTTTTTTTCCTAAAATTATTATAACCATCCTAGTGGGTATTAAGTGCTACCCTACTGTGGTTTGATTTGAATTTCCCTAATGACTAATAATGCTGAACATCTTCAGTAGCTTCTTGGCTATTTGTATATCTTCTTCATAAAGATGTATATTCAAATCCTTTGCCCATTTTTAAATTATGTTGTTTATCTTTCTGTTGTTGTTTTAAGAGTTTTTTTTATATATTCTGGATACTAGACTCTTACCAGATAAAAAGTTTGTAAATATTTTCTCCCATTCAGTGGGCTGTCTTTTCACTTTCTTGATAGTATCCTTTGATTCATAAAAGGTTTTAATTTTGATGAAGTCCAATTTATTATTTTTATTGTTGTTGCTTGTGCTTTTGGTCATATTTAAGATATCATTGCCTCATAAAAGATCACAAAGATGGGGCTTCCCTGGTGGAGCAGTGGTTGAGAGTCCGCTTGCTGATGCAGGGGACGCGGGTTTGTGCCCCGGTCCAGGAAGATCCCACATGCCGCGGAGTGGCTGGGCCCGTGAGCCATGGCCGATGGGCCTGCGCGTCCGGAGCCTGTGCTCTGCAATGGGAGAGGCCACAACTGTGAGAGGCCCACATACCGCCAAAAGAAAAAAAAAAGATGTATGTCTCTGTTTTCTTCTAAGAGTTTTATAGTTTGAGTTCTTTGATTTATTTTGAGTTAAGTTTTATATGTGGTATGAAATGGAGGTCTAACTTTATTCTTTTGCATTTGGATATCCAGTAGTCCCAGCACCATTTGTTGAAAAGCTATTCTTTCCCCATTGAATGGTCTTAGCACCCTTGTCAAAAATCAGTTGAGCATAGACATATGGGTTTATTTCTAGACTCTCAAGTCTATTCCATTCATCTCTATGTCTACCCTGTGCCAGTACCCTGCTGTCTTGATTACTGTTGCTTTGTCGTAAGTTTTGAAATTAAGAAGTGTGAGTACTCCTACTCTGTTCTTTTTTCAAGAATGTTTCGGCTATTCTGGGTCCCTTGCAATTCCATATGAATTTTAAAATTAGCTTCTCAATTTCTATAAAGAGGTTAACTGAGACAGAGCACTATTTTTGCTTATGTAAATTTGTGAAAAGAATTAGCATTCTGGGAGAGCAGCTCTACTCTAGTGGAAAGAAATGTCAGAGGTATGCAGGATAATAAATATTCTTACTTCACTCTGCATAGTTGAGTCTTCCATAATTGAATCTTGATAAAAGTTCATACTGGAGTCCAAAATAAAGATGACTATACTGTACTGTTGAATTTGAGGAAACCCTGAGAATACATTAATTTCTTACATTTATATTTGTACAAACATTTAAAGATAACAAAGTGTGTTCACAGTCTTTCCCCAGCTTTTCATCATAGTTATCCTGGAAATTAGTGAGACAGGAATTTATTATTGCCTGTAGTTTTCAATAAGGCAATTTAGGTACAGAGAATAAGAAATGACTTGCTCAAAGAGATAAGCTAGGAAGTGGAGTAACCAACCGTCCTAGTTTACCTGAGACTGAGGGGCATTTTATTAGTAAGTAGCGGAGGCAGGATAACAGCTCAGGCCCTTTAACTCTTTTTTTAAATAATTAATTAATTAATTAATTTTTGGCTGAGTTGGGTCTTCGTTGCTGTGCACGGGCTTTCTCTGGTTGCGACGAGCCCCAGGTCCTTTAACTCTTAATTTAACACTTCTCCTCCCAGATGACCTCATCATGCGTACTTGACCTTCTCTACTTTGGGAATTCCACTTAAAACTTCTCTTTTCACTCAGCTTTTCCTGACTAATCTTATCTGAAACTTCAGCTGCCCTAACCTCTCCAGCAATCCTTTGTCTTTGGTATCCCAGCCACAACTGGTTCTATATTTTCTCCTGTATATGGGTTTCATAGTTTTCATTTTGTTTCTTTCTTCTCTCCCTCAGATCGTGGGTCATAGAGGCAGACAGTGTTTCTCCCTCCTTCCCGTGACATGAGTGGGGACTTCATAATTACTGCTGCCTGACCAGCAGGAAGTAAGTAGACATTCAAGACACTTGACCTTCAGGGTCAGATAAGTTGCCAAGGGTCACCATTTATTAAAATTCAGTTATCATTTAAGATGAACAAGAATCACTTAGTGCCAGGAACACAATCTGTATATTTAGTGCAACTCTATGTGGATTATAATAAGGAAAACACAGCCTAGTACAAATCGATGACGCATCTCAGAGAGCCGACTTTGGCATCCAGGCCTCCCTGGTCGTGGTAGCTCCTTTAGTCCCCTGGCCTCAGCAAGTACTGCCACCCCTGGTAGTTGGGCATCTCGCAGAGGACCCACCAGCCCTCCAGCATGTGGAGTGAGTGGAGCTCATTGAGCTGGAAGTGGTCATGCATGCAGGAGCAGTCCTCTGTGAGCTCGGACACCAGGCCTCCGTAGCCATGTCTCTCATACAGCTTTATCCTGTGAGAGCTAGTCTGTTGTGACAATAAACCAAAGATGAAAAATAAGTTGTGGGCATCCTTGATGTCAGTAAAAGTGACTCAATCAGCCTGCAGCTTCATGAAGCAGGGTTTTCAAACCATCCTGTCATATATGTATCCTTTCCTTACATGGTTGTTCTAACAAATTAGGGAGAGTATTAAAATAAAACTGACCTGACCAGGGGTCTATCCTGCGGAAGAAACAAGAATTGAAATAAAGTCAATAAAAGGGATTCCTTTCTAAAAAAAAAACAACTGTCACAACTGTATTTAGTTGAGTCTGCAGAGAGGATTTTAACTCCCTTTACCATTATGACTGTGTATCACTGAATCCTATCAAGCTTGGTTTTTGTTTTTTTGTTTTTTTTGTATTTTTTTTTAATTGGAGTATAATTGCTTTAAAACGTTGTGTTAGTTTCTGCTGTAGAAAAAAGTGAATCAACTATATGTATACATATATCCCCTTCCTCCTGAGCCTCTCTCCCCCCGCCATCCCACCCCTCTAGGTCATCACAGAGCACTGAGCTGAGCTCCTCAAGCTTGTTTTTAAATATTTTTATTTTGGAATTTATTTATTTTTGGCTGTGTTGGGTCTTCGTTGCTGTGCGAGGGCTTTCTCTAGTTGTGGTGAACAGGGGCACCTCTAGGCATGCGGGCTTCAGTAGTTGTGGCACGTGGGCTCAGTAGTTGTGGCTCAAGGGCTCTAGAGCGCAGGCTCAGTAGTTGTGGCGCATGGGTTTAATGGCACTGCAGCATGTGGGATCTTCCCGGACCAGGGCTAGGACCCGTGTCCCCTGCATTGGCAGGCAGATTCTCAACCGCTGTGCCACCAGGGAAGCCCCTCAAGCTTGTTTTTAAGTCACTTTTGCACTCATCATTTACAACAATTCATATTTACTCTGAGTCCACATGTCCAACATTTTGCCAAGTCACTTGTAAGTTGAGTTTCTTGCCTCAAAGAAATTTCTATCTTATTTGTACCTCTTTTTGCATCTGCAAATTTCTGCAGCCGAATTTTGGTTTCACTTCTTGAATCTGCTTGTCATGACACATAATTTGGTGTGATCAGAATGTAGAAATACAAATTCCACATGATTAAAAAACATTAAGCAGCATTTTGGTGAGGACCATGTCCCATGAAATCCTAATTAATGATCTTTTTCTGACCCTTGTAAAAAACTAGTTGATAATGACTGCTGAATACAAGGAGCCACCTGCAAGTGAAACATATTGTTCTAGTTTCTAGATCCGTAGGTCATAAAGAAGGTATTGAAAATAATCTCCAATACAGTCAGAATACATTATACTTATGTTGTTCTCCCATAGTCTGTCAGTGTTCATTAAGAAATAATGATCTAGATAGATTTTTTTCTTTACTGAACAAGGTAGTTTTTATTTAGAAATTAGGGATCAGCTAGATACTTCCAAATTCAACTTTAGAAGCTATATTGTTGTGATTTCTTGTGCCTAAAAACAATCTGCGCATTTTTAATGCTTTATTGAAATGAGTTTTAATGTTTCCATATGAGAGCGTAGTAAAGGCAATCAATTTTTTGTTAAATGCTTGAGACTTGGGCTTTGCTATTTCACCGTGAACACTAGTCCTGAGTTGAAACAAACTGACTTTTATAAACAGGAATTTATGGCCATGGATCAGCGATGCTTTCACATGAGTTGTGTTGAACTAAGACTCACGTAAGGAACTGTGTGGCAGGGGCAGACGGAGTCGTTGAAGCCCATCCACTGCTGGTAGTCGGGGTAGTCGCCGCGCCGCAGGAAGTACTGGTGGCCCTGGTAGCTGGGGCGCTCGTAGAGCATCCAGCAGCCGCTGTCCACCCGGATGGAGTTGCAGCGGCTGAAGTAGGGCTGCAGGTTGGGGCAGTCGCTGCTGCACTCGTAGCGGCGGCCCTGGAAGCCCCGGTCCTCGTAGAAGGTGATCTGCAGATGGAAAGCAAGGTGACAGCAGGGAGTCAGCTGGGAGGTACATCCCCCGCACCCCACAGTAGACACCCAGCAGGCACGCTGTGACGTATGTTTATGTAGGAAAAAAAAGATTATGACAGTGTATGTATAAGCCCAAATGTCAATCATGGTTATCAATGAATGGCAAGATTATAGGTCTTAATTTTATGTTTTTATTTCTCCTTTTTGTTGTTTTCAATTGCTTTAATTTGTTGTTATATAAATATATATTACTTTCATGAGTTGAAAAAATAAAATCAATTTGTAAATGTATAACTTTGAGTTACTGGTGAAAAGCAGCAAATTTTGTAAATAGCCACATTTTGTCTTGAGATTAAACACTTCTCCTTGGGCTAAAAAGCAAGAGGTCTCCCAAGACTCTCTGAGACGCTCCAGGAGTAGGAAAATATACAGAATCCTCCCATTCCCCTCTCCCCTCAGCCCAGCTTCTAGCGATGCTTTTTGTTTTCAAAACTAGCATCATGTGGACCTAGAGTCTGTCATACAGAGTGAAGTAAGTCAGAAAAAGAAAAACAAATACCGTATGCTAACACATATATATGGAATCTAAAAAAAAGAAAAAGAAAAGAAAAAAATCGTTCTGAAGAACCTAGGGGCAGGACAGGAATAAAGACGCAGACATAGAGAATGGACTTGAGGACACAGTGTCGGGGGGGAAGGGTAAACTGGGACAAAGTGAGAGAGAGGCATGGACATATATACACTACCAAATGTAAAACAGATAGCTAGTGGGAAGCAGCCACATAGCACAGGGAGATCAGCTCGGTGCTTTGTGACCACCTAGAGGGGTGGGGTAGGGAGGGTGGGAGGGAGACACAAGAGGGAGGGGATATGGGGATATATGTATATGTATAGCTGATTCACTTCGTTATACAGCAGAAACTAACACACCATTGTAAAGCAATTATGCTTCAATAAAGATGTTAAAAAAAAAAAAAACTAGCATCGTGATTTTCCTGAGTTTTCCCTCCCTGAAGCAACACTGTTTCATAGGACCCAGGTGACTGCTTGAAAGCTTTTCCCATTGCTGCCAACCTATTCATTTAGAAGCGCTCTTCAGATATTCAGGGGTAGAGGATGACCCCAATCCCCAACTCTTTTGGCATCCCGTGTGTATGTAGAAAGATGAAATCAAACACCTTCATGGTTCATGACCCATGGAGGGACATCCACCTACAGCTGGCAATATGTCCGCAATGCATTTGTAAAAGTCCTCAGGCAGCATGTAAAGAAAATGTGCAGATGCTAAGAGGAGAGAAACTAATAGCCACAAAGAAAAAGTGTTCCCCTGCAAGTAGCAGAGCTAGACAAAAGAAAACTGGGCAGAGTCCTATGAAGTTAGACAGTATACCCAGGGACCAGAGGATATACCTAATGTGGCAGGTGTACTGTAAACTTCAGTTACAGCTGTAATTGAACCAGTGTGGGAAAGGCTGCATTGGGCTCCCCAGCTACAAACCACACCGGAATACACCACCATTTCCAGCAAAAGTCAACAGATCACACACCAGTTTTGGCACATGTTAAAGAAAACTGTTCTGCAGAAAGGTGACACATCAAAACCATAAGGTGGTATAATTTATACTTACATTCATTTGGTCAGATTGTTACTACATGTATTTATAAGCTCAACTATGTGCCAAATCAGAATTTTGGAAATATGTTGAAAGACCAGATCATTCTCATTTCCTAGTATTCCTTATATTCTACTGAAAGAAAGCCGGGACCTGTTTTTCTTTTAAGGCTTTATTGAAATGAGTTAAAATATTTCCATGTGAGAACATAGTAAGGGCAATCGATGACAGGTTAATTTAATTTGGATTGAAACTTTGGAAAATTGCCTCCTACTCCACCATTCTGAAATGTTCAGTGCTAAACATTTGTAAAATGTCCTACAAAGCCAGTCTGCTCTGACACAGAAATAGTATATATTCTCCAAATCCTCCAACCAACAATCTTCTAGTCATAATGAAGTAGCATAAGATACATACTTGTTTTTTTAACCACAATATGGCCAAACAATGTGATTCTAAGAAAGCTCAACACCCGAAATAACACTTCAATGCACTTTGTATCAAAAGCTAATTGCAAAAAAAAAAAAAAAAAAAGCTAATTGCAAAGAAAAATATGCCAGCAAGAGTTGCAATTTTAAGATGATGCAGAGACTTTTCTTCTCCCAGAGACTTTATTACGAACTCCCATGGTGCAATTCCAAGTTTCTAAGTGACCTGTAGAATAAAAAGATAATTTTTGTATCAAGCACATCAATTTAACATGGACACAGATATTAGCTTTCAATCTATAGGAGTTAAGGTCAAATATCAGATACCAAATTACTGACAAAGATGAATTAAAATAAAAGTGGGTGCAAAAGAATTTCCATGGAATTTTTCTCAGACATTTGGAAATTGAGTTATATTTCTCAATTAAATACAATATATGATCCCACACAGGGAAAAATATATAAAAAAGGACAGTATTGGTCAATTGACAAAATTGATACCTATATGGTAAAGTATCAATGTTAAATTTTCTGAAGTTGATAACCATCCTGTAGTTATTTAAGAGAGTGACTTTATTCTTAGGAAATACACTCTGAAGTATATAGGGGTAGCGTGATATGGTGTATATAACTTCAGATGGCTTAGAAAAAGTTTTATATACTCAGTATAAAATATATACTGAGGGGCTTCCCTGGTGGCACAGTGGTTGAGAGTCGGCCTGCCGATGCAGGGAACATGGGTTCGTGCCCCGGTCCGGGAAGATCCCACATGCCGCGGAGCAGCTGGGCCCGTGAGCCATCGCCGCTAAGCCTGCACGTCCGGAGCCTGTGCTCCGCAATGGGAGAGGCCACAACAGTGAGAGGCCCGCGTACCGCAAAATAAATAAATAAATAAATAAAATAAAATATATACTGAGAGAAAGAGAAACAAAGAGAGAAGAGAATAAAAGAGTGGGACAGAGACAGAGAGAGAAAAATGGTAAAGATAATGAAGCAAAATATTATGGTAACAATTAGCAAATGTGAGTAAAATGTATATGAGAGCTCTTTGTACTATTTTTGCAACTTTTCTCTAAGCTTGAAATTATTTCCAAATTAAAAAAAATAATAAAAATAATACTTCTTTTCACTAACCATGACCAAAGCAAATCATCTCTTTGCCCCTCAGCAGTTGTGTATTGTGCCTGCACCATACTATTTTGAATTTCTTATATATTGCTTTGAATTTAAACTTACATTGCCCTCTTTCCATTTCTGATAGAGAAGTGTTAGTCTCCAACTATGAAAATGGAATCATTGATTTCTCTCTGCAATTCTAATAGTTTTTACCTCACATAGTTGGATGTTCTGTTGTTCGACGCGCACATGTTAAGGATTGTTATGTCTTCTTGGAGAATTGACCCCTTTATCATTATGTAATGCCCTTCTTTATCCCTAATAACTTTCCTTGCTTCTAAGTCAGCTTTGTCTGAAATTAATATAGCTACTTTTCTTTTTTTTAATTAGTTCTAGCGTGATTTATTGTTCTCCATCCATTTACTTTTTTTTTTTTTTTTTGCTGTGCTGTGCAGCTTGCAAGATCTTAGTTCCCTGACCAGGGATTGAACCCAGGCCACCTCAGTCAAAGCACCAAATCCTAACCACTGGACTGCCAGGGAATTCCCTACATCCATTTACTTTTAATCTATATATGTCTTTATGTTAAGAGGGTGCCTTATAGGCACCATATAATTGGGTCTTGTTTTTTGATCCACTCTGACAATTTCTTTTTTTTCTTCTTCATAATTGTATTATGAAAATTTTCATACAGAAACGTTGAAAGAATTGTACAATGAAGATACATATGCCCACCACCTGGATTCTGCAGTTAAGAGTTTGCTACATTTATGTATAACTGAATCTCTTTGCTGTACACCTAAAACTAACACAATATTGTAAATCAGCTGTACTTCAATTAAAAAAAAAGTTTGCCATATTTGCTATATTTTCTTTAACATACATCTTTAACACATCTGCAGTGATGGGAATGCTCTGTGCTTTCCAGATACAGTAGTCTGTGGCTATTGAGTTCTGTCTTTTAATTGGTGCATTTAGACCTTTGATGATCAAAATGATTATTGATATAGTTGAATTAATATCTATCTTATTTGTTAATGTTTTCTGTTTGTTGCCCTTGTTCTTTGTTCTTATTTGTCTTTCACTCTTTTTCTGCCTTTCCAAGGATATGGCATTGCTCATACCCATTTTGACTAATAAATGAGCTACTAATACCAATACAGTACAAAAGAAATCTTGAAAACTGTTTTCTAGAATACCTGGATTTTTAAAAAATAATTTCTCTTTTTCCCTTATTGAAGAAATTCAGTGACTGGAATCGAAATTTCTGAAAAAGGCATTGATATCTTGCAGTTAAAAAAAATGTTCATCAGCTAAAAGACATGATACGGTATCCATAAGCCACAAAAGAAAAGACTAAGAAGCTTAAACATATACATGAAAAATTTCTTCAAACAATAAACTGTGAAAGCGTATTTTTCATACATTTAATAAACTATTTATTTGTTATTTCTAACAAACTAGATAGGTGTGCGTGTATGTATATGTATATGTACATGTATGGCAAATATTTGAATTGAAAATTATTAACAGTTGTTACTTCTGAGGAGTAGGACAAGGATATGGGAAAGTGAGGATTCTTTTACTTTTCATTATCTATATTTTGTACTTTTGAAATTTTTACAGTAAGCATGTATTACTATTATAGTTGAAAAACTACTTTACAACCTGATCAAAAAATGGGTGGAAGAACTAAATAGACATGTCTCCAAAGAAGACATCATACAGATGGCCAAGAGGCACATGAAAGGATGCGCAACATCACTTATTATTAGAGAAATGCAAATCAAAACTACAATGAGGTATCACCTAACACCGGTCAGAATGGCCATCATCAAAAAATCTACAAACAATAAATGCTGGAGAGGATGCAAAGAAAAGGGAACCCTCTTGGACTGTTGATAGGAATGTAAATTGATACAGCCACTATGGAGAACAGTATGGAGGTTCCTTAAAAAAACTGTAAATAGAATTACCAAATAACCCAGCAATCCCACTACTGGGCATATACCTGGAGAAAACCATAATTCAAAAAGACACATGCACCCCAATGTTCATTGCAGCACTATTTACAATAGCCAGGTCATGGAAGCAACCTAAGTGTCCGTAGACTGATGAATGGATAAAGAAGATGTGGTACATATATACAATGGCATATTACTCAGCCATAAAAAGGAATGAAATTGGGTCATTTGTAGAGATGTGGATGGACCTAGAGACTGTCATACAGAGTGAAGTAAGTCAGAAAGAGAAAGACAAATATCATATATTAACGCATATATGTGGAATCTAGAAAAATGGTACAGATGAACCGGTTTGCAAGGCAGAAATAGAGACACAGACATAGAGAACAAACGTATGGACACCAAGCGGGGAAAGGAGGTATGGGATGAATTGGGAGATTGGGATTGACATATACATACTAATATGTATATAATAGATAGTTAATGAGAACCTGCTGTGTAGCGCAGGGAACTCTATTTAGTGCTCTTTGGTGACCTAAATGGGAAGGAAATCCAAAAAAAGAGGGGATATATGTATATATATGGCTGATTCACTTTGCTGTACAATAGAAACTAACACAACATTGTAAAGCAACTATACCCCAATAAAAATTTTAAAAAAACTATTAAGTACATTACCCAAGAGTTGGAAGAGATGCCTAAAGTACACAAATAATAAAGCATGAAAAACCCTCACGAATGTGGTTTCTGCTGTTTGATTGTCAAGAAGGGGCCTTATGAGAGGAATTCATGTCAGGATCTGATCCTACTGCAAAATGGGCACTTATTCTTTTGACACTCCTGGGCTTACAAGCATCAATTAGCCTATAGAAATGGTTGGTCCCTAAAACGAGCCTCTCAGGCAGTATGGGTAGGGCACAGTGGTTTGAAAGCACTCACCTAAGGACCATTCACTTACTGCCAATTCACTAATCAGTAATAATTACTGAATATTACTGCCTGCAAAGCACTTTATACACATATAGGAAATAATAAGGAAATAGAAGATCTGCTTCCATCAAGAAGCCAACAGTCTTCAACGGTTATGGAAAAAAACATACAAGGAATGAAATTATACATTCAAAATAACATACCAATGAGTAATCTTGAGAGCCAGATTTTCAGTACATGGGTGCATAGATGAGCCTCAGGGGGCTATGAACCCCTGTCTCAGAGATCTATTTTTTCATGATTAAGTTTAAGGTCTAGATTATCAGTGTATGTGTGTATGTGTGTGCATGTACGTGTATGTTATTTCTGGAGTTATTACTGTTTTTTGATTTTCTGTTGTCTGTTTTACTTTCTAAAGCTTGCTATCCCCAAACTGACATCTTAAAAATTAACATCATCTTACTCAAAAGGATCTTAAGTAACAAAGATATAGTTCTAGAAAAGCTATACCTTCAAATCTCATTATAACAAAGACCTTTAAAAGAAAACTCAATATCATAAATATTTCCTAATAGCATGATTTTTGTTACTAGAATAACACGTATTAAAGCCCTGATGTGACTAAAGATTTCAGGCAGTTCTTAAAGCATTTGCTATGATAAGGTTACATTTCTAATCAGTCAATAGTTTGCCTCAGAAAATCTGAATAAACCCTGAGCCCTGTGTGACCCAGTCTATTCAGAGATTCACATTTTAAAAATGCATAGTATTGCAACCGAACTACATAAAAAGGAATTTCAGTTTTCACTTGTGTTTCTTGAAGCAAACCCAATTCATAACCCAGTGGTTCTGTTTTCAAAATTCCCCTTTCCCTTTCCTACCTTACAACCCTCCAGCTGACCCAGAGTCTCTCATTCAACAAAACCCTAAAACATCCCAGCCAGCCAGTCTGTACCACTTTTCTGATTCTTTCCCTGCTCAGCTTTGGTCTCTCTGACTTTTAAAATTTCCTTTTCACTTTGCACATTGCAATTGAGAACGCAGAGCTGGAACGGCAAAGAACCCTCCTTTCTTTTTCCTTACTTTCCAGCCCTGTCCATCTCTGACCATTCTCTGAATTCTGAAGCATAAACGTCAAAGGAATTAGATGGGCAGGGCAGAAGCAGCAGAGATGCAAAGCAGGCAAAGATAAAATTTTCATTAGTGAGAAAGGGACCGAGAATAGGAACATTTGACACAGATATTAATACAAATCCTCTCCTCAACACACTTATTTGAATCAACAGAATAATAGCTGATTAACTGTGGATAGTATTTCTCAAATGCTAAAAGATAATAATGGTCAGTATTTATTTAGGATTTACTCTGTTCTAATCTCTCTTTTTTTTTTTTTTTTTTTTTTTGCTGTACGCGGGCCTCTCACTGTTGTGGCCTCTGCCGTTGCAGAGCACAGGCTCCCGACGCACAGGCTCTGCGGCCATGGCTCACGGGCCCAGCCACTCCGCGGCATGTGGGATCTTCCCGGACCGGGGCACAAACCCGTGTCCCCTGCATCAGCAGGCGGACTCTCAACCACTGTGCCACCAGGGAAGCCCTCTTTTTTTTTTTTTTTTGTTCTAATCTCTTAACATGCATAATATCAGTTAATCATTTCAACGACCTTAAGAGATAAGTACCATTATTCTTCCCATTTTGCAGAGGAGGAGAGGTTAAGCAACTTGCCCAAAATCATACAGCTGGTATATTATACAGTGGGCTTTAGTTTCAAACCCAGAGTATCTAACTCCCAAAGGCTAGACTTTTAGCCACAATATAAGTAAA
This sequence comes from Monodon monoceros, assembly GCF_005190385.1. NCBI lineage: Eukaryota > Metazoa > Chordata > Mammalia > Artiodactyla > Monodontidae > Monodon > Monodon monoceros. Next base: position 28,129,048 of record NW_021703772.1, on the reverse strand, counting down.
GTACTCCCCAAACACCTGGTATCAGTTTGGTTCAGTTTGCATTTTTAGACCTACTTTGTTCTTTGGCTGTGTGTCCAAAGATAAATTATTTTATGGTTTCCATTCTGTGACATTTGCTTCCTTTGTAGAGCTGCTGGTGGCATTTTGATTCGTTGCTCCCCTTCTTAACTTGACACCTAGAGACACACGTAGTCATCATGTCTGTATAAAAAACATTTTTTAAAATGAGTCCACCTCAGTTTTACATCCTTCCCTTCTAGGGTGCTTTGCTTCCATCACCAAAATTTCTGAGAAATGACTTCCCTGATTTCAATGATGGAGGGAAATCAAGTCATAAATGCTCCTGATTCTTTTAAATTCCACCAGACAGAAAGATGTTACCATAACAACTTTGACCTTACTTTGTAAGTACATCTCCTAGTTTTACTTAAATTTTTCTAAGCAATGGAGGTAAACAGGCTTACTCTGTTTGCGGGCATATTCTGCTGCTTTGGGTGCTGTTAACATGGCAAAAGGGTGCAAGGAGAGGTGGAAGGGTGGAGCTCTGGGAACCTGAAAAAAAAAAAAACAGTTCTACTTTTAAAAGCTGCACCCACTTCGTGCTGTCCACAGCTGCTGGTTATAGCACTTGTTTCAGGGCTCGGCCTGTTTCCCCAACCCGCCGTCCTGACACATTACTAGCAGTTGAGGATCATGTTTCATGGGTCATGCACTTTCCCACGCTGCCTTTTGTTGCCGTGCTTTGCCTAGAATGTTCTTTCACACAATGATGCTCTTCACATGGTTCCCTTTACCTGGAATAGCTTTTTCCTCCTCTTCTGCCTAGAGGCTCCTACTTTTCCTTTAAGATGTGGCTCAGACATCACCTTTTCTGAGAAACTGACCCCGATGTCTCCCCACCTCCCCTCTCGGGTGCTGGCATCCCACCCCCCAATCCCATCCTAAGGCCAAATTATTGACTCAATCCTCTGTGAATTCAAAACACGTCGTCACGTAGAACACCCCCAGTGTGCAATAGTTATAACCCGCTGTCTGCTGCATTGCACTGGAAACTTCCTCAAGGTTAGGACTGTCTGTCCTTCAACCTTTCATTCATTCAACAAGTTTCCAGTGAGCACTGCTGTGGGTCAGGCCCTGTTTTAGGAGCTGTGGTTGGTAAGACAGACAAGGTTCCTGCCTTTCCAGGGCTGAGTGAGGAGAAAAAACCAATAAACTATCAGGCAATCAGGGTACCCACACACTGTGATAAGTTTAATCAACTAAACCAGAGAACGTGCTAGCAAGTTACTGGGCCACCGCCACCTCACACAGAAAGGACAGAAAATTTGGATTAAACAATAAATGAAGTCGTGCTGTCTTTATAGACAGGACAGCTTATAGCCACCTCAGCAGGGCACGTCTAGATTTGACCTCAGCCTTTTATTCAAATGGCAAACATATTTATTGAGAGTTTGTGTCATATCCAGCATTGTAAAGAATTAAACATAAGCATGAATGATGGCTTCTGACCTCAAGAAGCATGTAATCTATTCAGAAAGATGACCCTAAAACACAGAAAGTAATTACAAGGAGGCTTTGTATCTGTGTGGAGCAAGGGTGGGGCTATGATAACAGCCCTGCAGCGTGATACATGCCACGTGTAAGAAAGAGAACCAGCTCGTATGGCATCCCTGATGCATTTTCTACCCTTAGAAGACTCAAGACAGGCTTTTGCAGGGAATTCCCTGGTGGTCCAGTGGTTAGGACTTGGCACTTTCACTGCTGTGGCCTGGGTTCCAGGGAACTAAGATCCCGCAAGCCGCGTGGCATGGCCAAAAAAAAAAAAAAAAAAAAAGACAGGCTTTTCCCTGTCCACTGGAGAAGAGAGAACCTGAGGATTTTAAAGTCACTTCCAGCTCACATATCTATGACTCCTGATAATCTGATGATTCATGCAAGCAATTAATATGGCTTCCTGTGTGGTTTACAAGAAAAATTATTTTTCAAGTAGGATGACATTGAAATCCTAAAGCTGGAGTTAATCATGTGCTCTTTTTTTACTTCAAAGTTACTTACTGAGATCTTCAGCGTACCACACAGCTAGCAAGTGACAGAGCTGGGACTAGACGCCAGTCTGTTGGCCTCTGAAGAGCTTGCTTTGGATGTAAGTCTGGATAGAGTGAAATGATGGATGGTCAGACACTAGGGTGTGGAAAGAAGAGATTCTGATGTTCTCTAGTTACCTGCCTTGGTCTTTTTCCTCTCTCTGTTACACCAGTTTTCACTCTCTCTGCCCCCCTTTCCTTTTCCCCTTTTTCTGTGTCAAAGGGAGCTGAAGAATATTTTTATTGTTTGCTTTATTTGTTGAAGGAAGATTTATGCTCCTTTTACTTCACTTATGCTCCTTTTACCCTCACTTGTGTGAAGTTCTTAGTTAAATTTTTTTTCCCTATGCGTCCATGTTCCTCAGCAGAAAAATGGCTCCCTGTCAGCCAAAACCAGCTCCCTTATCGGGAGCAGAACACGAAGCTTAACAGAATTGAACAATTCTGAGTCCAGGAGGCCTTTCTGTCACTAGGTGGCAGCAAATAGTCCTGAAGAAAGCCATCAAGCCCACACACAGTACCCATGTGGTACCAAAGTGGCCAATTCCAGAGGCCAGAAATTCTACATAATCTGATTAGTATTCAACAGGGCTTTAAGCTCTTGAGTGGGAAGGATTTTAGCTGTTGCTTAGGAGACATTTTATCCGAAGGAATCAAAAGTGATTCATATATACATGAAGCAGTTAGAGAGGAACCTTTGTCAATAACTTTTTTTTTTTGAACAACCACACCTCCTAGTTAAAACCATTTTTTTGAAGTTATGTTAAATCCCAAAGGACTGTTTTAAAATAGCTCTTACAATTTAATCTTTGAAATGCTCCGTTTCCATTAAGAGGTCCTGCTAATTTAAGATGTGGAGGGGGTGCCTGAGTAGAGCCGACGTGTAGCCACAAGAGAAAGACCTGAGCTGGCATCCTTGAATCAGTGAGGAGCTTGTGAGGTCCACAGGGGTAGATGATCCTCAGATGCTTATGTCTGTATCTCACATCATCTCATACCCTTTGTGAGAATTTGTTATCTAAAATAGGCAAGGTTTATAATGTATTAATAACACAATGGATGCTTGATGAGCTATTTAATTTTTGAATATTTAGAGAAGTGGTTCTTAACTAGTTGTGAATTTGCCTCTTAGTGGACATCTGGCAACGTTGAAAGACATTTTTAGTTGTCACATCACGGGGCAGGAGTGCGAAGCTATTGTCATCTAATGGGTAGAGGCCAGGGATGCTGCTAAACATCCCACAATGCACTGGACAGCCCCGACTCCACCCCCTACACACACAACAAAGAATTATCTGACCCAAAATGTTGAGAAACCCTGATTTAGAGGAATATAGAGGAAATTAGATACACCCCCTTCCCCCTGGGTACCAGAACCTTAACCATAACCATAGCTATTATTTTGAGGTTACCATGTGCCAACCACTAAGGGCTTTACTGATACAACTCACCTCATTTCCCACAGAAACTCATCTTCTGGTCCCTGTTTTTACAAATGAAATCAAGGCCGATAGAGCTTCGAAGACTTGCCCAGGATTAATCTGCTGATAGCTGGTAGAGCTGGGGTTCGAACCCAGGCTACCTGGCTCTAGGATTCTCATGCTTAACCCTTACACAAATGGCCTTTCAAGTATAGGACACTCATATTCTGTAACAATAAACAAACTCAGGTCTTTGAAGGAAAGCCCCTGAAACCCAGTCCCCCTAAAACCGAGATCCTCTGCTGAGTTATGATTAACCTCTCTTTCCAAAACATTATTCCGTTTCTTGTCCAACACCTGTTCCCCTCAAGATTGAGGAGTATCAAAGAAAAGGGGGGGGAGCTGAAACTGAGCAGGACCCTGTGGAGCCCTCCTGGACACCAAAGCCTTTCCATGTCCCCCATTTTCTGTTTGTAGAAAAAAAGCATCAGACATTCCCTGAGTTCCAAAGGGCAGATTCAAACAGTTACCAATTAGGGGAGTGACTGAACGCAGAGAGAGAGAGCAGTAGTGCAGAGATGGGGGCTGGTCCTGGTTCCTCTTCAGGGGATGGGCATGGCAATCTGATACGTATCTCTGAGTTCTTCTATGGGAACTAAGGCTCCCACCCAGGTGGAGGAGGTCACTTCAGGCTGAGCACAAGCACACGGACCCCAGACTGGTTGGAACCAGAAGGCTTATGATTGAGATTCCCAGAACACCACCCAGTTACCTCATCACCAACCAATCAGAGGAGGGTTACATACTCTGCAGCCCTCCCCCCAAACTTTGCCTATAGAAACGTCTTCCCTGAAACCCATCAGGGAGTTCAGGTCTTTTGAGCCTAAGCTGCCCCGTTCTCTTTGCTCAGCCCTGCAATAAACCTTGCTCTGCTCCAAACTTAGATGTTTCGGTCATTTGGTCTCACTGTGCACCAGGCACGTGAACTTGAGTTCGACAACACCCCCTCTCTGAGGGTACGATTTATTTCCCTGCAGAACTGGTCATTATGTAGTCTACCTGTACATCTGGACTTTTTGTTATTGGTAACTGATTGTGAAGACAGAGACTGTGAAGAACAGAGAAGGTGCTGAATAAAGGCTCTTTAATGAATGAATGAAAGGCCGGATGGATGGATAGAGACTGGCCAGCCCGCTCTAAACAGTATGGCTTCCTGTTCTGGCCCCTTTAATGAACCTGGCTCATCTGAGCTACTCTGACACCCATGTTTGCAAACCTTCTTGATGGATAACCCAGCTAGGACTGGAGGGGTTCACAGTGCCATTCCCTCCAGGATGTGATTTTCTGTATTTGCTCTCTGGCCACTTGAGCTGAGACCAACCAACCAGAGGTGCCTACGGCCTGTTCTAGACCTCTCCCAGGCACAGAAGATGAAGGGGGAGAAAACACAATGTCTGAAGCAGAGGAGCTTGGGCTCAGATATTTATTTGTATGTGTTGGCGGGGAGGGTTTGAGGAAAGGGGAGAAGGGGGCAGCCTGGAAGGGAGAAAGCTGCAGAAAAAACGAACAGGAATGAAGCAGCATGGTTTGCTTGTCTCTGTAAGAACACAGAAGAGCTGGGATTTCTTTAAAAGCCAAGAACAGCTTGGGTCTCTGAGGAGCACTGAGTCTGGTGTGGCTTATACCTCAGCCAAGGTAGAATGTCAGCTCCGAGATATGAGATCCATGAGAAAGTCATCTTTTCTGACTCACCCGCCCTTGTATCCCTGCACCTACAACTATATTGAATGAATGAGTGAGTGAATGAATGAATGAATGAATGGATAGAGTTGAAACCAGAGTGATCAGAGAGGAGGTGCCGATTTCCTCTGTAATCAAGGGAACTTGAGTCTCAGGACCAGGCCAGCTTACATACGGATTAAGGTGAGAGGGCCATTGGATTCAGTTACAACACTTCTGAGGAAATGCTCGACTCCTAAGCTGGCCCTGGTGGACTTTTTACTTTATAGGATCCCACTGTCTGCAGTATGGTCTGCAGGTAAGAGAACAAAGGATGCAGGCATTCCTATGGCTGTAGCCCTGCCCCTGACCTCGCCTCCCTTCCAAATCCTGGTGGGGGGCATTGAAAGTAGCTGTGTGAGTAGAAGTCCTCATGTGAGGGTGTGGGTTCTCCCTGCTTCCCTCCCTCACTCCCTCCCACTACACATCCCTGCCAACCCCACCCCATCTGCCCTTTCTTCTTCCCTTTTCTAGAAGTATCTAAAGGGATCGGTAGTTCACCTCTAAGTAGAAGCCCATATGTTAAATGTTTACTAAAGGTTCATACGTTCATAAACAGCAAAACCTGAACTGACTGTAAAGATCATTCAGAATACTCCGTTTCTGTTTTTGTTTTTTTAAGATTAGTATATGGAAGCTCAAAAAGGGAAAGGGACCCAGTCAGAACTCACCCTGGGTCTCTGGACTCCCAGATCGTTAGTGCTTCTATTAGACTGACTTCCAAGTAGTCTTGTGGGCAGGAGAAATGTGGCAGCAGTAAACTAGATAATTTCTCATGAGAGTGAATGTTGTAGATCTTGTCCTAGTGCTAGAAGTTATAGTACATCATACAAGAGGAGCGCTTGGACTTACCAGATCCACATTATGAAAGGTGTAAATGAGAAATTCTGTTAATCAGAGACAGAGGCAGAATCTAGACTCTAAGCCTGGTGCTCTATTGGCTGCCTCTTTGGCCTTCCATAAAATGCATTTGGTATTATGAATATAGTCCTCTACCTAAGGAAAGCATCTTACATTTATTACCCAAGTAAGATATGGCTACATCTGGTTTTATCCATCATGATATAAAACTGTTATTTCATGCCTGGAAATGCAACATTATGAATTCATAAAATAAAGAAATTCTCTCTAAAAATCCCTTATATTGATAGTCTCAGGTCGTCCCTACCTTGGTAGCACCAGAATTGGTAGAAGAATCAGCTCCATAAATTTTAAAGACTTCCTCAATTGGGATGCTGTTCTGTTAAACAACAACGACAATAACAAAAATGTATTATCATACCATGGCTTTTCTTTTATTATAAAACAAAGCTATTATAGCTCCCATATATCCAGTACCATGCCTGGAGACCGTGGGCACCAAATAAATGTCTTCTAAACAAATGGATAAATCAGAGTACCCTAATACCAATTATCCATGTGTTATTTTTTCCCCTTAAATAAATGTTTTCACAATACAATATAGAAGTCAGTCTTTTTATTAATCTTTAAAAATAAAAATTTAATTAGTAAATTCTACATATTTAGAAACATTGGTTGAAAAAGTAAAATAAATATTCATTAATATGAAAATGCACATTGTAGATACAAAATCTCCATGTATGCAAATAATGTTCTTTTCCTTACCATTAAGATTCCAGCATAAGACGATAAAATCATTGCTTCTCGTTCTCTGTGGTTTGGATATATGGGTCTACCCCGAAATGGCATTTTCCTAAGGGGGAATATGAATAAGTAAGAATGGAGGGTTTATTCTTGTTTTGTTTGACACCTGCTAAGGTTGTGACAATAATCATAAGTAGTAAGTAATTACCAATGGCTGTGTGCTATGCTATTCACAAAATTGATATGATTAATCCAACATCAGTAAAGTGTACACTTTGAATTTTGAATCTTCCAACAGTGTGACGGATTTGCCCTCATCTATCCACATTTCTGCAGCTATCCAATCCTGGTGGACTGGCCACTATGGTGGAAAATTGTGGTTTCACCAACCTATATCCTTTCCCCTTCTTGTGGCAGTTTGCTTGGGGGTGACTGCCTTAACCTCCTGCAAGCCTGTAAGCTTCCAGGGAAGCTGATGACATCCCTAGATTCCAAGGATGGAAAACACACTGTGGCCTAAATTAGCTAGCACCCCCAGATAAGTCAGAGCAAACAGAGCCATTGAGACACAATTCTGTGATTTTTAAAAAGTCCATTCTCCCCTGGCCTGAATGTCGTGATAAAGTGGGCTGAAACTAGGAATAGCGTCCATCCGGAGGAAATAGCCAAGAGGTAGAGCCTGATGACCTGGTTTGAGTTTTGAATTAAGCCATGCCTAATGAGGACCTAGCCGTGGACTTTCCAGATACAGAGGCAATAAATCTCTCCTCCCTCTCTCCTTTTTTAAATTTATTTATTTTTTTGCTTAAGTCCGTTTAAACCGGATTTTCTGCTTATTACAACTAAATACTGATACACCCATTCAGCACCAGGTGTGTGTTCTAAAGTCACAGAGCAGAAAAAACAGCTGGCCTCCAGAACAAGCGATTCAATCCTGGCCTCATTAGTTTCATGTTCTTCCTAACTGAGTGGGTCTGCTCGGCACACATGGGAGAAGATGCCAATAATCCCGGCAAAGATTCAAACTGTGGTGATTCAAGCCACTCAGCTCAGGCGCACATCTGGTTAAATGCTTAAGAAGTTGTGTTTAATAGTTCTTAGGAAAAGATTGCAGCCTTACCCACAGAACTGATCTTTTTTTTTTTAAAAAAAGTCAAGGCACGTACACAATAAAGCACAGTTTTATTTCTAAGGCAGAACGTTCTATGCAAGAAAGATCTGCATCTGACAGAAACCAGCTCACAGAGATGCAAAATATGTAAGCATGTATATGACTTCCTCGAATCGACAACTGTGAGGGTTTCTTCAGGTTTCTAGTTGGAGGGGATACGTACCCCATAGTGTTTTCAAATCTGAGTGCCTTGTGGTGAACTTCCTCTGTCATTACTCACAGTTAAAAAAAAAAAGAAAAAGAAAAAAAACTATTCAACTTACACTTTCTCCCACTCCAGCCAAGTTAAGTCTTCTGAGTGATCCAGCCACTGCAGAGCAACATTGATGGCCAAGTCATAGTGTGCCTGGAAGCAGGAAGCACAGACAGCAAAGGAATGGGCTGAGACATTGGCCGAAGCACATGCTAGGCACAATGACAATGGCGTTGCTAAGCCTATTCTACTCGTTTGTCATGTCCACAAAGGTGAGGATCACCAGCTGTGTCCAGTAACCTGATGCTCAGGCAGAAATAACTAGTGTTCTTCAGGCATTACATTTACCTCACAGTAGAGCAGTGTGTGTGTGTGTGTGTGTGTGTGTGTGTGTGTGTGTGTGCGTGCACGCGCACATGAGCCAGAAATGAAAAGATAGATTCATGGAATACTAAACTAGGAATCAGGGAATCTGGGTTCAAATCTAGGTATTGCCAACAACTCATGGTACCATATCCTTGGGTGAGCAATTGCTGTTCTCTGGGCCACAGTTTCCTTGAATTTTAAAATAGGAAAAGGGGAAGATAGAGGAAGAGGGACACAGAGAACAATTTCTAATTCTGTGGAACATCAGAACTGAGTGCCCAGGGTCGCAGGGGAGGTGGAGTGTCCATCTGAGGAGCTGGGGGAATCCCGGGAGGCTTCAGAGAGGAGGTGTCAGTGGAGCTGGGGCTTGGGGCATGAGGAGAATGTCTACAGGTGGAGAAGGACCTCCCAGGAGGAGGGTCCAGCGGAAGCAGAGAACTGGAGGTAGACCAAGTGACTTTCTAAGAGTCTTATATGCGGTAAAAAGCTGAGGACCAATTCCATGTTCATTCCTATCCTCCCCACTACCTTTTCCTGATAATTTCTAAGCGTCTTTGCCATTTGTCTATCAAAACATTCCTTTTCTTCTCCCCACCCCCAGCCCCAGTAAAAGGAAGGTCAGTTTTGTTTCTGTGTTTGTAGATGGGTTCTAAGTTTCTATGTAACTCTAACATTGTGTAAACAATGTAATTATTTCTTTCAGGGACTGAACCAAAGTGAAAAGGAAGGAAGGAAGGGAGCGAGGGAGGGAGGGAGGGAGGAAGGGGAGAAAGCAAGAAAGCAAGAAAGCAAGAAAGCAAGAAAGAAAGAAAGAAAGAAAGAAAAGGAAAGAAAGAAGGAAGGAAAGAAGGAAGGAAGGAAGGAAAGAAGGAAAGAAAGAAGGAAAGAAAGAAAGAAGGAAGGAACGAAGGAAGGAAGGAAGGAAGGGAGGAAAGAAGGAAGGAAGGAAAGAAAGGAGGAAAGGAAGAAGGAAGGTAGGAAGGAAGGAAGGAAGGAAGGAAGGAAGGAAGGAAGGAAGGAAGG
>NW_021703772.1:27962650-28119396 GCF_005190385.1 Monodon monoceros | reverse complement strand
AGGAAGGAAGGAAGGAAGGAAGGAAGGAAGGAAGGAAGGAAGGAAGGAAGGACCGTGCTCACTTGTTGAAGCCTAATACAAAGATTGATGCCTGGACCAGCAGCACTGACATCACGTGTTTGTTCATTAGAAATGCAAATTTCCAGCCCCACCCCTGAACCCCTTAATCAAAACGGTCTTGTAATAAGACCTCATTAAAGTTTGAGAAGCACTTATCTAATTAATTTAATTTCTCCACTTAATACGTGCACAGAGAAGTAGTTTAGAACACCAAGCCTTAACTGCTCACTCCGCTCCAGAGAAATCAGACAGGGAAGGGGAGGGGGCAGGGAGAGACAGGTGATTTCTTCTTCCTCATTAGTGCGAGAATAGTAAATGGGTAGCATAAAAAAGCTGAGGGTTTACTAATCTCTTTTGGATTAGATCTTTACATAGCTTCCTTAATTTATGTGAAGTGAACTTTGATTACATAGTATGAATCTGAGTTTCAACATGTATAATATAATAAAAAAGGATTTTAGGATTATTCAATTATTTGGTTTTCTCCATAAATGGTAAAAAATTATATTTGAGAACTACACGACAGTTAATCTTGTCAACAAGCTTTTAACATCATGTCTGTCACATTTAATCTTGTACTCGTTTTGCTTTTAAATCTTTTCTCTCCTAATAGTAAATAAAGAGCAAAAGTCTCATGACTTTAATTTTCTCATTCTTCTTGCTTTCAGTTTAATGAGTTGAAGAGACCACATGGAGAATCCTAGGTTGAGAAGATGAGGAAGAGGACATTCTGGGGGGATCAAGATTAGCCTTGCTTGTGATAGATATTAGATCCCCGTTCTGTCCCCATAATACACGTATGACACAGATGTGACTCGTGGCAGCATGCCTTTCTTTACCATATCATCTAGAAAGGTGAGTTGCCTTCTTCCTTTTGGGTCAAATTCATTTTCCCGAAGTCTGATGCCAATATAATCTCCCCTTAAAAGCAAGAGAGCAGGATTGAACCAGAGGGAAAGACATGGGAGCACGGTCTGCAGAAGAACATTCCTTCCCCATCCCTCCCTCCTCCACCAAATACAAGCGAAGTCACCGATGGCTCTGGTAGCTGAGTTAATATTCATTTTGATTTAAACAGCCATTCTGCTACCTTGCAGGTTTAAAGTGTCTAACCATCATGAACAAATCACATTTATTGTAAAATTAAACTCACATAGAACCGAATTTCTAGGAAAGCAGGGAGTATGATAAATCCCCAAAGGCAGAACAGATATTACAAAACCGAAAGGATTGAGACCCACTATTTAAAAGAAAGATTCCCTTGCTGCCCTTGCTAAATTCAGGCAGGATGTCCAAAGTTGATAACTTCCAGATATATGATATTCCATACAGATGTGTTCTTTTGCCTGAAGGCTTTTTGCCCATTAGAATGCAAATACCGTTAGGAGGAGTTATGTGTAAAAACATATTAGTGATTCCACTTTAGTGTATCCTTATCAGATCCTTTCCTAACAGACTTTTAATAAGGGGAGGGTAGAATAAGGGCCCTGGGAGGTGAATAGAAAGGAGTACTACTCTGGGAAAGTCAAGAAGAGGGAATGGATATAGGCAAAAGGACTCTGGGGTCTCCAAGGTCGATCTCACAATGTTACATAAGGACAGTTCTGTTTGTCAAGGTCTTTACCAAACACTTTGGGCAAGTTCCTATGCTGGGAATAAATTTGCTTTGGGGTTCTAAGAGCCCTTCTTCTGAGTCATTAAGCTATTCTAGATGGATAAAAATTCTTGAAATTTTGCTTTGTAATTCCAAGACACTTTATTTAAAGTAGCCTAAATAGATTCTTTGGGTAAAATTAAACTATATATACATAAAAAATTATATTTATATCAGTTTTGAAATTCCAGTTCTTTGGATGAGATATGTAGAGGAACTGGCATTCCTAATCATGGCTTGTTCTTTATTATGTTGACCTCCAAACACATACATGTAAACATGTGTGAATTCATACATAGTTTATTGCAGCATTTCTTTTTTTTTTTTTTTTGCGGTTCGCGGGCCTCTCACTGTTGTGGCCTCTCCCGTTGTGGAGCACAGGCTCCAGATGCGCAGGCTCAGCAGCCCACGGGCCCAGCCGCTCCGCGGCATGTGGGATCCTCCCAGACCAGGGCACGAACCCGTGTCCCCTGCATCGGCAGGCAGACTCTCAACCACTGTGCCACCAGGGAAGCCCCTATTGCAGCATTTCTTAAAGAACTTGTTAAAAGATAATTACCTTAGTAGGCAGAGAAAGGACATTTAATGGAGACTATGATAAGATCTCTAATAAAAGGGTATTATTGTTGTGCCTATAATCATGAAATAGAACATAATAACCTTTTTCTCCTCTTTTTATATGGTCTGTGATTTTCACCAACCTCTTAACAAAGTACCAAGTCAAAGAAAAGCTACCACAGGAGGAAAAAAATTTCCATGGGAAAACTTAATGTTTTCTTTATGTGTTTAAAACAAAGTTCGGAGGGCAGAAAATGGAGATAAATTATTTAATCAATAAGCCTGACAATAGAAGAAGCAGAGTCTGCAATTTAAATGCTGGGCCCTTGGGTACATTTTTCCAGAAATCTCTCCTATATCTTTTACCAGTCGGGCCCTTTCAAAGGCATACCCTGACCAGCACAGGCGGGGACTGTGGGCTCAGATCTTAGACTCTAGAATGGGGATGCCTCGGATGTGCACGCTGCTGGCAGACACATCCTCCCAAGAGGTTCAGCATCCTGCTTTGCACCACATGTGAGGCCTCTTGGGCAGGAGACAGAGGCCAGATCATCCGGCTTTCTCCTATAGCCCAGGAGCAGATTCTTCCTTAGGTTTTTACCCCACTGCCAATATCCAGACCATCTATGACATAAACCCCACCAAATGCTCAGTGCAGTAAATGTAAGTTATTCTCAATCAGACTTACAGGAGTTTTCTCATTTCCTTCTTTAGTAGCCTTCTTTCCATGATTAAAGGCTTATCCAGCTGAGCAGGGATCTGCAGCTACACTGCACCTGTTTTCCTTTGGAAAGACCCAGCCTCTCTGAACCTAGAAGCTACAGCAGCAAATCAGAGAGAATTTGAGTTAGGGATGCTATCACTCCTAATACCAGTCATGGAGTCCTAGGCTCTGGAAGGGATCCGAGAGTGTGCAGGCCTCTTATCCAGCAGGTTCCAGGTCAGAAAGCTGTCTGGAGGCCAGCACACTGTACCTTGAGTTGATCTGACACCTCTTATTCCTTCCACACTTTTCCAATATTCATCATTTGCTTATTCTTGCCATAACCTTGCAAGTGTCAATAAAACAGACACAGCTCATGTAATCGTGGATGAGTCTAGCTATACAGAAAAATCCAAGCAAAGATGGCTTGTGATCTGATTATGTTTGAGTTCTGTGTGCATTCAACATAGCGACTCTCCGTGAACCTACCTGGTTCCTGGCTCATGATGGAGGTTTCTATAGAACCCAGGTACAACTTCCTATGGCCTGCAGGTCCCGGTAAGAACGTGTGGTGATGGCAAAGGTGAGGCCATACCTTCAATTCTCAACCCCACATTGAACCAGAAATTGAAGTTCAGGTGATGGGGTCAAAGGGGGCCTGGAGTCACAAAAAGGACTTAATTTTAGAAATCATCGCTATTGAATGGAGTGCCCAGGGAGAGGTATAAACGGGATATCAACTTTACCTGCAATGTTTTGTTTCTTAAAAAAGATTTAAAGCAAGTTGTAATGGTTAATTAATTTTATGTGTCAACTTGGCTGGGCCACTGTGCCCAGATATTTGGTCCAACATTATTCTGATTCTTTTTGGGAAGGTATTTTCTGGATGAGATCAGCATTTAAATGAGTAGACTTTGAGTAAAGCAGATTACTCTCCATTATGTGGGTGGACCTCATCCAATTAGCTGAAGGCCTTAAAAGAACAAAGGCTGACCTTTCCTGAGCAGGAAGGAATTCTGCCAGCAGACCGCCTTCAGACTTGAATTGCAACTCTTCCTTGAGTCTCAGTCCTGCCAGCCTACCCCATCAGATTTTGGACTGGTCAAGCCACCGCAATCATATGAGCCTATTCAGTAAATTAATTTTCTCTTTATGTATATATACACGTCCTGTTGTTTCTGTTTCTCTGGAGAACCCTAATACACATATAAGAAAATTATTAACATTTGTTGTCTCTGGGATGATAGGTCCATAGATGTTCATTATATTACCTTCTATACTTCTGAAATTATGCACATGTTTTTAAATCACTACTCTGAAATGGTTGGGAAAAAAAACTTTAGAAACTTTTCTTTTTTTTTTTTTTGTGGTACACGGGCCTCTCACTGTTGTGGCCTCTCCCATTGCGGAGCACAGGCTCAGGACCCGCAGGCTCAGCGGCCCAGCCGCTCCGCGGCATGTGGGATCTCCCCGGACCGGGGCACGAACCCGTGTCCCCTGCATCGGCAGGTGGACTCTCAACCACTGCGCCACCAGGGAAGCCTTAGAAACTTTCTTTAAATTGTAGCTTATAAACATTAAACTTCATTCGATTCAGCTCTCCAACAATAATCAGAGAGGAAACAGGATGCCACTGATTTAAATAAATTCTTCACCGAATTGGTTTAATTATTTTGGACCATTCTTGCTGTGGCTGCATCTGCTAAAGCCTTGGATGGGACGTAAAAAAGGGAATAAAGTCAGAGCATTCCACAGGAATGGATTAACTATAAAGAGAGTAATGCTGCGCCCTACAGGAGAATCAGTTGGGAGAGGACACCGCAAGCCAGAAAGGTTGCCTGGTGGCCTAGACAAGGAAAAGTGCTGCACCTGGGGAGGCCAGATGTCAGAATGTGGAGTCCACTCCACCACTGACTGCTGTGGCCATGGCTGTGGCCAAGCCTCCTGGCTCTTCTGCACCCCAGTCTCAGGTGTCATCTAAAATGTGATGCGCCTGGTTAACAGCACCCAGAGCACCTTTCACCCTAACATTCCACAACTCCATAAAGGCTGACATGTGTTATCATTCTTCTAACTCAAAAATTTTAAAAACATTTGTTGGTAGAACATTTGTCCTACCTCAATTCCTTGACTGGGGTGGGGGAGTGGCACTTCCTTAGCTTAGATGCCTTTTTTTTTTTTTTTTTGCGGTATGCAGTCCTCTCACTGTTGTGGCCTCTCCCGTGTGGAGCACAGGCTCTGGACGCACAGGCTCAGCGGCCATGGCTCACGGGCCCAGCCGCTCCGCGGCACGTGGGATCTTCCCGGACCGGGACACAAACCCGTGTCCCCTGCATCGGCAGGCAGACTCTCAACCACTGCGCCACCAGGGAAGCCCAAGATTCCTTTTCAAAAAGCAAAAGATTTAGCGTTTGCTCTAACCTATTCTTGTTTTGTAATTCTGAGCCAGTCCTTTGAATTTCAGAAACACCAATTATAAAATGTGAGTCTCTTGGTTGTTGGGACAGCTTCCTCTTAGACCCATTCTTCCTCCCCCTTACCACTCACTGTGGCATAATATGCAAAGATTTTTTTTTTTTTTCCGGCCATACCACACGGCTTGCGGGATCTTAGTTCCCTGACCAGCAAATGAACCCGCACCCTCAGCAGTGAAAGCACAGAGTCCTAACCACGGGACTGCCAGGGAATTCTCATAAAGATTTTTAAAATATGAGCATCTTCCATTCCCACTAGGCTGGAGGTTAGGAGACCCTGTTGAGGCTACCTTGGACAAGTTCATTTTCCTCTCTGTGTTTTCATGTTTCCTCCTCTGTAAAAAAAAGCACTGAATGATTGAAGAGGTTTCTGCCAGCTGTCCAGTTCAGTGATTTCCATGCATCGAGTCTCTGTGCCTGGTTGAAAGAGGACCATTTGCACAGACTCTGTTCAGCTTGGATTTGAATTCAGCCAGTTGCCCCTCTTTTCTGTCTATAGAATTTTAATGAAAACAAGACTCTGGCTGGAAATACACATAAAAGAGCTGCTGGAAAGATGTCAGCTGCCTCATGCATTAGCTGTTTCATAGAAACCAACCCCCCCCAGAAGTCACAGCCCCCATTTTCTATAGGAATATCATGCCCTGAAGAAAATCTGTACACTCCCTACAGGTCCCCGCTCTGCACCCCGGCATCTATGGTACCGGTCCTTCAGACCGTGTTCTATTAACAGATTCCCCTTTCAGAATCTCTCACCAACCGAGTGATCCCAATGCTTCTGTTCTCTCCGTGCTTCTGGAGGCGTGCTTGAGCATCCACTGGGCTGGGGCTCACAGGCATCCGGAAAATAGATGCTTTTTTTTTGGTTGCTAGGAAACGGTGACTGAATGAAAATAGTTTGTTTTTTAAATACACCCACACTCCCTGAAGGGGGAGAAAAAGTCATACATTTGGGACAGGAGTATGATCCCGACCTGAAGTTCACAGATCTTTTTTATCTGAGCAGGATTCAATTTCCCATCTAAATGATTCATGGAAAGCTGAGAGCATGCGAGCTGTCCACCTCCCCCAGGGGTTTTTGTAGTGCTCGGCTGCAGACTCAGGAGTCAACTGACCAAGCGAGGATTTCTGGGGGAGCCAGTGAACCTCGGGCTCCTCACAGGTAGGCTGATTCTACTTGGTGACCATAGACATGGGGCAGGGGAAATCCTGAACAACTATCACCATTTCTCTCCTGCTAAGTGGTCTCCCTGCACACACACTTGCTTCCTCCCTTGCTTAAAGCTTGCTGATGATTTCCCATTGCTCTTAGAGTAAGATCTAAACTCCTAACCGTGGCCTGTGAGTGAGTGTCCTCTATGCCCTTGGACAGGGGCAGACTGTCACTCTGCCCCATCTAGTCCTGAGTGTCTGTTATCATTACCACTTAACTCTCTTTTCCACCCCTCTCCACCGTCCAAGTCTCTCATCTACCTGATATCTCAGGTGTTCTATCAGTGACAGTAACACTCTAGATTTGGATTTTTATAGACTAGTTGTTCACTCCACATTGAATTTATATTGTACTCAGACGTTCCAGGTTTTGTGAGCCTGAAGTTTATACAATTTGGGGACGCTCTTTAAGACAAGGAATGCAAAAATGTGAATACAAGATTGAATGTTTATTTAGAACTATTAATCACCACAAATTACACATTTGAAAGAGCTAACAAATACCACAAACATTAAAAATAAAGAAAAAAACTCAGTATTATCTTTATTAGCTCACCAACATACCCTAAAATCTTTTTTTCTTGCATATTCTTTGATTACCTCTTGATGTGACAAAGATTTTGTAATAATTATTTTCTATAGAGAGATTGGAAAGAAAATTGTCTTTCCTCTAGTGTAGTTGTTTACAATTTATTTGAAATTATAAATAAAGTATTAGAATAAACTAAAAGTTATTTTTCAGCTTATTGATTCCATGTTGGTAATGTCTCCTTCATTACGTTTTCCACAATTTCCTTCTCAGGAGATGCTCCTTCCTCAGGGCAACTCCTGGAAGATTTTAGCCTTGACCTTGCTAGGCTTCTTCACCCCTGCGCTCCCCCTCCCCTCAACCCTACACCCACACCCACCTCCATTCCCCGACCCCCCAGCTGAGGTTGCTGAAGCTTGTCCAACTCAGCCAAGTACTCGTCAACTTCAGTGTTCCCCTCCCCGGCTCTGGTCCTTGGAGACAGAGAGAAGGTTCGGGTGCTCAGTGGTCCGTCAGGGGCTGCTTGTTGCCAAGACTCATTGGTGGGACTTCCCTGGTGGCTGCTTGTTGCCAAGACTCATTGGTGGGACTTCCCTGGTGGCGCAGTGGTTAAGAATCTGCCTGCCAATGCACAGGACACACGTTCGATCCCTGGCCCAGGATGATTCCACATGCCGCAAAGCAACTAAGCCTGTGAGCCACAACTACTGAGCCCTCGTGCCACAACTACTGAAGCTCAAGTGCCTAGAGCCCGTGCTCTGCAACAAGAGAAGCCACCGCAATGAGAAGCCCAGGCACTGCAGTGAAGAGGAGCCCCTGCTCGCTGCAACTAGAGAAAGCCTGTGCACAGCAACAAAGACCCAACACAGCCAAAAATAAATAGATAAAATAAATAATAATTTAAAAAAGCCCAGATATTCTTTACTTCTAAAAAAAAAAAAAGACTCATTGGTGAAGGCAATGCTAGCAGTGTGCCTGTCCTGCCACAATGCCAGGACCACCTGCCGGGCACGGAGGGTGGCCTCTGGCTGGGGCCAGGCTGCTGCCCCCTCCTCGCAACCCCCATGGAGGACACATTCAGCCTTGGAAGAACCCAGGAAAATGTGAGACCCTCCACCTTGGCTGCTTTAGCTTTGGGAGAAAACCCACCTCTCAAACTTCTTCATCTCAGGACATTAAAATCAAAACAAAACCACTCTTACACCTCAGTGAGGAAATTCTCTGTTCTCATGGCATGTCCTTGAGGCAGGTGTAAAAATAGTATCCATGTTTTATACATAAGGAAACCACGGATGGAAAGGGGGATGGTTTGCTGGGGGAAGTCATTTTATCAGCTCTGACTTCCCAAGCACTGCATCTTCACTGGACATTTTAATGTCTTCTTTAAACTTTCTAAAATTCCTAAAATAGTCATGATAGCTGCATGTAATATATTGACTTGATACTGTGGAAATGGAATTACATTTTCACAGAATGTTGGTATGAAGTTTTTGTCTTCATCAAAATGTATATTTAAATTACTGAAGAATAATACTACTACATAGTATGATAATGGAATAGTAACTCTGTGATTTGGGGTAAGTTACTTAACTTCTGCACTTTATTTCTCTGTTCTTTAAAGCACAGGGAGAATCTATCTCACAGGTTGTTCCAAACATTAGAAAAACTTTCTATATATAAAAAATATTTTGACCTGAGACACTTAGAGGTCTTTCACAGATGGTAGTCATTAATATCGTAGTGTTTGCATCTTAATTGTATTTATTCATCCTTTGCTCTTTAAAAGTACTCTCTTAGTGGTTTACGTTGAATCTCCTTATTTCAGTGGTAAGCTCCTACAGTGTAAACATCGTGTTTTCTATCAATATCTTTGTGCTTCTCAAATAAGATGCATAATAACGCTTTGTGCTTATCATGCATTCACTAAACATTATCTGGAATGGGAAATTGTTTTATGTTCTGAAGGTAATGAGAACTCTGAACACATTTAACAGATAAAATCTCTGCTCTCATTTTTAAGAATGTTCTTGCCCTTATTGGTTGAACAATTAGGGGGTCAGCAGGGGTTGACCAGATGGTAGTGTTTTTAGCATTTGCATTTGGTAGGGGAAAAAATCCCTGCGTGCACATATAGATAGTGTATGGTAAGCCAGCATATGTGAGCATAGCTCACAGGTTTTACATGAAAAAAAAAAAAGAAAAGGGACTTCCCTGGTGGTCCAGTGGCTAAGGCACCGCGCTCCCAAAGCAGGGGGCCTGGGTTAGGGAACAAGATCCTACACGCTGCAACTAAGAGTCCGCATGCCTCCACTAAGAAGAGTTCGCATGCCGCAACTACAGATCCCACATGCCGCAACGAAGCTCCAACGTGCCGCAACTAAGACCCGGTGCAGCCAAATAAATAAATAAATAAATAAGATGAGTTTTAGTAATCCTCTCTGTGAACACAAGAGACCAGACATTGAAGGGTAACAAAGCTATGACTATGCTCACCCTAGGATTTTGACAAGCCTGAGCATATCTGGGCAAGTCTGGAGGACCAGGGATTGTAGAATTAGACCAAGATTCTATTTGCATCAGTGGTTCTCAACATTGGCTGTACTTTAGAATCACCTGAGGCGCCTCTAAAACTCCCCAGAACAATTAACTCAGAATCTTTGAGAGTAGAACTCAGCCATCCATATTCTTTACATTTCTCCAGGGGTTCCAATATGCAGATGAGGTTGGGAAACACTGACATGTGAAAGACCTAGGGACATCCTAGGTAATGCTCCATTATTGCAGTTACACTAACCTTTAATCTGAGGGAGACTTTTTTTTTTTTTTTTTTTTTGCGGTACGCGGGCCTCTCTCTGTTGTGGCCTCTCCCGTTGTGGAGCAACGGACGTGCAGGTCCAAGCGGCCATGGCTCATGGGCCTAGCCACTCCGCGGCATGTGGGATCTTCCCGGACCGGGGCATGAACCCGTGTCCCCTGCATCGGCAGGCGGACTCTCAACCACTGCACCACCAGGGAAGCCCTGGTTAGTGTTTTAAATAGCCTTCTTCCTCTACGACTTTGTTATAATTCCCTGTGTTTGAGGGCAATCTGAGGACCCTCGTGATTATCCTTGTGTACTCACAAACGACCCCTCTCCTCTTTTTGGATGGTTCTGCAGAATTCTTGACCAAAGCCCGAGTATTTTTACTTGATCCAGGGTGTGAATTCTTTCTCTGAGTCTCCTCCACCTCTGGAGCAATTAAATGCCAGAATCCTGGGCGAATATGCTCAGGAAATCCTAGATACATGTGAATTTGCCGCAGGTACACAATTTAGATTTTCTCTGCGATTCGTTTCAAAAAGTAGAGCTTTTAGGTAAGTAAATAAGATTTGGGGAGAATATTCAAAGTAGTGAATTTAATTTTTTTACGTTTCTTTTTAAGAGTGAGTAGTTAAAATGATACAACCAATTCTCAAATACACCTTGTTAAAAACTCAAATGGTACAGAGGTATACTGAATCAATGTGTGGGGACGTCCCTCCATTTCCCCCAGTAATCTTTTTTCTCTAGTTGTCAGTGCTATCACAACCCTCAAGACACTACACTAAGCATTTACATACACAGGTAAATACAGAAACACTTGTTTATTTTAATATAATTGGATTATACTGATATTTTTTGCAGTTCTCCCACCTTCTTAAAATATGTCTTAGAAAGCTCTCCTTATTAGGATATATAAACATATCTCATTCTTTTTAACTGCGGCGTATATTTCACAGTAAAACTACACTGTCGTACATTCACTTGTTCCTCTATTGAGAGACATTTAGGATATTTCTAATTGTTTGCTACAATAAGCAATTTCGCAGAGACAGTTTTCTAAAAATACATATTTAACTTTGTGAATAAGCATGTCCTTAAGAGAGATCTTTCGGAGTGGAATTGTTGAATTAAGGGACGGGTGCATTTAAATATTGACAGAAGCTGATAGAATGGCTGTGTCCATTTACTTTCCCCCAACATTGCGTGGAGTCATCAGTCTCACTGTCAGCTGAGTCTCCCTGTATGATGGGGCATCACCAGGATTTTGTGTGAGCAGACAGAGATTTTGGCAAATTTTCCAGAGTACGTTGGACCCCTCAGCTATTGAAAGCAGTCCTTCAATTCCTGGGCTGTAGAGTTTGCTCCAGTAGGTAATGGAGGACAGGATTTGTACGCTTGTGGTTTCTGAGGTAAGCATTTCTTTTCATGTCTGTGAGGTTTCTTTCATAATGCTATGCTTTATTAATAAAACTTTCCAAGCACACTTCCTCCCCTCAGCAGCAGTTTGTGTTCTAAGTGTGGTTACAGCTGTCAGTAGGTCAGTTGTAATTATCTGATCTGGATTGCAACCCTGTCTCTCCTCCTAAACGACTCAGGGGGGAGAAGCCCAAACCATTTTTTAACCCTAAAAATCATTCCCTTTGGCTTTTCCAGAGCTTACGTAGGAAGAGAGACCTACTAAACTCTTAGCTTCTCTCCAGTGAATAGCTTCGTTTATTGTTCGGTGGTTAAGGAATAACACGGATAGCTGGTATTCTGTGCTGTAACCCCCTCTAATCACACTGTGCTCTCTTGTCCCTGCAATAGTCCCAGCTCTCAACTTTGCAGGACCCTCCAGGCCTATCTTGAGCCAGGGAATTACAATGCCATAGTTGTCTTTTTTTTTTTAGTTTATTTTATTGATGTACAGTCGATTTACAATGTTGTGTTCATTTCTGCTGTACAGCAAAGAGATTCTGTTACACATAAATATACATTATTTTTCATATTCTTTTCCATTATGGTTTATCCCAGGATACTGAATATAGTTCCCTATAGGGCCTTGTTGCTTATCCATTCTGTATATAAGAGTTTGCATCTGCTAACCCCGAAATCCCACTCCTTCCCTCCCCCACCTCCCTCCCCCTTGGCAACCACAAGTCGTTCTCTGTCTGTGAGTCTGTTTCGTAGATAAGTTCATTTGTGTCATATTTTAGATTCCACATTTAAGTGATATCATATGGTATTTGTCTTTCTCTGTCTGACTTACTTCACTTAGTATGTTGCTGCAAATGAAAATGCCATAGTTTTAGGACACTTTATGGCTCCTATGACAATAAATTATCTGTAGTGGGGGAAAAAAGCTGTGGAAAATGAATATGTGTTCTCCATATTACATGAAGTGGAGTGGTAATGGGTGGGGGGAGAAGAAGGCTGTAAAAATATTTGGATTTTAGATGTATTTTAGATCAGAAGTAGAAAGAAGAATGAAGCAGAAAGTATAACAACAATTTAAGAGGATTAACCAGAGGACATCATCTTGCTGAGCACTCGCTAGCTGCAGCATTTGCTTGTTTCTGATCCCCATGACAACTCTATGAAGTAATGTCATTTCTTCATCTGAAGATGTGGAGACTGAGGCTCAAAGTAGCTACATGACATGGCCAGAGGCTCACAAATAATAAGCAATTTTGCAGGATTCAAATCTATGTTCGCCTTGTTTCAAAATCTTTGCTGTTCTCACCATAGTACAGTTTGCTCCAGTCAAATGTGAATTTCAGTTAGAGTAAATAATTTTGTTTAGCATAAGTATGTCCCAAATATTCCACAGGGTTATACTTATACTATAAAATTATTCATCATTTATCTGAAATTTAACTAGACAGACTGTATTTTTATTTATTAAATCTGGCAACAGAAGACTCCCTAACCTAGTAGAGCCAAGAGCAGGGGTGGAGGAGAGGAAAAGGTGAAAATCTCTCTCCCTCTTATCCATTGTTCATTTCCTTGTTTCTGGGTTCTATTTATAGCTCTTTCCCTGCTTCTCTCAAGGTAGCATGACCCACACCCGGTGATATTCTCACATATGCCCTAGATTTTGATAGTAGTTTCTAGAGAGAATGTGACTTTCTTTCTTTTTTTTTTTTTTTTTTAGAAGATGTTGGGGGTAGGAGTTTAGTAATTTATTTATTTATTTTTGCTGTGTTGGGTCTTCATTTCTGTGCGAGGGCTTTCTCTAGTTGCAGCAAGCGGGGGCCTCTCTTCTTTGCGGTGTGCAGGCCTCTCACTATTGTGGCCTCTCTTGTTGCGGAGCACAGGCTCCAGACGTGCAGGCTCAGTAGTTGTGGCTCACGGGCCTAGTTGCTCCGCGGCATGTGGGATCCTCCCAGACCAGGGCTCGAACCCGTATCCCCTGCACTAGCAGGCAGACTCTCAACCACTGCACCACCAGGGAAGCCCAATGTGACTGTTTTTGATGACCTGTGTCCTAAATCAATGGGCCCATTTGGACACCAAGGTTAAAGATTGCCAATCTTGTTTTAGGCAATGCAAAGAAGATGTTCCTTAGTTTTAAAGTTGTCAGATGTTAGCTCGGAAGGTACAAAAATTATTCTAAAGGAAGGATATGCAAGGTGGTGGGGAGGCAATCATGCCCAGCCGTGATTAGATATAGAATTTGTTCTACTGGGGTTGTAAATCAGCCAAAACTTGCTACCTCATAACAAGCACTGTTTGGTTCTCTGCAGAATTCAAAGATAACCTCCTATTCTTGAGGATAAGATAAAGGCACTAATAGAGAAATATGTTTGGAAATGGAGCTTTTACAAAGTTTGAGGACATCTGTAAAGCAACTATACTCCAATAAAAATTAATTAAGAAAAGAAAAAAAGGGCTTCCCTGGTGGCGCAGTGGTTGAGAGTCCGCCTGCCGATGCAGGGGACATGGGTTCGTGCCCCGGTCCGGGAAGATCCCACGTGCCGCGGAGCGGCTGGGCCCGTGAGCCATGGCCGCTAAGCCAGCGCGTCCGGAGCCTGTGCTCCGCAATGGGAGAGGCCACAACAGTGAGAGGCCCGCGTACCGCAAAAAAAAAAAAAAAAGTTTGAGGACATCTGTGGACACCCATCTGTATGCCACTGGCGCACCATCAAGACTGGGACATTTTTAAATGGCGGCTCTGGATGTATAGAAGTGGTGATGCCACAGACTCACGGGATCAGGCCAGGAATGTCATATGGGTGTCAAACAGAGCTGTTATTGAAGCTGTTCCTCTTTAGCATTCACCTCAGCATAAAAGAAACCTCTGTGATTGCCTGGCCAGGTTTACTTCTGGCTGCTCTTAGCCTGGTAGCACCCAAGGTCCAGGAGGGCCCAGGGACTCTGCATCTACTCACTGTAACTCAGGGGTGATTGGGAGTGTTGCTGTAGCCTTGTCTAGCTTGGTGGAGTGGGGGACTGGGTGCCCAGACACCCTGCCAGTGCTGAGAATGTTCTTCAGCATGGGATTTGCTAGAGTAAATGACTGGACAGGGGCTCTAGGTTTTGAGTGACGATAGTTGCTTAAACAAGTCTTTCTATATAATGAGGAGTCCTATCCCAGTCTATTCCTGCCTCCTCAATTTCTTTTAGAATTTATGCTACATTCTAAAGGCATGTACTATGCTGAGAAATGCTCTGAAAGGGGGTTCTATAAAGAACGTCATTCAGAAAGATGACAAAGATGACAAATGCTGTACTGTAAACTCTTCACCTCGGAATTTGGAATAAATGAACCCACTATTGTAATCAGTATAACATAGTAGTATACAAGTGACAATCTGAGGGGAAATCCAAAAAAATCAGTGAAAGGCTTTTTTCTCTAACTTTCCTTTTCACTTCTAATTCCTTACTTTCTCTGATTTATTTGCTTGATTAAATCCAACTTTTTTGTTACCATATTTGAACAGAGCTTAGTCTCATTCCTTCCAAGGTTCTAACTTAAAGTGAAAAGTTGGTAGGTTCTGTAGATTGTTTTTAAGAGTACTTTCTTAAATTTAATTTTTTTTATGTTAAAGTATAGTTGATTTACAATGTTGTGTTTGTTTCAGGTGTACAGCAAAGTGATTCAGTTATACATATACATATATCCATTCTTTTCAGATTCTTTTCCCATATAGGTTATTAAAGATTATTGAGTAGAGTTTCCTGTGCTATATAGTAGGTCCTTGTTGATTATCTATTTTATATATAGTAGTGTGTGTATGTTAATCCCCAAACTCCTAATTTATCCCTCTCCTGCCACCTTTCCCCTTTGGTAACCATAAATTTGTTATTGAAGTCTCTGAGTCTTTCTGTTTTGTAAATAAGTTCATTTGTATCTTTTTTTAGATTCCACATATAAACAATATCATATGATATTTGTGTTTCTCTGTCTGACTTACTTCATTTAGTATGATAATCTCTAGGTCAATCCATGTTGCTGCAAATGGGATATATCCAGAGAAAACCCTAATTGGAAAAGATATTGATACATGCAACCCAATGTTCACTACAGTACTATTTACAATTGCCAAGACATGGAAGCAACATGAATGTCCATCAACAGAGGAATGGATGAAGAACATGTGGTACATATATACAATGGAATATTACTTAGCCATAAAAATGAGAGTACTTTTATTTGTCTTTTGGAGAGAGAAATGGATGCAGCTTAGTGATGAACCCAAACCCTGGAATAACAGAGATTTGAATTATCATCCTAGGTTTACCCTTTACCACTGCAGGGCAGGAGGTAGAGCTCAACTGATTGCTATGTTTATTCAGAGCATAAAAGTGCCAACTGGGGATTTTTATGGAAGTTTCATCACATAGGCATGATTGAACATTAACTGAATTTCCAGCCCTTCTTCAGAGAACTGGGTGGGTGGGTGGAGGAGAAAGTTTCAAGCTTCTAATCATGGCTTGGCCTTTCTGATGACCAGTCCCATCCAGAAGCCCACCAAGAGTCACCTCATTAGAACAAAATACATTCCTATTATCCAGGAAATTCCAAGGGATTTAGGAGCTTCGTGTCAGGATGCAGGGTCAAAGACCCATATTAGAATAAAAGATGCTCCTGGTGTATCTATTTAGAAAATTACAAGGGTTTTAGGAGCTCTGTGCCAGGAACTGGGAGCAGAGATGAATATATACATTTTCTATTATCTCACATCAACAAAGGCTAAGCTATGAGAGTTGGTGCCAGGCTGCATCTGCCCAGAGGAAGGGGTGTCTTCTCCTAATTCACTCAAAGGTGCCTATGGGCTAGTGATAGTCCTAGAGAGGACAGAAGATTAACTTATTTGGGGCAGTAACTGTGCTGTGGTTCCAGAATTCTTTCCTCTCAGAAAAGTATTCTGGACAATCTACCTCTAAGATAGGGCTTTTTAGGTTCCAACTTCAGTTAGAGATCTTCCTAAGTAGTAAACATTCATGGAGTATTTCCAGTCAACAGAAAGCTAAGAGATCAGAAGTTCTGTAAAATGAAAAAGGAATTATAATATATGTCTTTTTACTTCCAGGATGCTTACCTAAGTGTTTCTTATCATCATTTTTTTTTTCAGCGAACATATAGGATTCTAATGTTGCTAAGCCTTTCCTAATTGTCTCCGAATTCTTTAAATTAAATATAACGAATGTTGCATATTTAAAATATGCTTATCAGCCTGTTCTTCAATTAAGTTTGTAATGATTTCATTCCCTTTGTTGCGGCAAGAATGGCCATGTTGTCACCCTAAAAATATGGGACCTGGAGTCAAACTACCTGGGTTTGAATCCCATCTTTGCCACTTACCATCTGTGGCAGGTTACATTTTCCCAGATGGACACACAGTCCTCCTGTTCCTCTTGCTCTTCTTCTTCTTTTTTTTTTTTCCTTATATATTTATTTTTGGCTGTGTTGGGTCTTTTTGCTGCGCCCGGGCTTTCTCTAGTTGCAGAGAGCGGGGGCAACTCTTCATTGTGGTGCACAGGCTTCTCATTGCGGTGGCTTCTCTTGTTGCGGAGCACCGGCTCTAGGTGCACAGGCTTCAGTAGTTGTGGCACGCGGGCTCAGTAGTTGTGGCTCACGGACTCTAGAGCGCAGGCTCAGTAGTTGTAGCGCACGGGCTTAGTTGCTCCGTGGCATGTGGGATCTTCCCGGACCAGGGCTCAAACCTGTGTCCCCTGCTTTGGCAGGTGGATTCTTAACCACTGCGCCACCAGGGAAGCCCCCTCATGCTCAAGGGGGCTACCTATCAAGGTAGGGGGCAGATTTATCCCCTTGAATCTGGACAGGTCTCTAATTATCATAGAAGTAAAACTATGTGACTTTGAAGACTAGGTCTTAAAAGGCATATGTGGACCATTACACAGCAACACAAGGAACTAACAATTGATACATGCACAAGTGGATGGATCTGAAGGGCATTATGTGTAGTGAAAAAAAGCCAATCTTAAAAGGTTACGTACTGTGCGATTCCATTTATGTAACATTCTTGAAATGATAAAGCTATAGAGTTGAAGAACAGGTGTGCTGTTGCCAAGGGACAGGTATCAGGGTGGGGAGGAGTGGGCGTGACTATAAAGAAATAGCACAAGGGAGTCCCTGGATGGAACAGTTTTGTATGTTGATTGTGGTGGCAATTACATGCATCTTAACGTGAAATCGAATTGCACAGAACACACGTGCAGGCACACACATACACAAATGAGGGCATATAATAACTGGTAAAATGGAGTAAGTTCACAGTCTAGTTAATTGTATTGTTAATTTCCTGGTTATGATATTGGCCTACAGTTACAGAAGATCACTACTGGGGGAAGCTGAGTGATGGGTTCACGGGACTCTATTACTATATTTGCAACTTCCTGTTAGTCTATAATTAACTCAATATAAAAAGGTTTTTTTTGTTTGTTTTTTTAGGCCGTACAGGTTTCATCTGTCCTTTCGGGATGCTTGTTTTTGGAGCCCAGCTGCGATGCTATAGGTATGTCCAGGCCACATGGAGAGGTTATTGTGGGGTTCTGCATGACAGCCCCATCTGGGGTCCCAGTCAATAGACACATGAGTGGGGAAACAGCCACAGCTGCCATCTGACTGCAACCACGTGTGAGACCCCAGGTGAGAATCTCTAAATAAGAACTGCCCAGCTGAGCCTAGTCAACCTCTAGCGAGGTAACAGTAAAGTAATATTATTGCTTTAAGCCACTAGGGTTTGAGATAACTCATTAGGCGACAAAAGATGACCAGAATACCATCAATGTGACCTGGGCACCTCTGTGCCCCAGGTTTTTTATTTACTTATGAAAAAGTAATAGTGACTGCATGACAGTTTATTGCAAGCATGAAACAAGTAATCGAGTAAAGAATCTAGGGCAGTGCTTAATGAGGTTCATAAATGTTAGCTCCAGTTATTATTACTGTGTATCCAAATTATAACAAAAGGACAAGCAAGATATTAAATAGCCCATTTAGCTCTGGGTCAATTCCAGAATGACACTAAATGACTTGTACCCACTTATCCCCAGAGACTGAGAGCAAGCCACAAGAACTTGGCAATGGAGTGGCTTCTATCTTGAGCACATCCTTGTATGACCTCTACCCTGTGGTTTGCCTGTGGGGTAAGTGTACATTCTAAAAATAAATGATGGTTCTATTAAGTTACCCCCCTCTACCTCAACCCCAGAGGGAGTAACTTATTTGTTCTATATGGGTTAAAAGTATTTGTGGGTGCTAATCTGCTCCTTGGGACGAAGAACATTCTTTTATGGAAAATGTCTGTTGCTTGAACAACATTTCAGCTAGTTGGAAGCCCACTTTGTAATACACAGCATTAAAAAAGGCCTTCTCCCTTTCCCCAATTTGAGCACACAGTGTGCTAAATCAAAGCCCTCTTTTCACTGTGCACCATTAAACAAAAAATTATAATTCCCACCCTACTCCTACCTCCTGACCACATAGTTATTGCACCTACAGGTCAGGACAGCAGACAACCTTTGGAAGGAAGAATTGACAGAAGGGGAGGCAGAATTGATTCGGAGCATGGTGTCCTGAGGTCACCCCCAAGGAGTCTGAATTTCCCTCCAGAGTTAGTGCCTGGTCGGAAACCAAGGAGGGGCCATTTCACCCAAAAGTGCTGACTATAGCTGCCTGGCAGAGCAGGGAGGCACTGCAGCAATAGAAGCCCTTGGGCAGCATCTGGATAAATACTTAGAACTTCAGACTTTGGAAAATGCCGAATCATTAACCCTTAGGTTTTAGTCCTTGCCTGTGATCTGTATGGGTGTTTTTGGAGGTTGCCCTGAAATCTGGATTCACTATGACTAACTCAGCCCAGTCAACCTTGTCTGTAATACTTAATCCCTACACAGAAAGAAAAAAATGAGAGAGGAAAAAAACGATGTGTGGGACAGGGGGAGGAGGGTAGGGGTGCTGGGGACACACCCACGCCCACACCCACACAGATGACGGAACAGTTTCTGCATCATCAATTTGAACTCTTTATCTGAGTTATCACAAAACACCATTAAAATATAACCTGAGGGCTTTCCTTGTGGCGCAATGGTTGAGAGTCCGCCTGCCAATGCAGGGGACGCGGGTTTGTGCCTCGGTCCGGGAAGATCCCACATGCCGCAGAGCGGCTGGGCCCGTGAGCCATGGCCGCTGAGCCTGCGCGTCCGGAGCCTGTGCTCCGCAACGGGAGAGGCCACAACAGTGAGAAGCCCGCGTAACGCAAAAAAAAAAAAAAAAAAAAAAATATATATATATATATATATATAAAACCTGAGCTATATTTCCCTGCTGCAGTTGTAACAATGTTGTGATAGCATCTCTCCTGATGTATCTGTGATTAATGGCCTTTATCATTAAGGTTTTCACATACAAGGTGGCTTTGAATGCAAATGTGCATTTTATCCAGGAGATGTTGGGGAAGATATCATAGAGTTGCCTGAAAACTAGGACAAATATCTCAATAGCTAGAGAATCAAGAACTCCTGCTTTACAAATGACCTGTTTTACAAAGTACCACAGCTGGCCCTGACACTCTCCTGACCTCACCACTGGGAGTTCTTAAAAGAATGACAGTGACACCAACCCTAGCTTAAGTATTTGATAAAGCCTATGGGTTCCGAAGTGGAAGAAAGGAAGTTGAAAACAACAGGTTGGATAGTGAACCTCAGAGAAAGTTTCTATAAATGAAAATTGCCGATGGGGCATAAAGTAAATAACACAAGGGGCATAAATAATACAAGTAATTCAAGTAAATAATACAAGGGGCATAAAGTAAGTAATACACCTTAAATTGCACCTGTTAGGGATTGCTCGCCATTCATCATCCTCCTCCTCTTTATTTAAAAAAATTTTTTTATGAAGGCTTTATTTTATTTATTTATTTTTTGCGGTACGCCGGCCTCTCACTGTTGTGGCCTCTCTCGTTGCGGAGCACAGGCTCTGGACGCGCAGGCTCAGCGGCCATGGCTCACGGGCCCAGCCGCTCAGACCGGGGCACGAACCCGTGTCCCCTGCATCAGCAGGCGGACTCTCAACCACTGCGCCACCAGGGAAGCCCGACAGAGACCTTTTAAAATCAAATTCCTATGGCTAGGACCTAGCCTAGCAACTGAAGTATACTTGATAAATAAAAACTCAGAAGACTAGTCATCAGCATTTAATTTTAATTAAAATGGATAGTTTATTTTTTTTGCGGTACGCGGGCCTCTCTACCGCTGCGGCCCCTCCCGCTGTGGAGCACAGGCTCCGGACGCGCAGGCTCAGCGGCCATGGCTCACGGGCCCAGCCGCTCCGCGGCATGTGGGATCCTCCCGGACCGGGGCACGAACCCGTGTCCCCTACATCGGCAGGCGGACTCTCAACCACTGCGCCACCAGGGAAGCCCGACAGAGACTTTTTAAAATCAAATTCCTATGGTTAAGACCTAGCCTGGCAACTGAAGTATACTTGATAAATAAAAACTCAGAACACTAGTCATTAGCACTTAATTTTAATTAAAATTGATAGTTTCGACTAAGAACAGGACTAGAATAGTGTTTACAATCAACTTCTGAAAAATCACATTTATATAAAGGAAATAAAACAGGTCAGCAGAAGTCCAAGCAAGGTGCAGCTTGTAGTATTGCACGTGGATGAAATATGCTGCTCAGGGTAGCATAATACTTAGGCCTCACAAGGCAAGGAGGAGGAGACAAATACAGAGGACAAACCCCTAGTTAGTATTTATTCTGGATTCTTCAGTGAGCTCAAAAATATGTAGTATTTTTGAAACATTCAGCTAGAGCTCTTTACAAGGATGACTGTGTCTTCAACACCTTTCAGTTACAGCCATGCTCTTCATTCCAAATCATACACGAGTTTAACGTACAGCTTCTACCTCACATAATGGGACATCTGTTAAATCAAAACCACCCAGAGCCACAGGCCATGAAAAGTGGGAAAGGGAATGAATTTCTACTTGATACAATTTTAGGGAATAGTACTGTGGCTATAGTTTACCCTTTCAAGCACTCTTCATTTTGGTCATTTATATCAGAACATGAAGAAAAGTGACAGTGAGTACAAATGGACACTAAAAGTAATTCCTAGGCTACTAGTAGAAAGTAAAATAAAATTTTAAAAAAGTCCCCTGCCACATTCACAAAGGTGGCATAACTATATGGATAAGAAAAAGGCTGTAAACTTATAGAAAAGATAAACTCTGGCTTCTAAACAAATTACAGAATTGATTTTGCCTTTACTCTTGAGTGTTATAGAGAAAACTGTAAACCAGTGGACCTAGTTACCAAAAACACACATCCTCCAAAGACAAGGGATGACCTTAAAGTTTGGCCTGAGCTAGTTTTGTCTTCAAGTTTTCTCCGAGTTTATCCATGAACTCAAATGTATTCAAGTAGTCAGAACGCTGCACACTAATAGCAGAGGAAAAAGAAAAGAAGGAAATTTAGTTTGTCTTTGATCTGGTGGCAGGTAGAGGAAAAGTCCTAGAAATGCTACTTAAAGTAACATTCTATTTATTTCTAGAAGAAAACTGATTAATGTGAACAAGCTATAAGTTTATGGCCGATGACTGCGTTCAAGGTTCAAGGGGCTAACCCAGGTTACAAGGCAGTCTGAGCAGAGGCTGGGCCACACACACACTCACAGGAGGTTCCTGGCCATGTAGCTTTGAGGGTGAAACTGCCCCAGAGCTTCATTCAGACTAATGCCTGGGACACTGAAATCATCCCACTTCTTATTCCTCATTCTTAAAAATAATAGAACATATCCAGGTATAGTCATGCTTTTACTCATATCCCCACAAAATGTCACATGTCCTCAAAAAAAACCTTTAGTAAAAAATTTATTCCTAAGTATTTTATTCTTTTTGATGCTATCATAAATAGAATATTTCAAATATGTTTTTCAAATATTTCAAAAAAAAATAGTTTTGCTCCCACTGTGAATGTGATGGTTCTTCCATTTCCATTTTTGTTTATTGGTGGTGTAAGGAAAAGCTACTTTGTTGTTGCTTATTTATCTAGTATCCGGCTACCTTAGCCTTTTGTTGTTGAATTGTTTGAATTTTATAGATACATAATTTATAACCTGAAAATAAAGACAATTTCATCACTTCTTTTCACATTAAAAAGAAAAGCTTTAGTGCTCTTATTTCTACCTTTGTCTTACTTAAAAAGCAAAAGACAATGGACTGGCTATCTAATCCTGCTAATAGGTGCCTACTCAAATCGGCTTGGAAGTAACACACCCATAGGAACATTTCAAACACTGTATTCTTGCTGGAAATTTAAGATAAGAAAGATGTAGTGATGGAGTGTATCCCCATTACTGAGGTATACTGACCCTAACAGAGATCTCTGAGGACACATGGATGGGACATGGGATTGGTGTTAAATTTTAGTATTGTTTCTTGATGTGAGTCATAGTAGCCAACTTTGATTGAGGGAGGAATCCCTGAGCAGCAGCTGACCCAGCTGGGATACAGGCTACCACGTTCTCAAAAAAGTCCTGGGCGATACATGGGCCCTCAAGTATCTGACTGCTGGTTACAGATACTTAAGGAAGGGACTATGATAAACCGGACATCTTATACCTGCACTGCTTACTTTTCTTACTGTAAATTGAAGAAAATAAAGAGGTAGAATAAAATAGTCTTGGGGGTCCCTTTGTTTCTAAATGCCTATAATTTTCTTGTTAAATTAAGCAGAACCTTGCCACCCACTTGACTGTAACTAGATCAGGGGTGAGCAAACTACAGCTTGGCCCATGAACCCAGTCTGGGCTGCAGCCCAGTTCTGTACACAGGGTTTGATTGGAACACTGCCACACCCATTAGCTTTTGTGTCACCACTGACTGCTTTCCTGCCATGGAGGCAAAGTTTAATAATTGCCGTATGTTCCACAAAGCCTGAAATGTTTATTATCTGACAATTTACAGATGTCTGCTGACTCCTGAACCAGATGACAAATACTAATTCATGCAACTCCAAAAAGCTCTTGATATTTTGAGTCCAGTGAGGATAAATGGTAATTTGACCACAGAGCTTAGGGCATCTTATACTTACTTGGGTAAACCTTTAATACAAGCAGCCAAGTCCTTGGTCATGAAGCCAGCCTCAATGGTCTCAATACAGACTTCTTCCAAAACCTTTGCAAAGAAGCTGAGGTCTTTATTGTTATCAAGTTTAGCTCTGTGGGCTAAGCCTCTGGTCCAGGCAAAAATGGAAGCTAAAAGAGAGGGAGAAAAAAAAAAACACACTTCAATCACACTGGTTAGAAATATTCCCAAGTGCCTCAGTTCCCCAAAATAGAACATTTTTTTTGTTTGTTTGTTTAGGTAACTGACTTCATTGGATGCTATCTGCATGAGCTGTAAGTTTTAGGAAAGTTGGAAACATTTTACCAAATTGAAACTTTTCAAAAAACTTGCACTTTTGTAGAGGAAATGTTTTGGATTTTGTTAGACCTTTAAGAAAGCACATATTCAGGGTAGGAATACATGACGCTTAAGGCATTTATGAATTTGGAAAAGGTCACAATCTCTTCTACCTCTTGTCTATATTGGTCTCTTCTCCTCTTTCCAGGCTATAATCTGTTTTAAAGTGCTATCCCTAAAACCTAGTTAAAAGGATCTAACAATGTGGCTTTAGATTCTTAGCTACATGTGACATTTCACTGCAGCAGAGGAAAAGGAAAATGCTTGTTGATAACATTCTTCTCTGTAATGAATATTCTCCCACAAACTGGAAAAGCATATATTGTGTGTATTTTAAGAAACATATTAAAACAGTTCTTATGAGTAGAGCAAATCAGCTGTTTGGTGATGATTTTATACACAAGGCACTGGGCAGCCAAAGGAACACATCTGAGCCCCTTTGGAGATTTCTACTCTGGTTGGAAATCAATGTAGCAGCAAACAATATCTTACCAATGGGATTGGTGGATGTCTCCTGTCCTTTCTGGTACATTCGGTAGTGACGTGTTACAGTCCCATGGGCAGCCTCTGCTTCTACTGTCTTGCCATCTGGACAAACCAGCACACTGGTCATCATGCCAAGAGAGCCATAACCTATGAGTGGCAGAACATGAAGTATGGGATTCAACTGCATGAAGAGCACTGGGTCTCCCAGAGATGAGAGAAAATGACTTCGTCTTGACAGGTCTCAGTGAGCAAAATAAACATGAGCACATGGAGTCACCAATAATTCTTCTGCCTTTCAGAAAAGGCTGTGCTTTTACTTCACTTATCTACCTCAGAGGCACCTGCTCCATGATGAAGAACTCATGGTCTGACTGCCTGCATTCCACCCTAGTTCCGTGACTCCCTAACTACTGTGGCTCAGTTTTCTTACCTGTAAAATGGGAATAGTAGAAACACCTATTTCATAGGGTTGTTGTGAGAACGAGATGAATATGCATATGTTCGTGAATATATATGAAAAGAATACATATTCCACAGAGTAAGAGCTCAATATATTACTGTCATGCTTACGTGCAGATACTCTGCTGTTCCAGGAAAATAAAGATTAATGAGTTGTCTCCTGCCATCAAGCTGCTCACAGGCTCATGTGGGACTGGGAAGAGAAAGCTGATTAAAAACAGAGTGGGATGGGGCTTCCCTGGTGGCACAGTGGTTAAGAATCCGCCTGCCAATGCAGGGGACACGGGTTCAAGCCCTGGTCTGGGAAGATTCCACATGCTGTGGAGCAACTAAGCCCATGTGCCACAACTACTGAGCCTGCGCTCCAGAGCCCGTGAGCCACAACTCCTGAAGCCTGCGCACCTACAGCCCGTGCTCCGCAACAAGAGAAGCCACCGCAATGAGAAGCCTACGCACCACAACGAAGAGTAGCCCCCGCTTGCCACAGCTAAAGAAAGCCTGCACGCAGCAACAAAGACCCAACGCAGCCAAAAATAAATAAATTAAATAAATTTTAAAAAAGCAACAACAAAAAACACAGAATGGGATGGGTCCAAGCACCTCCCACTCGCCCCTGCTCTCTTTCACAGCCTCCCCAAAACGACTCTATTCTGTGGTTTCCTATTCAGAGAACCACATTACAACTTTTAAGTCCATACAATTGGTTTTTCTTCTTTTTTCTTTTTTTACACTCGAATTCCAAGAACACTTTTCTCCATTTTTGCTACCTCCCAATAACACCTGTGGAGTTAATAATGCAAATTTATAATAGGCTGCTACTTTGTTTGTTTGAGAGTTAGTAAATAAACCCTTTTTAAACTCATCTTTGAGTACAATGGCAATTTCTGTGCTGAATTAGCAGCTCCTTTCCTATCACTGTGTTGGTATGAGGCTTTAGTAGAGTCTCAAATATTCATTGATTGGAGACGTTTAGGGCCATATCCACGGTGAATGTGTCTATCTATTTATATTAGGAGACACTAGTTGGTACCACTGTCAAAACTGAGGACAGAAATAAAATGTTTGGTGTGAGTCTAAAGTAGTTCATGCCTCTAGAGAAGAATGAACGTAAGAACAGCTCGGCTGGGGGCTTCCCTGGTGGTGCAATGGTTGAGAGTCCGCCTGTCGATGCAGGGGACACGGGTTCGTGCCCCGGTCTGGGAGGATCCCACATGCCGCGGAGCGGCTGGGCCCATAAGCCGTGGCTGCTGAGCCTGTGCTCTGCAACGGGAGAGGCCACAACAGTGAGAGGCCCGCGTACCGCCAAAAAAAAAAAGAACAGCTCGGCTGCCTTTTAATCTGTTTAGCTACGTTGAGCGTTGAGGTCACCTTTATCTACAGGTGCTGCTCAAACACAGAGCCTTGGTTCCAGGCATCTTATCGGTGCACTGCTGGACACTGCAATTCCACATTCCTATTTTGAAATCCTTTGAACCTCCATAACTTGACAATTACATTGGAGATATCCCTCCAGATACCCTCTACTTTTTTTTTTTTACCCTCTTCTTATTGCCATGAGGACATTTAGAAATGATGGAATGATTTGGGTCCCTTTCTAAGAACTCTGATTACCAGGAAGCTTTTTTACACACCACAGAATCACCACAAAGCAACACTCCTTCCTCTACTGCATTCAATATAAACGATTGTGAGGACGTAAGAGAAACAGAAGGAGGGTAAAGAAGGAGAACTGGGTAACTCATTTATCTGACATAAAAGTTATCTTTAACCAGGCAGATTTACTGATTTTCAAACTGATAGATGATTAACTTTTCATAAGAGAAAGAAAAAGTAGTACTTCCTGGGGAAAAGCAAACATAATTAAAGCTACCACAAACATTCATCGGGGGAAATTCAGTTTACACAGCTACCCTGAGTAACTGAAGTTCGAGGGCAACTTGGTGCCGAGGAAATCAGGGAAGGGAGCATTTTTGCTCATTTGGTCCTTATCTCTGGCATGAAGCTCCTGGTTCCTGGAATTTCTGTGAAGAGCCCGGGGCTTCTTTGCTCAATTCTGTGTGTTTCAAGCTAAGCAGTAAACACATGTGTCTTACAGGGTGACAGAAGAGCCGTCAAGGCTGGCAAAAGGGGCACGATCTGTAACTGTCTCCAGATGAATGGGCTCTCGGAGGGAGGCCCCTCGCTTAGGAGACAACCCTGGGCCCTCCTTGCCCGAGTCCCCTAGCTTTTCAGGTTCTCATCAGAAGGCAGATAAGGGTGGGGGGTGGTTTTCAGATCGGGCCGCTGGGCTACCATTGGAGGCAGGGAAGCTTCAAGCGGGGAAAGGGCTGAGACATAAGCTATGTCAGCCTCTGAGGCTGGAGCCGGGAGTCTCAACCCACGAGTTAATTCCTGTGCGTCCCTGCCAGAAGTCGCCTACCCAGTCTGAGCTTAATCTCCTCATCTGTCAGCTAAGAAGATGGACCTGGACGCCTTGCGGCGTTAACATTTCATGACTTTTAGCAGCAAAGGGCTACAGAATCCCCCTTCCTGTACCAGAGAGCTAGCAGGGCACGACCTGTCTGCTGCAGGCCAAGCCCACCTCCACTTGGTTCTCCAGCTCCTTACCTTGGGCCACGGAGTCTGACTGCACATCCCCATCATAGTTTTTACAGGCCCAGATGAAGCCTCCTTCTGATTTCATAGCTTGGGCCACCATGTCATCGATGAGCCTGTGCTCATACCAGATATTCTGAGCTTCAAACTGAGATTTGTACTGCCTAAGAAACAAGAAAGAAAAGAGAACAACAGACAAAGAAAACTGGTTTTGTTGGGATACCATGTGCCTCTCCAAAGGAGTCGGGGTGGGGTTGGAAGCAGCACATTTTAGTTGAAGCAACACAAATTTGAGAACCAGACAGACATGGGCTCAAATCTCTGCCCACTCATTTTCTAGTTGTGAAACCCCAATTTCCCCTTCTGTAAGGGTGATTTCATCCACTCTGCAGAGATGTGAGAATTAAACAAGGCGGTGGAGTGTCCCAAGTACTACTTTTACAGTTTTCAATACACCACTAATGAGATTCATGAGATTCAGCTTTCTTTAAGAATGTAATTGGGGAGAAAAAGACTACTTTACTGCTCAATATCATTCAGGAAACCAGGACAGCTTCTAGGTTTGATATAGATAGGTAGTAGAAGGAGGAATTAAAATGTCTCAGGAAAGATACCTAAAATCCTAGCCGTGGCCTGAATGCTTGTATCTAAACGGGAGGGACGCCATCTTAAAAGTCAACAAGTGCTCAGGTATTGTTGAACTCAAGGTTGTTATAAATGTAGACTTAAGTTCAAATGACTCCACTAAAGCAGAGTTTTATTTATTTATTTTTAATAAAATCAATCAATTAATTAATTTAAACTTTTTGGCCCACGGCTTATGGGATCTTAATTCCCTGGACTAGGGATTGAACCCATGCCCTCAGCAGTAAAAGCGTGGACTAACCACTGGACCACCAGGGAATTCCCAAAAGCAGTTTGTTTGTTTGTTTGTTTATTTGTTTGTTTGTTTGCTGTACGTGGGCCTCTCACTGTTGTGGCCTCTCCTGTTGTGGAGCACAGGCTCCGGACGCGCAGGCTCAGCGGCCATGGCTCACGGGCCCAGCCGCTCCGCGGCACGTGGGATCTTCCCGGACCGGGGCACGAACCCGTGTCCCCTGCATCGGCAGGCGGACTCTCAACCACTGCGCCACCAGGGAAGCCCCCAAAAGCAGTTTTAAATCTTAACAGTGGGCTTCAGAAAGAATGGAAATGGGCCCAAACTCAAACTCACACCCATGAAAAATCAGAACTTTCTATCACTAACAGGGTACCTTTACTCACACATTAAATAACTCTGGCCCTGAAGAAAATAAACGTCGGGACTTTATCTGAGAACACACTTCCCTTCTAAAAGCAATTCAAGAGTTTCGTTTCACTCCTGTTAAATCTCAGTTTTGTCCTTATCTGAATGGGATAGTGATGGTTTTCACTCAATTTGTCCCACAATCAAAGGGATAAGCATACAAATTCTATATTATAAATGCCAGCTTATGTGACAAAAAAGAAAAAGAACTGTAGTTACTTGTCATATATCTCCTGAAAGATGTCTTTAAAACGTCCATCATATTTCTTTAGAATAGTGTTTTTGGTGCTCAGATACAAAGGCCAATTCTTAGACAGAGCCATCAGGAAGGAACTGTGTGCAAAATCTTTGATTGCCTTATCTTGATTGTACATCCCCATGGCAACACCACCACCCTCTGTGGGGGGACAACAATGAGGGAAAAAAGAAAGGTAAACAGGGTATAGTTGTAACAAGTCTATATACACCCACCACCCCCAAAACACTCAATTCCCAGCTCTCATGTCTGAGTCCAGGCTTCAAACTTCAATATTCCATGAGCTCCTGAGACACATAATCAGAGGAAAGTCAGTTCTAGGTAAGGACATTCTAACTTGTTCTGAAAGGGCAACATGAAAGGGCAACAAAGAGAAAAACATGGTCTTCAGGATCCTAAAGTTCTTGAAATACCAAAAGCTACTGAAACGAACCAGAAATATACTCAAGAGTTGAATAATTTTTAAAGTCTCTTTTCATACTTTAAAAATTTCAAGCATGTTTTCTAAACTCTAAGTGTGAACTCAATCCTTAGCTACTGAGAAAACTTTGCATTTCAAATACTGGATGAAAATTCTTGTAATTTCCTGGCGGATACTGAAAGTTCATTCTGTCATTGGTAGAAATAATTACACTCCATGTAATCACTGGTGTTTCACAGCTCTTAGTGTTTGAACTTTGTTATTACTGAAAGCTAGAACTTGAATCTGTGCCACTGCCCAGAGCCAGCTTGGGCTGAGGATGTTAGAGCTGCTGAAACTGGCAGAACTAGAGTCCATTAAAATGATATGATTTAGAGGAGTCAAGGAAAACAACAGCTAGGTAAGTTCTGAGGTTTTGTTTGTGTGAGTGCTTTTAACAACCTTAACAGTGGAGAAAGGGGGTCCTCTGTTCTTTCAACAGCTTTTGGGAGGGATTTGCCATAATGGACCTTAGAAGCAGCAGGACGGGGTGGGGGGGGGAAAGAAGAGGCAAAAAAAACAAACTTTCCACTTTCACAGAACCAATACTCAGAAGGACAAGAAGAAAACTTCAGCAAATAAATAATGCAGCCATTTTCAAATACAAACCCTACCAGAGCCAAAGGGCAGGATTACATGACAGGCGATTTGGGGCTATTAATGTTTAATTTGTGCACAACAGACTCCTGTCAACCTTCCCTCCATGTTTTAAGAGAGACGCATAATTATCTACTTGCATTTCCAATTATCTATATGCATTTCCAATTAAGTGGCTAGTTCTTTTTATGCCTTTAGCAATGCCACAGGAAGCCATGGCATTGATTTTGAGTCCTATGGAAATGCTATAGATTCAGGTTGTATTTTTAGGCAGCCACACAATTTTCACAGAACTTTAAAAAAAACCAGTAATAATGCTGTCTAAACGATCTGCTAAAAAAATGAAAGATGTAGCTCATGGTGGACTTACACATACCTGTGAAGTTATGTACCAGGAATGTCGTTTTGGGGGATCCATCGCTTGGCGTGTAGGATATCTCTACTTTTCCAGGCCCCGGGACAACAAAATCAGTTGCTCTGTACTGTATGGGGGAAAAAGTTATATTAAAAAAACAAAAACAAAAAACCCCCCACAAAAACCCAAAACTGTCCTAGCTAGTTAGTGGTAGTACACATTAGAAATCAATATTTATCAGGGGCCTACCATGCATGGGGCAGTTTTCTGAGTACAGATATGGGTATGAAAGAGAATAACAAAGTATTTCCCCTTATGAAGCTTAAGACCTAACAAAGACAAAAAAAGAAGTAACATTAGAGCTTTCAAATGTCAAAAGGGGGCACAGATAAAAAATGCTATTGGAGGGTTTCCCTGGTGGCGCAGTGGTTGAGAGTCCACCTGCCGATGCAGGGGACGCGGGTTCGTGCCCCGGTCCGGGAAGATCCCACATGCCGCGGAGCGGCAGGGCCCGTGAGCCATGAGCCATGGCCGCTGAGCCTGCGTGTCCGGAGGCTGTGCTCCGCAACGGGAGAGGCCACAACAGTGAGAGGCCCGTGTACCACAAAAAAACAAACAAACAAAAAAATGCTATTGGAAGACAGAGGAAGAGGAATGACTATAACCTGGAGGTCAAGGAAGCCTTCCTATAGGGAGATAATATACTAGCTGTAGCACTGAACATGATGATGGGAATGCTGCCTGGTTCTCACTATATGACATACTTTAAGTGATTAACTTGTATCCCTTATTACCTCATCTGATTCTTCCATCAATCTTACAAGGGAGGAACTGTGATGTAGTGGAAATAATGCATCTAGGGTCAAAAGACTCGGGATCTGGTCCTTGGACCTTCAGGACTCGGTCTCTTCATGGTAATCACTGCTACTAATGCCCAGCCCAGGACCTGTCCACAGGAAGCAATCATTCTGAAAGCAGCTGCAACAGGCTGACGACCCTTAGGAAAGGGCCTGTGGAGGACTGCTACCTTTGGTATGGAAAATGTGCCCAGCCCACACTAGGCTTATGTCAATCTTTGCTGCCTTGTATCTTCTTCAATGGCTTAGATTAGAATACTTTCAGGGTCAGGTACCAGCCGATGCCAGCCAAATCTATTTGTCTGTTTTGTGTAGAATAATACTAATAACAGCTGGCAGAAAAGCTGTCAGATAACGATGCAGATTAAATATCTACTCTATGCAGAATATTTCTGACATATAAAGTCCTTCACTATGGGTGGTAATTGATTCCCATTTCTCAAAAGGCAGAAACCGAGGCACCAAAGTACAATAAATGCTTTCTAGAGGTTTGGAATTTTCAATCTAGACTTTAGTAAATAGAATGACCATTCTTCCAGGTGATTGATGCCAAAATAATAATTAAAAAAAAAAAAAAGGAAAAGGACATCATTGAACTCGTAAGAACTTAAGAGTGGTGTTCCCAGGATTAGCGAGCTTGTAGCACTCCCATCTACATCCCCTCTCCTGGGCCTCTGAGAGGTATCTGTGAAGGGACTGGCCAGGATGAAGGGATAGTCTGAGCCACACGGTAGAACAAAGTGAACTACCCCTCAAGGACGACCTGGTGACCCTGCCCCCAGGAACGGAGAGTGGTCTGCTCTACCCATACTATTTTTAAGGACGGCTACATCAAAGCCTCTGGGTGTCAGCATCAGGGAGACTTGTTTTTAAGGCTCTTTTAATACATAAGCTGCTTTCTATGAAAGTCTAAAACTTCAGTTTCAACACAGAACTTTTATTTTGTTTAGCTGGCAATTTTTGTTTAATTTGGCAACAAGCCTACTTGTATAGAAGTACAGAAACTGTACTTTTTTTTTCCCAAGCAGGAAGGGAATGTTTTAAAGAGACTGTTTTCAACTACTGAGTCAGTTTTTCCTTTTATGCATGAAACGATCATGTTTAATATAATCTTCGGTAGTTCTCAACTCTGTCTGCACATTAGAATCACCTGGGGAGCTTTAAAATGCCATGGAATTCAGATTTAGCTGGTATAGGGTGGGACTCAGGCACTGGAATTAAAACAAACAAAATTTTTTTAAAACGCGAAGCAAAATAAAACAAACACCAAAAAACCTGTAAAGGGACCTTACTGTACAGCCACAGGGTTTGGCTGAACCACTGATTTGGCCGAACCACAGGAAATTATCTAAATAAAAATGTCTACATCATATGGTTTAATCTAATAAAAAGATAAGGAAGAAAAAAACATGCCTGAAAAACATCATTTGTGTTGAGACAGGTACCCATCTGTAAGTTTATCTGTATTTACTTTTATCTAAATGTATACATACATTCATTTCTCAATTCTGTACCTCACTTAATGGGAGTAGATAAGATAAAATAAAGATAAGAATAAAGCACATATAAATCAGAACTGCTGGGCAAAGTCCGTGAAAAAATAATATGGATTTTTTGATGATGGCCATTCTGACTGGTGTGAGATGATATCTCATTGTAGTTTTGATTTGCATTTCTCTAATGATTAATGCTTTGTGACCGCCTGGAGAGGTGGGATAGGGAGGGTGGGAGGGAGATGCAAGAGGGAAGAGATATGGGAACATATGTATATGTATAACTGATTCACTTTGTTATAAAGCAGAAACTAACACACCATTGTAAAGCAATTATACTCCAATAAAGATGTAAAAAAAAAAAAGAATATGGAAAATCAAGTTATGCCAACACCACTTACTTGATCGCCATAAGCATGACGACCTATGATGATGGGTTTTACCCATCCACTCACAAGCCGGGGGATATTTTTGCAGATAATAGCTTCTCTGAACACAGTGCCACCCAGAATATTTCGGATGGTGCCATTTGGTGATTTCCACATTTGTTTCAACTTGAACTCCTCTACCCTCTTCTCATCGGGGGTGATGGTGGCACACTTGACACCAACGTTGTATTTCTTTATAGCTTCTGCAGCGTCCTTGGTGACCTGGTCATTGGTGGCATCGCGATTCTCTATGCCTAAATCATAGCTGGGAGGGAAAAATTGTAAGCGTAACTTTCCAGGCAAACCGACAGGAGATTGAGGGTACTCCTATTCTATCCCCATGCACCACTCTGTTTATGGTGATGGCATGCAGGGCCTGCCCTGCAGAAAGTGAAGACTCCATATGTACCCAAATCTGCCAAGTTTTAGCATTAGTGTATCCTAGACACAGAAGATGGCTGCCAACTAAAAAAAAAGCACCAAGAAAGGCTGGACTGCTAGGCCACGCATGCCTCCCCGTGTGTGGGAAGCTGTCTAGAAGGAAACTAAATGGAAACCACTGCGCTCTGCCCTGCTGCCTGCTCTTCACCATAGAGGCAATAATAATAGCACACCAGCAACATTTCTGCAGACTGCCTTCCGCACGATTAACATAAGAATGCAAGCCCAAACATTAATTTTCCCTTAGTAAATATTGTGCTCTACAAGTAAAGGGGTCAGAGGGTTTCTAGTATTTTGGCACTGAAGTGTTGGAGTTACAGATGAGACGGACACTGCCAAAAAAAGCTAATGACCCCTTCATTAATGACAGTTAGTCATATGAAGAAGCTTTCCCTAAATCTTGGGCAAATCTCTTTCTTCTGGAAACAAGCCTGCAGTTTATAGAATAAGTAATGGAATCTAGCAGTGGTTTTATAGACCCCAGTGAATTATAGCTTAATACACACCAACACCCAGACTGCAGGTTATTCAGAGCAGGAAAGAATGCTGGTTGTCCATGAAGTATAGAAAAAGACTGTAAAGCTTTATTTAAAGTATGTAATAGTTTGCCAAAAGCAGGAAAAACAAAACAGTAATGAACAGTTTATTTTGTTCGCCAAGGCTTTAAAAGTTTTCCAAATTTTTTCACCCTTCAAAACTTGCTGAACCATTAAGCCTCTAGATTTCTCGCTTCAGTTCCTGTATTTTCCTTTCCTTAGATATCCCAACTTGTGACGGAAATGCAAAAGGGAATCCAATCTTACAATGTATTTCCAAATAATAATTCCAAACTGCCTTGACTGTTTTGGCTTCCTCCCTCCCCTTGAGGGTGTATCGTGCATTTGCATTAACCAGGCCTCCTTAGGAGATACCCTTCCTTCTTAGTCTTGTAAGGGGTCATGATGACCCACTACTTGCTTTGTACACGCAGATGTGGATTGTGTGTAAACTG
Organism: Monodon monoceros; assembly: GCF_005190385.1. Classification (NCBI taxonomy): domain Eukaryota; kingdom Metazoa; phylum Chordata; class Mammalia; order Artiodactyla; family Monodontidae; genus Monodon; species Monodon monoceros. The sequence continues at coordinate 28,084,778 of NW_021703772.1, read as the reverse complement.
TCAATACATCATTTGGGTCAATACAACCCTTTACTCAAAAACTTCCTTAACTGCTCTTTCACCTCTAGCGGGCAGAACAGTCCTCAGAGCTTTCTGAAAGACTGTCTCCTGGGTTATAATCCTCAAGTTGGCATGAATAAAATTTTCCATTTCTTTCTTAGATCGATTATTGGTTAATTTTTTTTTTCATGGACACTTACAAAGCCACTGACTTTCTTATCTTATGGTTTAGGGAGTGCTCAATATCTATAAATGTCTACTCCTAACTCAAACAAGCAATGTGGTCAGCAGTATTTATGTTCGTAGGAAGCATTTTTCATCAGAAGAACCTGCCAGCAAATTAGTGGATTTTTTGCTTCTCTTCTTAACATTTCTAAGCGAAAAGAATGAATAAATGGCCTCGATTACTGCCTAGCCAACAGAAAATAAAACAAATGAGTCACTCCACTCCCCTCAAAAAGAGCCAATCATGTAATAATAATAGCAATTTTGGAACAACTTACACTTGTTTAAGTCTCCAAAAATTCTTTAGTCTTCAGCCAGTGACTTTGCCTTCTAGGCATAATGACTGTCCTTTAAACCTCCTTATGCCTCTATACTAAAGCAGCTCAAAAGCACTTTGCAGCTACTATACTGGGAAGAGCTCTGCAAATTCACCTATTATCATGTAAAGTGTTTGTAAAATGCTTCTTTAACCACTTGGATGATTTTTTTTTTTTAACTTTAATTAATTAATTAATTAGGGCTGCATTGAGTCTTCCTGGCTGGGCTTTCTCTAGTTCCGCTTAGTTGCAGTGCGGGGGCTTCTCATTGCAGTGGCTTCTCTCGTTGCGAGCACGGGCTCTAGGCACGCAGGCTTCAGTAGTTGTGGCGCACGGGTTTATTTGCTCCGCGGCATGTGGGTTCTTCGCAGACCAGGGATTGAACCTGTGTCCCCTGCATTGGCAGGCGGATTCCTAACCACTGCACCACCAGGGAAGTCCCTGGATGATGTTTTTATAGTGTCATTTCCTGTGTGTTTGGTGGACCTCTGCAGATATTTGCTCCCTCCCTCTCATGGCTGCAATATAGATATTATCCACACCTTAGGCTTAGAATAATTAAAAAGGGCATTTAATGACAACATGTGAATTAAATGTCTACACCCAAGCAAATAACAGGTCCTCAGGACAGTCTGAGGAATAATTCTGGGTCAAGGCAAACACGCTTACAGTTGCCAATAGTTTGGCTGAAATGTGTTGTTCAACATATTACCCTGCCAGTCTTCAGCCTCTCCACCCCTGTGAAAATTCTGTCTCTACCTAGTCCAAATGTACAAAGAGCATGAGCAAATGTATGAAAAACATAGGGGGAAGAAAAATGAAAGAATGCCATAGAGATTTTCATATCTGTCCCCAAATACTTTTTTTTTTTTTTTTTTTTTGCGGTACACGGGCCTCTCACTGTTGTGGCCTCTCCCGTTGTGGAGCACAGGCTCCGGACGCGCAGGATCAGCGGCCATGTCTCACGGGCCCAGCCGCTCTGCGGCATGTGGGATCTTCCTAGACCGGGGCACGAACCTGTGTCCCCTGCACTGGCAGGCGGACTCTCAACCACTGTGCCACCAGGGAAGCCCCCCAAATACTTTTAATACAGGGTAAAGGCTCCAATCTCCAGGACACAAATGGTTTACGGAACTTCTGAAAGGTCAGGGTTGTATTAGATAACGTCAAGAATTCTTTCTGTGCTACAATTGTATGCAAAGGGTAAAAGACAAGGAATGAAAAAGACAAGGAATGAAAAGGAATGTTTCTCCAGGTCAAGATGAGCTAACAGACCCCCAAGCCATGAACCACCTGGCCAGAGAAGGTAAACAGGACACATCCTGACCCACTGAAACTAACATTTAAGAAATGTCACAGAAATTTCACAAGCTTCTCAGTTCTTCAGTTCTTCCCCTTTAAAAACAACCCCAACTCAAAGACCAATTTGGAGTGGATCTGAGACTTGTCTCCCACTCCCTTCTTGGCGCCCTGCAAATAACCCCTTACTTTGCTGCAAACACCTACTGTCAAGAGTTTGGCTTTCTGCACCAGGGGCACACCAGTTACACATTCATTTGCTTATAAGCTCACCAAAAGCTTTATACACAAGGTACAGTGGTATCTATGTAAGAAAGTGACTTATAACCTGAAATCACACATGCTTTCTGACTTTGCTGCTTGGCAGAGTGATTCATTTACCTGTGCAGGTCCAATTCCACATAGGGAAAAATAAGTTTCTCTTTAATCAACTCCCAAATGATTCGTGTCATTTCATCTCCTTGCATCTCTACTACAGAACCGCCTTGGATTTTTTGAGACATTTTGACTTCAATAAACCTTCAAGAGGAAAAATGATAAGACACATAGCTCATCATTTGCCTCATTACCATGTAAAAACAAAATACAATTTGGTGACTTCTAAAAGAACAACTCATAACAGCATGACTGCATAAAAAGCTAATAACAATTACATTAACCATTAGAATCGAATACGTTTGCTGTATAAAGCATTGTGTTACATGCTTCTTGTGTGGTTTCTGAATCAACACAACAACCCTGTAAGATGGAAATTATTTTTCCATTCTACTTTGCTAAAAGAAAAAAAGCTTTCGCAAGGCCATCCGGCTGGAGGGTCGGCTGGAAGGTCGGGGAGCCTGAGCCGGTCACATGCCCTTAATAATGTAATCATTATTCTTGACTGTTGGTTTGTCCTATAAAATGAGATTATTTCCACAATATCATGTTTATTTGAAAACCTCTATCCAACTCCTCATTCTACTGGGCCCTCAAGAGGAGCAGAATGATGTGTGCTACTATTTCCCCTCTTTTAAGAGGCTGTTTTGGTTAAAACAACTATCCTTGAGGAGATTCAACAAGTTCCAGCGACCCATTTTAAAGAAACTTTAAGTCCTTTTAAAAGTGAAATATGAAGAATTCCAGGTGGAACTATATTTTCCTAGAGACAATAACGGATATTGGGGATGTCACACTGAATACAAAGTGATTTCTCAGAGAAATCTGTACGTATAGAGAAGGACTACTGTCCAGGACACGCCCCTGTTCTGTCCTCGGTATCCCAACTCCTGGACTCTTCTTCTGGCGGTTGGTGGGCAAAGCTGCCAGTGGGTGGGACAGGGGATTGGAATTGTTCCAGGAAGAGGTGTCTTCTTGGGATGTGGGGGGATGCCAGATTCAAGTCAATCTGATTCCCAGAGAGGGCAGGGGTACACCCTTTGGATGAGGCTTAAAGAAAGGCGTGTTTCCTGAGAGGCAGAGGAGGCCCTGAGCCTGCTAAAGGTTCCCTTTCATGGTGCTCTAATGGAAACTTTTTTTCTCCCTAGCAACATAACTGCAGATTGCTTTTATTCTTTTAAGTTATGGCTGAGGACTGGAAGTCAGGAGAACTGACTAAAAAAAATATGAAGTAAGAGGCCTGTAAACAGTATTTCTTAAAAAGTTAAGCGAAAGTAACTTGGTCTTTAAATTTTAAAACGTAATGATTAGTAGACTGTGAGCTTCAGTTCCTCACCACAAGCCAGGACATATTCCTAACCCCTAGGCCCATTTTCACTTCCCAATTTCTAACTCTGGGATCCTGCTTATTAGTATTTAGGAGGTTCCCTAGACCATTACTGGGGAACCATCTGGAACTCAACTAGAATAAAAAAGTGAACAAACTGGTGTGAATGAGTCAGCTACTTCCCATTTGTAATTTCAAGTATAATTTAAAGTACAGCTTAAAGTGTATGATTTAGTCATGCTGATCCCACTGTCACATCTGTCCTTGTATTTAAAACAAAACAAAAAGAGGCAGCAAACTTATCTTAGTTTTGATACATTTCTGAGGCCATACTCCTACATAGTATTATGCAAGGGCTATGATGGCTAATTTTCTTTGACGGCAAATACAGTTAATAAAAGGTCATACATCATACTTGAAATTTCAATAATGAGTGACAATGTTTTTAGTTAATTATTTTCTTCTCAATTGAAACAAACACTTTCTGCAGTAATCTTTCGATATTTCATAATGCATAACTGAAACATTTCATGTTTTCTTCACGTTACTTATCCATTACATTTTTACTATCTTTTCACTAAAAAAGTGAAGCTTTATTGTAGACCCTGGCTTACTACAATGTAGGACACTATTTTATTTCTCCTAGATTTGAATTCCATGCAGTGAGCATTAGACACCACTGAATTCACTTTCTACCATAGTCCCTCAGATTTTCTGTCTCCACCCAAACCCTGACTTCAGAAGGAAGGCCTTTTCCAACAAGCCAGTTCATTTATTCTGAAAGCAGCTGAATTCCAATCTCCTGATACACATGTGCAATGCTAGAAAATAAACCTGGACTAATACAAAGTAGTTTAAGAAAAAAGAGCTGCTCACCCTGTTTAATTTTATTTTCATTATTCCCAAAATTTTAGCCACATTTTTTGGGGGGCTGAGTTCATAAACTACATTAATTTCTGGGCAACCCCCCCAAAAAACCAAAGTCTCTTGCAGAGAAGTCTAGACTGAAAGAAACAAGGAAGCAAGTGCAATTTATTGTTGGAAATATTCCTGACTCACTCTTGCAGTGGCTCTGACCACTTCCAAGACCTCCAAGACCAATTAAACTCAGTATTGCCATATCAAAGAATGGGAGAAATTGCTAATTCTCACCTTTACAATTTCTAATCACCCCAACTCCTCTCAATCTTGCAGACTCAGCTGAGTGCAGTTTATCTCCTAAAACAAATCAAAAAAGGGAAGAGAAAGGTAAGGTACAAGGCACTCCTGTCAGGAGAATTTAGCTGATTTCAATACGGGCCAGGCAACCCGGTTTGTCTGGTTTAAAGTACAGTGCTGAGTGTGCCCAGGCGGGGCAAAGGGCAGTTTTAGGTCCGCAGGCACCTTTCAAATAAAGTAAATATCTCTGCACACACTGGAGGGTGCGTCCGTGGGGAGTCCCGGGTTCGTCGTCCGTTAGCTAGTCTTGGGGTTTGCACGTCCTTAGGGGACGCTGTGACCAGCGGGCTCATGGCCTGCATGCGTCCTTGTGGCCACTGTGCAAGAGGGCTGCATCCGAAGCTGGCTCGGTTTCTCCTTCCAGGTCTCCACGTCCGCCTCTTCCCTCCCAGGTGCCGGGACCTTTAAAACCCGGGCGCCAGGAACAGGCCGAAGGACGCCTCCTCCAGAACTGGAGAAGCTGGCGGCGGCGTGGTTTCCTCCACTCTCACTCCGCCCCCGACCGCCACCAGGTGGCCTAGCGAACGCCCCTCGCCGCCCCCCTTCAGGCTCCCCAGGCGGACGCATCCAGCTCGCCGCACCGCCAGTCCCAGCAGCCCAAGGTCGATGCACACTCCCAAGTCCTCCAGCTCCCGAGGCCGCAAGTTTTCTTCCCCGTAAACGCAAGACTTCGACTTCCACGCGTCCCTGCATCCTCCCACCCCGATTTTCCTTTCTGTTGCAGACTTGGCCTTCCGTCTGTCATGGCATGCAACCTTCCGCCGCCCGGTTTTCGTCCTCCCTTTCCTAAGAGCGGGCCTTCTACACATCCAGGCATCCAGCACCTTCTTCCTCCCCATTTCCAAAACCACGCCCAATACCTGGATTTCTTTCCCCTGCCTTACGACCACGACTCGCCGCTAAGTTGCCCCTACCATACCCAAGATCTGAGCTTCCTTCCTTTTTCCCACTCCAGCTATTGACAGAGCCTCCCCACAAAAGCCAGGGGCCGGAGACGCCCTTCGAAGCCTGCGGTTACCTGCAGGAGAAGGTACGCTGGCGATGACCCGGGAACGCCACAGCCCTCACACGGTTAACCCCACAAGCGCACACTCTGGCAATCCCAGCTGTGCTCCAGCTGTTTCGGCCTCTGACACGGCCTCTGCAGAAACCGAGAGCTGGAACGGCCGCGCTTCCAGGCTTTTGCCCAGACCCAGGCCCGGCCCCCTCAGTCCACCTCCCGGAGCTCCGCCCCTGCCCCGTCGCCAATCGCCGCGCGCTGACCCGCTGAGATGGGCGGGGCCAGGGGCCAGGGGCGGGTCCCGGAAGACTAGGTCGAATTCCGCGGCGAATTCCAAGCGCTCGAGGTGGGGAAGGGCTTGCAGCGCCTTTGGAGTCGGCCGCCACTGCTCTACGGCAGAAGGACGAGATTGCCACCTGCAGGCTGGGGAGCAGGGCACGCCTGGGCTGGTCTTCTGAATCCTCCGCCGCGAAGGGGCCCCCCGGGCTTTGTAACAACCTAGGGCCCGGCGGAGTGAGTTTACACGTCTGCAATAAAGGCAAACCGGGGACGGCGCGGCTCGGACCGATCCCCTTCCCTGCGCGCCCCGGCTGTGTGGTAGACTGGAACGCGCTTGGACAGAAGGAAAAGTGCCCTGGGCAAGCGTGACATCGCTTTGGGGGCTTCGCGCAGCTGGACTGCAAAGGGTTGAACAGTTGCACAAGCAGGCATGGTACAGTAAATTTCCGCCACCGCCGATGACTAAGTCTTTAGAGCTTCGGTATCTATAATTTCAATTACTACTGAGTACTATAAATAAACGCTGTCGTCATTTGCATTAGAAGATAAGGATAATGAGACTATTATCTGGGTTCCAGAGAAGTTCAAATAAAGATCGGAAGTCTTAGAGAACAGTGGATTAAAAAAAATTCTGTCCTCTGCAGGGGATTATTTTTTGTGTATTCCTTACTCTTGAAAACATGCAAGGCGGGGGAGAAGTATTTTAGATCGTGATTTGTAGGATAATCGCATGCTTGGTCCAGGATTCAATGCCCCCAAGTTTAGTTTTTAAAATTATCTCTAATATCGGGTTATTATTATTACTCTTATGAAGGGTACTATGCGAGGTGCATTTTGGTCACTAGAGGGCACTGGTATTTTTCCCAAGAGAAAAGGAAGAAGGAAAGCATACGCAGCCTCGCGCTTGTTGATTATTGAGATGGATTAACTGAAAGTAGCGGTCACTTCCATTTATTCCTATAGAACTGATTATAGAGGTATATGGTCTTGTATTTTCATCTCTAATTTGAGACTCCAAATCACCTGAGATTGTAAATTTACTGTATATTATATCAGGCTCACGTTATTACCCCTTGTCCACTGCTAAAATTATTTACATTCATTCTTGTTCCAGAAAGGATTTAGAGCAACCTTCAAGATACATACAGTATAGCACGACAAAGGACATTGAATATAGGTGAGGAAAAGACAGAATAAATACAGGAAATTGTACAGAACCAAGGTGAGTTTAATCACAAAATGTATTCCATCAAATCCTAAACAGTGCCGAAAGGGGGGCTACAAATTTGGCTCTAAGCCAATGTGGGAGGAAAGGTAACAGCGTTACCTTTCTAAAAATCTAAAACAGCGTTTCCTAAGTCAGTAATGTAGGAAGTACTTTTCAACTGAAAAGTTTTTTTGTAGATCCCGAGCAGTGACTTATATTAATATATACAGATATATGCTCCTTATGCTGATAGCTCTCATACAACTATAAAATAACAAACTTATAGACAAAATGACTAGAAGCAAAACTATAAAAAATATATTACCATTGTCAACATTAATTAAATGTAACAAACGATGTTTGGCTGAAATTAAATTACTGCTTGCAATTTGAATATAAAACTCACTGCTTACATTCTGGTTCTTTTGAATTTAGCTTGGCTTTTCCACTGGATGCCATGTGAGGATTCATTTAGAACACCAGTCTTCCAGACTCACAGACATAGAGAACGGACCTGTGGTTGCCAAGGGGGAGAGTGGGTGGGGTTGGAAGGGATTGGGAATTTCGGTTTAGCACATGCAAACTATCATGTATAGGATGGATAAACAGCCAGGTCCTACTGTATATCTCAGGGAACTATATTCAATATCCTGTGATAAAACAGATTAGAAAAGAATATAAATAAGAATGTATACACCTGTATAACTGAATCACTTTGCTGTACAGTGGGCGATCTTTACTGGGCTATCTATTCTGTTCATGTGATCCCTTGGACTAATTTATACTTTATTGTATGTTTATGAAATATTAACATCACCAGGCTAACTACAAGAGGGGGGAATTTTTTTGCTTGTCTTTGTTTCTGGAAGGCATAGACTTGAGCACTTTCACGGGTTAAGGAGGAAGGAGTCATTGGAAAAAGAGAGGTTGAAGAGAGGGCACAAACTTCTGTAATAGGGAAGACACTTTGTACTCTATTATGAGTTAAAGACACTTTGTACTCTATTATGAGTTAATCACTAAAGAAATGTCGCCTGTAAGCTTAAATTATACATAATGGCCCATCTCTGGGAATCCTGCCTCCCAGGTAATGAGCATTAAGCTAAAATACCTTTGTTTAGCTCACAGGAGACATCCTGACCAGGCGGACCTGTGGATGACTGCAGGGAGGAAGAAATTAACACATCTTTTATGGAGGCTGACTGGAACCAGGAAATGTTTGACTTCACTCCCTCCCCTTTTAGTATAAAAGAAGCCTGAATTCTAACTCAGGCAAGATGGTTCTTTGGGGGCACGAGTTCACCATCTTCTTGGTTTGCTGGGTTTCTGAATAAAGTCGCTTGCCCCAACACCTCATCTCTCGATTTATTGGCCTGTCGCGCTGCCAGCAGTTGGAGCTTGGACTTGGTGACACTCCCAGGGAAGAGAGGAGAGACTGGATTGAGAGCTGGGAAGATTGAGCAGAAGAGGCTCTTTTCTCCCAGAAATGAGGGCAGGAGTCAGGCCAGGGTGGATGTGAATGCAGGTAAATGTGATTGGGGTGGTTAGGTAGTTAGGGATCGCACCCAGCACCTCGGCTATTTCACTCAGGTAGATGAGATTCTCTTGCTGAGAATGATAGTAAAGATGGTGTTGGTGCGGAATAGCAGTAGTGAAGAATGGAAGAGGAAGTTGACTGCTGACTCCTAGGAAGATTGCTGAGGGTCTCAGCTAAGAGTGGTGACTGGCATTGATACTGCTATCAGCCTTCAGGCTTCGATGCTACTCTCCAGTGGCTGAAAAGACCCAGCTCAAGGAGAAATGGGTAGGAACTTGCCAAAACTCTTGGGGGAAATGGGTCTGCAGAATTTAACTAAAACAGCACCTCACTTTGGGTTTCACTTCCTTTCTGACTGCCCCTGCCAAGTCCCACAATCCTGTCAGCAGGTTTTGGTATGTTCTCTTCAGCTAATGGCAAAACACTCTAGCAGGACAAAATGATGGCTAATGCTAGCCAGGCTGAGCAATACGGGGCTTGGTAACTTTATTTGCGCCAGTCTTTGCAACACAAAACTTGAGTGAAAAAAATAGCTATAGAGCTAACATCACTTATTCCGGATTAGACATTGTGCCAAATGTCTACAAACATTTACGTACAATGTTTTACTTAATCTTCAAAAAACTATCTGTGAAGGGTACTATCATTAGCTCCGTTTTACAGATTAGAGGCCTGGAGCCTAAAGAAATTGGTAATTTAAGGTAACTTGGCTAGTTATTGGCGTAGTCACCCAAGTCTGATAACAACATTCGCTTTAGGCACAAGTGTTATGCAAGTGAGTATCAGTCCGTAAGAACGCTGAGCGCGGTAACATATTATGAGTGCCCATATCATCGGACACATACGGTAACCGCAGTCCAGCCAGCACCCATCCGGTGACCCCGCACACTTGGCGCTCACGCGCGCAGTCGCCGTGGCTTCCTCTAGGAAGGCTGAGGCGGCCTAATCTCGGTCAAGGTGTTGAGCACGACTCTATCTGGGTTGGACTCCTTCTGCCTGAGCGTCTGATCCGAACGTCGTGCGGGCGGAGCAGGGAGGGCGGAGCCGGCGCCCGGGAGAGTTACGGATTGGAGGGGAGGAGGAACAGAGGGCGGAGCCTGGGGGGGGCGGACGAGAGAAGCCGCAGCAACCATGTAAGCAGCTTTGCTTCCTGCCGCAACCGCCGGCTGCCTGAGAATCGCGGCGCTGGGCTCTGAAGCTTCCTTCCTGTGCTTGGGCCCGGTGAAGCGGGGGCTGGGGTGGAGGGTGGCCGGCGGGGCCGCGGCGGGAGGCGCAGGTAAGGGAGGGGGCTGGCGCGCGGCCGGCTGGGCCTGAGAGTGGGGAAGAAGGCGGGTTTAGGAAGGTTTGGGGCCGGAGCGGAGGGGAAGTCTGAAGTGAAGGCGAGAGCTGGGGCTTCGCAACCGCGGCTGCGGCCGAGGCTGGGCAAGGAAGGGCAGAGAACCTGTGCCCGCATTCAGGCGGCTCCCTTGATTCCCCGGCTGCCCCTTGTCTGGCGAGTGGGGAAGGGAGCCGGGTGGGGCTGTTCTGGAAGAGGTTTCCTTGGAAGCATTTGAAGTTCTCTTGGTCCTCTCTTGTCCCGTGTACTTGAACTTATTTCGGAGGTGCATAGTCCAGTTCCTCCTCCCTCTGATGGATAAGCTCCGAGCCTGTGTTTCAGAGGTGTATACATAGACGGGACAAGAAAGTTGCTCATCTGCAGAAACGGTACCGGTAGTAGGGTTTATATACTTCCTTAAATGCTTGCCTCTGCTCTTTAAGGCTATTCCATTTGTACCTATGTTTAAAAGTCTCTTGAGAAGACTTGATTTCCCAGTTAGTATTTTCCCCTTGTTTAGAACGTTCCCAACAAAAGGATGAGAGTGGAATATTTTTAGGAATTAGGGGTCTTATGTTCTATGTAGAAGTCACTGTTAAGGCATTCAAGAAATATGAGAAATGCTGGAATTCTGTTTTAGTCAAGTTATTCCTGTTTATCTGGTGTATTTATTATATTATCCCGTACTGATTCAGTGCATCCTTGACAGTAGAGGTGGTCTCTTGGTATATTGTAGTGTCTTATTTCTGATTTATTTGAATCTTGTTTTTTGGCACTCCCACTATCAGGATTGTTACAAAAAAGTTCTTAGTTTCTTTCCGTTAGATTCGAGTTTGTGACAAAGAAGGGCAGGTTAAGTTTCTTTTGCAGAGCAAGACTACTTTCCTGTGTCTTCTCTTTTTCTTCTTTCTGGGAAGAATAATATGGATCATATGGTTTTCCTTTAGAAAACCTCCATCTGTTGGTACGTTGATCAAAAATTGAACAAAAAAAATCTTTGTAGATGGAAACTAACATTTCTAGTATTCAGCTGTCCTGCATTGTTAGATATATTTTGAGTATTAAAAAAAAACACACTGTACTTAGAAATGACTGAACTGATACTTGCATTTTTCTGTTTGCTAAAATTTTGGTTTGGCTGGTAGAGCAGGCTTATTTTCTAAATTTCAGTTCTTGACAGGGCTTTTGATAGTGCTGAGTGGGTCTGCGTATACTAGTCGCATTCAAGTGAGAAGAGGCAGAGTGCTGGTGATATATGAGAGGTCTTTGAATGAGTAAGTGAATGCTTCTAATTACCTCTCAGATAGGAAAGAATCCTAGTTTATATCACAGACAGTTATTAAGCTACCACAGAATAAGAGTTGTAAGGTAGTTTTTTCAGAGTCCTGGTATTATTATGTAGTTATTAATATTAACTGTGATTGTATTGTTTTAGAAACTACACTGGTGGGTGTTTTCTTGGTAATTTTTATCCTCACGTCTTCAAAACCTAATAAAAGTTTCTACATGGGTGACCCTTAGGTGTGATGCTAAGATTCTTTAGGAAGGTTGCTAACTCTCATATTACTTGCGTCAAAGTAGAATGTAGGATGTTCTCTGAGGCCTTCAGGTTGTTACTGCTATCACATTATTTTTCTCTCCAGGACCCTCTTTTTTTCTTTTTCCTCTTTTTACCTTTTTGAATTTACACTTGATCAATCACCAGCTGATTTCCCAGTCCCTTATGCTGGAATATGGGTTGTCAAGACACTTTAGAAGGACGTGTCCTTTCCCTCTTTCCTTCTTCCTCTTCTCCCCCCCCCCCCCCTCTTCCTCCGCCCCTTCCTCTTCTCCTTCCTCTTTTTCTTCCCCCTCCCTCCATTCCAATAAACATTTGTTGCCGAAATTCTCCTCATCAGTGGTTTTATTTTTGCTTTGTTTAATTAATAATCAATTAACGTTTTAATTTGGCTGTGTCCTGAGTAGTTAGAATTCAGGTAGACCAGAATTGAAAGTGGGAAAAGCTACAAGATAATTTTGCTCTAAAGACTAATTCTGTGCCTCTTATGGGCAAGCACTTTGCTAAAAGTGCTTCACATATACTGTCCCACTTAATCACACTAAGATTCAGTTTCCACTATGTAAAATGAAGATGGTAATACATATCTCACAGGGCTCTTACCCAAGTTTACTCAACGAAGATATTTCAGAGTCAGAATTTGAAACCAAGAGTGTCTGCCTTCAAAACCAATGCAAGCTCGAAATATCTCTTTAATTAAAAGAAGAAATAATTAAATAAAATGCTGCCCGCAGGAAAAAATAAAGAGTAATTCTGGGGTAAAACTTGGCATCTAGTTACAGCCCTACCACTGACTAGCTACGTGACCCTCGAGAAAGTTGTTTTGGGTTCACTGTACATTGGTTGCTTCAGAGGTAAAATGTAGTAATAAGCCCAGCTCTGTATCTTTCAGGCTTTTAGAAAAATGAAATGAGATGGTAGATAGGATTTTGAAAGTGAAAAAAGCATTTTGTAAGAGTGTAGTGTCCTCCTTGTAAATATAAATTAGATTACAAGCTATAGCATTTTAATGAGTTATGCATAATTCATGGTCTTCTCTTTGAAGTATTAATCAATATGGCAGAAAATAGACATCAGTGCTTTTCTGTTACCTGCATCTGGTGATGTGGTTAGCTTTACAGCTTTGGTTGAATTATAATTTTTGGTTGTTAAAAAGAAAAGCCTGTTAAGATCTTCATTTTAATGCCTATATGAATTGAGGCTTAAAAGGAGAAAAACCAGGCTCCTGTGCCTAGGAAGACATATGATGGGGATCAGTCAGCTTGTGGATTTGGATAGTTCTTATAGGTGATGAGGCATAGTTTGAGGTAACTTTTGAGGTTATACAGAAATGTCATTAAGGGATGACTATTTCGTTTCCTGTTCTTGGAAATACTCGTTTTTTATATTTTTTTGAAAGAAAACATTGAAATAAGTAAAATAAAACTTTGAGGAATTTGTATGCTTGTGTAAAACCAGTTTTCCCCTTTAAAAAGCTATTTTTTCAAAAAAGTCTTAAAATGAAAACTATATAAATCATGTGAAAATCCTCTTTTTTCCTTTTTGCCTGCTCACATTTATGCCTTACCTTCAAATTTTTAATAATTTTGGTATTTTTCTGTATTTGAATAGTAATTTTGAAAATGAGATTGACTATATGTTCCTAGTTTTAGATAACTGAGACTCTTCCTTATGATCTAGACTTCAGTGTTTTCAAGTCTTAATTTGGAGTGCATGCTGAGCTAGATTTATTTACTCGTTGGTTTGTTTAGGTCTGAATTTTTGAAGTCAGATTTCTAGATATTTGGATGCTGTTTGGAATCAACCTTTGGGCTTCCTGAGGAACTTACTTTTGCTTATTTCTTTTGTTTATTAGACTCATGAAATGGCCACAGATGATAAGACGTCCCCTACATTGGACTCTGCTGATGATTTGCCTCGATCTCCTACTAGTCCTTCTCACCTCACACACTTTAAACCTTTGACTCCTGATCAGGACGAACCTCCTTTTAAATCCGCCTATAGTTCTTTTGTAAATCTCTTTCGATTTAACAAAGGTAAGACTTATTCTTAAAGATCAGAGACCCTACCATCTTGATTCTCTGAAATTCTCTTGTTCAACTTTCATGCTGTGTCTTTGCAAGAAAGTGAAATATTAACAAGGAGGTAGCTTTATAATCATAGGTCACTGGAGTTAACTGCATAAGAAGAGAAAGCTAGAATTTTCACTTTAATCTTATTAATTATTGGCAACTGAAGATCAGAATTGAAAACTAAATGTTACAAGGAGGTCTCTTTTTAAAGAGAAGTTAGCACTCTTTTTTTTTCCTTTCTTAATATATCTCAGTTTTCTTAAGTTCATAGAATGGACTTTTCTCTTTTAGGGGTTAATAGCCAAAAAATTTTTTTTTTTTGCGGTATGCGGACCTCTCACTGTTGTGGCCTCTCCCGTTGCGGAGCACAGGCTCCGGACGTGCAGGCTCAGCAGCCATGGCTCATGGGCCCAGCCACTTCGCGGCATGTGGGATCTTCCCGGACCGGGGCACAAACCCGTGTCCCCTGCATCTGCAGGCGGACTCTCAACCACTGCGCCACCAGGGAAGCCCCCAAAAGATTTTAATTAAAGCAATGAAACTAAAGGACCAGCACGTGGGAGGAAGGGTTCATATTTTTCAAAAATTGAAAGCTGTCAGCAGGCTTGTTGTTGACCTGTTAAGGTATACATTTAATGACACCAAGTGAAAAGATATTTTTAAAATGAGCTCTTTTTAAGTAATATATTTTTTACTTGTTAGAAGAATTAAAAAAAAAAAAAAAGGCCTACATCTTTTGCTTTATATTTAGCTGTATTGTTTGAAATGTGTTAGAAAGTAATCCCTCTAGTTGTAACGGATTTGGGGGTTAATAGTTTAATTAACTCAGTAGAAATTTTAATAGTATTAACTGACTTTTATTAACAGACATGTTGAAAGCTCTGTAAAACCTGTTAGTCCATTTTGAAGACAATAATCTTTTTTTTTTTAAAGAAACCACAACAATCTTATTTTTTAGAATAGTTTTGGATTTATGGAAAAATTAGGAAAATAATACAGGAAGTTTTCATATACCCCTACACCCAGTTTCCTGTGTTATTAACATCTTACATTGGTAGAGTACGTTTATTACAATTAATGAACTATTATTGATACATTATTAGTAACTGAAGTAAGTATTTTATTCATATTTCTTCAGTTTTTACCTAATGTCCTTTTTCTTTTCCAGGATCCTGTCTAGGATACGTTACATTTAGCCATTAAATGACAGTAGTCTTTTTATTTAGCATATGTTTATTGAGCACCTACTATCCACTGGGCACTATTTTAATAGTACAAGGGATCTATCCCATAAATAAAGCAGAACAACAAAAAAATCACTGCCTTTGTGTAGAGCTTGCATTCTGTTTCCTTAAATATGCTCAAGAAATTTCTAATGAAAAGTAAAACAGGGACTTCCCTGGTAGTCCAGTGGTTAAGACTCTGTGATCCCAGTGCAGGGGGCCCGGGTTCGATTCCTGGTTAGGGAACTAGATCCCACATGTTGCAACTAAGACCTGGCTCAGCCAAATAAATAAATATTAAAAAAAAAAAAAAGTGAAGGTCATATATACCAAGGATGTAATTTTGCCACCTTCTTTGAATTTCTCTCTCTTTTTTCTTTAAGAAAACCCTAATGTTTACTTAGGCATGTAACACAAGTACACATTCTTTCCTAAAAAATTCTCATCTATTTCCTTCTCTTTGCTGAACTCTGAGTCTTAGTTTTTCCAATAATTCCAAGCTTTTGTTTGCTGCAGAGAGAGGAGAAGGGGGTCAGGGAGAGCAACCATCTCTGAGTGGAAGTTGGACCAGCCCCCAGCTCCCTTCAAGGACACAATCTGTGAGATCACCTACACCTTATAAAAAACAGCTTAATGAGGAGCTTCAGCGGCGATCTTCAGTGTTAGGTATGACACTGTTCTCATTTCATTCCTCTCTGTGTATTAGACTTTTCCCATAGTCATTGTGTTTTGCAGGTTGTTTATTGACTTAACTTTTTTTCTATTTGGGATAGTCAGGTACTCTTGAGAATTAATGAAACTGTTACCTGGATAACTGTTGATACCTAAACAAGAGTTCTTAAACATTTCATTGAACTTTAGGCAAAGCAGAACTTTCTTTGACTGTTTTTTGATTAATTACATGCTTGGGTTTCAGCAGAGGACAGTTTGCGACACCCCCAGGAGAACACAGGTTAGTTTCAACTTTGTGACTGACTGCTGCATCTGTTCTTGGGGTGGCCAGTGTAATGTGATGTGCATGCCTCTGGCTGCAGAAGTCTCTCAGTTCCATTAGCGGGCTGCCACTTGCTCTTGGCCTTCTGTCCTTGTCGGGGTGCAAGCTGTCATTGTGGCTGGATAAGCTGAGCTCCTCTTGCCTGTTTGTTCTCCATCCTGGTCTGCTACGTGGTCATGTCCTTCATTTTCATGCTGTACTGGGATCAGCCTGAATCCACAGACTAGATAAAGTGAGTTGTTTTATGTTTTATTTCTGTTAGATTATTAAACTCAGTGCAGTGGTTTGCCCAACTCAAGGTGGCAGGAGAAAGGCAATGAGAGGTGGCATAAGAGAGGGAAAGGGATGTAGCATTGGAAATCAGGTGTCCGTGAATGTCAGATCCTGCCTTGTCTGGCTAGTCTTCCCCATGAGGTCTTCTAGTGAAAAGTAGGCGGGCATAGGTAATGGTTGTTGGCAGAAGGATATTTTATTGCTAGTTGAGACTTGGCTCAGAACCTTCTTCTGGTGGGTCAGAGGAGAAGGAGAAACCAAGCAGAAGAAGAGTTTCACGCTAAGGACTGGAGCGGAGCTGGCTGTATCGCCTCTGTAGGTTTCCCAGGGCAAAGGGACTCAGCCTGCGTCATATCAGCTGTTTGGAAGGAAGAATCAGAAGGTAGGAAGAGAGAAATGAGCTCTTTACTCCAAATGGATGGAAGGAAGAGACCATCCCCACTTTTAACCTTAAACTCTCCTTAGGTCTTGAACCTGGCCTGTGGCAACACTCCTATTTTTGTTAAGGGAGCTCTTTTGACTAAATCCTATACTGAGTCAAGCATAGGATTTATTTGTTTATAAAATTGAGGAGTTGGACTAGAGTCTAATCATTTAGGGGTTACAAACTGACAGCCTACCAAACCTTGGCTTGATGTTTTGATAAACTTGAATTTAAATATCACTAGGTGGAGCTTGTAATGTCTAGTTTGCTGCAATCCCCACCATTCTTTACTGTCTTTTATCAAGTCCACTTGATTCTTTGATTTTGCCTTAGCTGCTAGAGGCATTTGAGTTTCACAAGCCTGGGACTGTTTTACCCATCTTTTCCTACTAAAAGGCTGTGATTCCACAGTCTACTAGCTCTGTGACCTTGGGAAGTTATTTAATTTTCTAATATTCATTTTACAAGAGAAGCAACTAAGATGATTTGCTTGAGGACAGAGTGCTAGACCAGATTTTCTCTCATGTTTCTTTCATCTTCATCCATGATGAAACCATCATCTGTTGGTTCCAGGAACAGTCTTGCTCCTGCTTTTTCTGTGGATGATGCTGTTTTTACTTTCTCATACTCCTAAGTGGCTAAATGCAAGGGGCTTCACAACTAATTGTTGCCTGTGCTTGGGAGCACAGCCTTACTGTTCTAACAGCTTCATCTGTCTCCTTTTTCAATTTGTAAATCATGGAGCGTTGGTTTATCACAGAGACTCAAGAACAATTTGCTCATTCTAATACACATACATTTTTATTCTAGTAATAACAGTGAGGTATCTGCTGAAATTAAGATATTATTTATAGAAATAAAGTTTTCTAACATAGGTGCTGTTTAGATAATTATTTCCGTAATTAATATCTTGGAAAATTCTTCATCAATTTATACCAACTTCACATTTTTTTGTAACCTTTTCTTTCCCACTCAACCAAAACAAAGAACACCTAAATCTAATCTAGCAAACAAGTGAGTTTGGGAAGGATATAGTGAGAGCTATTTTCCATCTTGCTTTACCATAGGTTATTAGGGTAATGAGTTTAAGCTAATAAGGATGTTCATCCTTTTTGTCAAGCCACCTCTACTTCATCCTTAGTTTTAATAACTGCTGGAGCCAGGAATAGGTAGAAACTTCAGTTGTAATCTTGCTCTAAAATAAGGAAATGATACATGACAACTTTGGTGGACACAAAGCTGGAACATGGGTGTGTTTTATTATTGACAGGACTGGCTTCAGTATTGCTGTTTCAAGAGCAAGTGATCCCATCTAGTTTGGAACTGTAGGAGTAGGGAGGTGGCAGGGAAGGGTTGCATTGGGGTTCTAGCAATTCTTTGGGGAAGAGAAGTCTGCTTGGACATCGGTGAAGGGAAGTTTGTGGATAAATTACCATCCTGGATGTTCTGAAGTCTGTCAGACTCTGGGGTTGGCTATTAAATTCCTTTCTGATGATCTACTCCACGAGCCTTTGGGTTTGTGGTCTGCAGACTGAACTGAACTGTTCAACCCTGTCGCTGACCTGTTTGACTGTAGAGACTGGGCTAGGTAACACACAGGGATTGCTTTTCCTTCTGTTAAATTTCTCGCAGGAATTTCTAGCAGGACCGAAGGGCCCAAGAAATCATTAATGAATTTTGGGCCATGTTAAGTGATGCTCCCATCCAGGCCTTAAAATCATCAGTGGTCACAGACAGTGTTTGTCTCAGGTAGCCCTCATTTGCTTGTGAAGCAGTGTTTCACATGGTAATAAGAAACACTTCCAACAGCCTCTTACCCTTATAAAGCCTAGTTTTAACTCTCAGTCTGTGTCACTGGCTGGGAGAATGTAAGTATTGATATATGCTAAAAATAGGAGGAACTTTGCATTGATACTAGAGACTATTAAGGTAGTGTTTTTTGTTTTTTGTTTTGTAAATCTGACTCAGATACCAGAAGGAAGGCAGAACCTGCCTTTGGAGGTCATGACCCTCGTACAGCTGTTCAGCTCCGAAGCCTCAGCACAGTATTAAAACGCCTCAAGGAAATCATGGAGGGGAAGAGCCAGGTACTGTCTAGAGGCTTCAGAAGATTACTTATTAAGCACTTACCTGGGGACCATGTGGGACTCACTAAAAATGGTACAATGCCACTTGAAAGAAAGTTCAGTTAATACTAACTTCACCTGTGGACACCATATTTTTTACTCATAAGTTCCTAATTTTAGTTTATCAATTTTTTTCATTTTATGGATTGCGCTTTTTGTGTTCTGTTTAAGAAATGTTTTTCTAGCCCGGGGTAGTAAATATTCTCCCATGGTTTCTTTAAGAAGCTTTATTATTTGTGTGAAGTATACGGATAAAGATTCACTTTTTTCCCCATGGATGTCCAGTTGGACCCAGTATCATTTTTAAAATTTTTAAAATTTATTTATTTATTTATTTATTGGCTGCGCCACATGGCATGCGGTTCTTAGTTCCTGGACCACGGATCAAACCCGTGCCCCCTGCAGCGGAAGCTCAGAGTCTTAACCACTGGACCACTGGGGAAATCCCAGCACCATTTTTTTTTAAAGACAACCCTTCACTGACTGCATTACAGATCTTGTCAGAAATCCATTTATAAGTGTGAGGGTGAGTCCATATATGTCCAGGGCTCTCCTTTTTCTTCCACAGCTCCGTGTTTTCCTCCCACTAATACTCTGTCTAAAATTACTGTAGCTTTGGAATAAATCTTAATGGCTGACATTATACGTCCTTCAGTTTATTCTGCTTCAAGATTGTCTTGGTCATTTTGACCTTTTGCGTTCCCATATAAATTTTAGAAATAGCTTGTTAATTTCTGCAAAAGAAATTTTCTAGGATTTTGATTAGCATTGCATTTGCCATTGCATTTTAATAATCAATAGTTTCAAGAAGCCTTCACACATTTTTATTGTTACAGGATAGTGACCTGAAGCAATATTGGATGCCAGATAGCCAGTGTAAAGAGTGCTATGACTGTAATGAGAAATTTACCACTTTTAGACGCAGACACCACTGCCGACTGTGTGGGCAGATTTTCTGCAGTCGTTGCTGCAATCAAGAAATCCCTGGAAAATTTATGGGTTATACAGGTAAATGAGCTGTATTGACAAGTTTACAATTTTTAAAGATCATAACAATAAGATAGTTATAATACAGGACACATGTTAAGTCATTTTTTAATTTTGGACATCATGTGTGAATTATGGGGTGCACAAATATGAGGGAGACATGACTTTGCTTTTAAGGACCTTATAGTCAAATAATAAAGTAGATGGGGATATTCATGAATAACATGAGTAAAAGACAGTGTATCATAGATGCTACCAAAAAACCATGGGACCGTTAATGTTTTTTTGTTGCTTTTTTTCTTTAAATTTTTTTAAAAATAAATTTATTTATTTATTTATTTATTTTTGGCTATGTTGGGTCTTCGTTGCTGTGCGCGGGCTTTCTCTAGTTGCAGTGAGTGGGGGCTGCTGTTTGTTGCGGTGCGCAGGCTTCTCATTGTCGTGGCTTCTCTTGCGGAGCACGGGCTCTCGGCGCGCAGGCTTCAGTAGTTGTGGCACGTGGGCTCAGTAGTTGTGGCTCGTGGGCTCTAGAGCGCAAGCCCAGTAGTTGTGGCGCACGGGCTTAGTTGCTCCATAGCATGTGGGATCTTCCTGGGCCAGGGCTCGAACCCGTGTCCTCTGCATTGACAGGCGGATTCTTAACCACTGCGCCGCCAGGTAAGCCCCGTTAATGTTTATTAGACAAGTTGGTTGGAGTGATCACTAATTTATATTATTATGAGAGTTTTGTTTTTTTTTTTGCGGTACACGGGCCTCTCACTGCTGTGGCCTCTCCCGTTGCGGAGCACAGGCTCCGGACGCTCAGGCTCAGCGGCCATGGCTCACGGGCCCAGCCGCTCCGCGGCATGTGGGATCTTCCCAGACCGGGGCACGAACCCATGTCCCCTGCATCGGCAGGTGGACTCTCAACCACTGCGCCACCAGGGAAGCCCTATGAGAGTTTTTATTTTACAAAATACAGATATCCCTTGAGTTACATGACAGTGTGCTTTAGCAAATTGCATTTACTCATATTCTTCCCTAAATTTTAGTAATACAGAGATTTAAAATTATTTGTTGAAGCAGAAAAAAACTAAACGGTGTGTGTAGTGATTAGGGCGTGGAAGTGGAAGGTGGGCAGAAGTTACCAAAAAGAGAACAGTTCTTTTTTGTTAAAGTATATATATATATATATGTGTGTGTGTGTGTGTGTATGTGTGTGTGTGTGTGTGTGTGTGTGTATAATTAAAAAAAAAATTTATTTATTTATGTTGGCTGCACCAGGTCTTTAGTTGCAGCATGTGGGAATCTTTTAGTTGCGGCATGTGGGATCTTTAGCTGTGGCATGTGAACTCTGAGTTGCAGCACGTGGAATCTAGTTCCCTGACCAGGGATTGAATCCAGGCCCCCTGCATTGGGAGCGCAGAGTCTTAGCCACTGAACTACCAGGGAAGTCTGAGAACACTGTTAGTATCTCTCTCATGTTATTTTTATTATCATGTAGATCTTCCTTTTGGCCTTACTCACTTTAAAAAAAAAGATTTTTTTTTTTAACCTAAACTGCTTCAGAGTTCAGACCCCAGTTATCTTTCGTCCAGATTATGGCTGCAGCTTTTAAAAGATTTTTTTACCTTTAGTTTTTCCCTATCTCGAATTCATTTTTCATACTCTAGTCAGTATCCTATTAAATGCTAATTTGATCATGTCAAATTCCCTTGCATAAAACCCTTTCAGAGTTCTCATTACCTATAGGGTAAAATCCTATCTTGTTAATATGGTTGGTGTATGGATTCCCTAGGGCTTTCTTAACAAAATACCACAAACTGAATGGGTTAGGACAAACAGAAATTTGTTGTCTCACAGTTCTGGAGGCCAGAACTACCATAATAGCCCTCATTCCACCAGTCAGGAACAAATGTAGGGATTTGTCATTTGCTGAGTATGTTTATTCCAGTTATATATTCTAGAACTGAGGGATAACCACAAATGGGTTCGGGGACTCACTGAACCCACTGTAAGATGGACCTAAGCTGGAACTCTGTTGATCACCTGACCTCTGTAAGCCCCTGCTCTGACTTGAAACCATAGTAACATTTTGTGCCTCTTGGAATTAGTGTTAATTCAGTGCCAAAGTCCAGTCATCTCCTAAAAGTTTGACTATTACCTTTTTCTCAATGCACTGTCACTCTGGTGAAAGGCTCTAGGTCCTTTGGGGAAGCCTTTTAGGAAGATAAACAGTATACATTTTTTGGCAGTGTAGTGGGGCCCTTCCTCAAGGTGACCCAGCCTCCCTTCATTCAAGGAATTCTGGGTCTGTAAATGGCTTAAGTCTGAGAATTGGTTGAGGGGTCATGACTCTTTTTGATTCAAGTTTGAGTTTTGTTCACTTGATCTAGAACTCTTTTTCTTATACAAATCCAGTAAGAGTTTAGAAGACTGCCCATTTACTTTTAGGAACACCATGATCAGATGTGTCATAGATCTCTGTATATGTTACACTATTCTGCTTACAGCTTTGACACTGATGTCTGTTCTGGTAACATGCCTACCTTGTCTTTGTCGATTAAATGCCACCACTCTGCCCCTGCCAACCTGGGATCCAGTGGTCCCCAGTGCATTTAGATTTCCCAGTTTAGCACCAGCAGTTCCCACTATAATGGGTGACTGCAAAGATCTACAGGGATGCTGGGGCTCCCCTCACAAATTTTTTTTCTCACAGTCATGGTGAAAGGTATGTCCCCTGGACCCTCCTGGGGCAAGCGAGCAGATCTTACATGGTAAATCTGCTCTTAACAGTCTCCCTAAGCTTTTGGATCCCTTCCTTTATAGCATTCCAGGGTAATTCTGGCATTTCAACTTCATTTAGTATAGGACACTTTTGGTCCATGTTTTAGCCAACCAACCAATTAACCAGACTGTTAGAGCCCCTTTGAACACCTTGAGCTATAACATTAAATCCAGAATCTCTGCTTAGTGGGTCCATATCAATAGATCCAGTTTGATCTGACTTTATGTTCTTTCCAGTATTATTCTATACCCTTGGTAGCCATTCCCACACATATTCCCTGGATTTCTGTTTGTCTAAATTGGAAAAATCATGTAGTTCTTTTGGAGTGTAGTGTACTTCCTCATGGGTCACACTTTGTAACTCTCCTTTCAGGGGACCTGAGTCTTATTATAGGCCTAGAAGCAAAGAGGGTAGTGGGAGTGGGTCCTGAGGAGAATAAGCAGGGTCTTGCAAGGCAGCTAACTCATGGGAGGCCGTTGTGAATTTCTCAGGCAAAGCAGGGTTAATCTCAGACAGGGTGGAAAGGCTACTTCTACTTGCAAAGAAGACTAAGTAGAAGTTGGCAGTTCAGTGTTCCCAGCTTCCCCAAATATCCCCTTCCAGTTTTCAGGATTTCATTCCTTTCTAATCAATGCCCTAACTTTAATAGACACACCGTAAGGTTAAGTGATTCAGTGTGTGTTGTGGTTCAGTCACTTGCATGATGAGACTCTTGGTTTGATTTTCAGCAATCTCAGTTCTGCAGCTGTATATGGTTCTTTCAGGGAAGACATAGACACTTTGAGGTACGTTGTACAGTTCTTGAGCTGGGAATCTGAATTCCTGATGTCATTCTTTTCCCTTTTGGTCCAGTGCAATTAGGAGCAGCTAATCTCATACTCATTAGTTTGACAAAAATGCTCTAAGATGTGCAGTACATGGTAAGTCAGGTCTTTGCCTCTTATAAGTATTTGATTAGGAGTATCCATAGGTGATACTTACGTGACTCTGTTGCCCCATCACACCGTGGACTATCAGCATTCTCTTTACTACTGGGAATAGAGTCCTTATTGCCTTTAAATCTAATTAGAGAACCAATTCCAGAAACCCAAAAACTAATTCAGAAAATTCAACCTTAAGATTTTGTTGCTCTAGAACTTCTCTTGGTACCAAAATTTGTGTTAGGGTTCTCCAGAGAAACAGAACTAATAGGGTATTTACGCCCCTCCCTGCCACCCGCCCAGCACACACACATTTATATAGAAAGAAAGATTTATTTTAAGGAACTGGCTCAAGTGATTAAGGGAGCTGGCAAGTCTGAAATTCTTAGGATAGGACAGCGGGCTGGAAACTCAGGCAGAATTTCTGTCTTAAAGACTCTAGACAGGGCTTCCCTGGTGGCGCAGTGGTTAAGAATCCTCTTGCCAATTCAGGGGACACGGGTTCGATCCCTGGTCTGGGAAGGTCCCACATGCCATGGAGCAACTAAGCCCGTGCGCCACAACTACTGAGCCTGCGCTCTAGAGCCTGCGAGCCACAGCTACTGAAGCCCATGTGCCTAGAGCCAGTGCTCCGCAACAAGAGAAGCCACCGCAACGAGAAGCCCGTGCACCGCAACAAAGAGTAGCCCCTGCTCGCCACAACTAGAGAAAGCCCGTGCACAGCAATGAAGACCCAACGCAGCCAAAAATAATAAATAAGACTTGAGACAGAATTTTTTCCTTTTTTTAAGAATCCTCAGTCTTTGATCATAAGGCCTTCAAATGATTGGATGAGATCCATCCACATTATGGAGGGTAATCTGGTTAAAGTCAACAGATGGTAAATATTAATCATGTCTTAAAAAAAAAAACCTTCACAGTAACAACTAGACCATTGTTGGACCAAATAATCAGCCTTGCCAAGTTGACACATAAAATTAACCGTTGCAGATGGGACAATGAATTCTGGGCACAATTGTATATCCAGGCTGCGAATAAATACCTAGAATACCTAGGCACATAGAAACAGATCAATGAATGTTAAGTTATAGTGGTGTAGCAGTGCTATCTCTGTATCTGCTGTGCAACTTTCTGATTATATGTGTCTCCTGTCCCCAGTTCTTTGATGGCAGGGCTGTGTCTCATCGACCTTTTTACCACATCCTTTAATTTAGGCATGCGCTCAGTAGGCCCTTGCTGGTGAGGATTCTTCAGGAAATGAGAACTTTTCTGGTCTGGGTTGGCTCCCTTTATTGATCTGATCATTTTCATTCTAACAGCTGAACGACGAAGGGAGATTTCCTTTACAGTGTAAGAACCAAGCCTTTGTTATGTCAACTTAAGAACCTTTCTGCAGGAAGTAATTTCATCTCCTTACTACAATTCTACTTTGGTCAGCTGGTGGTAGTATGTCCTAGCACTCTCATTTATCCTGGACTGGAATTCAATTTTTTTTGGGGGGCTCTTGATTAGAGATATCGTTCTTTAGATTCATCTGTTGAATCATGGTGTTAAAAATGAGTAACACAACAAGTGATATTTAACTTTGCTTAAAATACATGCATAATTTAATAAAGCTGAGTACTATGTAATAGTTTTCTTAAAATGAAAAATAAAAGACCCTTTATTGTACTTGGTAGTAATTATGGTAAAAACACAGTACAGTTGACTTTCAGAAGTCTTTTGTTCATGTCACTTCAGTTCTCTAATGTTAATGGTAAAAAGAATTACAGTAGAATTGTTACGTAACATGTTATTAGTAAAGTTTAATTATCTTACCTCCTTTTTTAGTACACTAAATTGTTACAGAATCACACAAAAAATTGTAACAGAAAAAGGGTAGAAATGAAAACTTACAGTTGGGCAGGACTGCATCCTGAAAAAAGATGCATTTAAAATTATTAAATAGCCTTATTGTTTGTCTTCCCAAGAATATTTCATTTCCACCCTTACTTTCACTATAAGAATTTCCTTTATACTTCCCCCCCTATATTTCATATTGCTTGTAAGCCAATTTTGTTAGTTTGTTTTTAAAACTGTGCCCCCTTGTGGAGACCACTCTTCATGGCTTCATATAGATAGCTAAATAACATTTTCCTCCTTACTTGTTATTCAGGGAAAAAGTGTTACTTCTATTTGTATTGGTTTATATACTCAATTAAAAAAATTTTTTTTCTTGAACATTCTGTCTCTGATAGATCCCTTACTTCATTTTTAGAACCTTGAGGAATATTCTTTTAGCAGAGTTTTCTAGTACCTTAAGTCATATTTTCTTGTTATAAATATTTGAGGTAATTTGGATACCTTGATGGATTTTGCATAATGATGGTTTTTAAAATATATAACAGAGCTAACAAAGTTACTTTACTTTTAAAAGATGTCTTTTTTGGTAGTCTTTACTTGAGGATGGTTCCTGTTATTAGATTAACTAGTAACCCAAGGGTTTAATGTGTTCTGGTAAGTAATATGTTAGTTATCTTTTACTTAATTTTCTTTTTTTTTTTCCTCCTAGGGGACCTCCGAGCCTGTACATACTGTAGAAAAATAGCCTTAAGTTATGCTCATTCCACAGACAGTAATTCCATTGGTGAAGACTTGAATGCTCTTTCAGATTCTGCTTCCTCTGTGTCTGTACTTGATCCGAGTGAACCCCGAACACCTGTAGGGAGTAGAAAAGCCAGCCGCAACATATTTTTAGAGGATGATTTTGCCTGGCAAAGGTACTGTCACTTACATGTAATTTTATTTATATTTGATAAATACTGATAGTCTTGTGACCTAAGGGTGCTTTAAGTTAACATTTAACTTCTTTGAATTGTTTCCTGGAAATACACCATTTTCTCCTTTTTTCTCAGCTTGCCTTAGGAAGGATCACAGAAGATGTTTGTGGATAGTGATAATGTTGACTAATTAGAATGTTAGCTCCACAAGAGGAGAGACTTTTTCTTGTTTGCTCTTCTACACCTGGCACCAAGAACAGTGTGTGGCGTATATATGATCCTGATAATATTTGTTTAATAAACAACAGAAGTTATTTCCATTAATAATTTCTAACGTAGCCTTCTTTGAGAAGGAGGATGCTCATAAGATTTGTGTTCATAATATTTGCAAATGAAATTAGATTTTTTTCCTTCCTGAGGAACATTTCATCTTTTCTTGTATGTCTAAATACGCTACACTGTCTGGTTGTGGAGGATGTTACTCTTTCTTTACCTGGAACTGTTTGAATTAGAATCCTAGATTCATCAGTTTCTGGTTGTTTTTCGTTAGCTAAATAATTTTCTCATGCATCGTACCAAATATGGCCACATCAAAGTGCTTGAAGTTTTAAGTAGCATCTTTCTGTTATTTTCTCAGTTACCTCTTAATGGAGTGAGGAATTAATAGGTAACCAATGAATTTAGACAAAAGTAAAAAATGAATGAATTATACCTACATTCAACATGTATGAATCTCGGGGATATAATGTGGAGGAGAAAAGAAAGTCACATATGATATAGCCAGTGATTATTTATAGAAAGTTCAAAAATATACAAATGAATACACTATCTAGGGATACAAACATGGTAAACTTAAAGAAAAGGAGGAGAATGATAAATATAAAATTTACAACAGTAGTTTCATTGAGGGCAGGGAAGGGAATGGGGTTGGGTCAGGCGAACAAGCACTTCAAAGTCGATGGTAATGTTCTTTTTCTTAAATTGCTCCATGGGTGCATTGGTGTTTGTGGCATCCTGATTCTTTATACCTTACATATATTCTATAAGTTTTAAAGATTGACTCTGCATTTAATGAACAAGAAAGAAAGGAGAGGGATTCTTCACTTCTTACTTCAGTAAGCAATACCATGTGGATGCCTGGCCCTGTTGTGTGAGCCCAGAATTGGCAAGTGTGATTTAATAAAACAAACCAGGTTTGAAAGCTTCCTGGGAGATGCTGGATAGATGTCAAAGGCAGAATAACTTTAGGTTCTGTGCTAATAGTTTAATGTTCATTCTCTTTTAGCCATCATATCTCTGTGGTAGGCACTACTTTCTCCTTTTGACAGATGTGGGTGCTGAAGTTCAGAGAGATTAAGTAACGTGCCCAAGGTCACACAACTAGTAAGAGGTAGAGCCTGCACTTGGACCTAGGTTTGTGTGACTCTGCAGTGCTATTCCACCTAGTTATGGGGACTGAGAATAAAATATTTGAACTCAGGATTCTGGCCCCCCTCAAAGCACTTCAGTTTTGTATATGTGATGTGAGAAGGAGTTCTACAAGTCACTCATCCAGCCAATTTTATTATTTTATTGACACCCATTTACTTAATATAACTCTCTTTATCGCTCTTTTGGTATTTGATATCCTTAAGACAAAACCCATCCTATTTCCACTTCAACTAAAAGAAGAGAACAAAAATGACCCATAAGCTCATTATTGCAGAAAAACAACCTGCTTTTAAATGTTAAAGCATTTTATTGAAATTGGATTTGCCTGTAACTCTCTTAAATCATCTCAGTATTTTCTTATTTTCTTTATAGTTTGATTCATCCAGACTCCTCAAATAATGCTCTTTCAACAAGACTTGTATCTGTTCAAGAGGACGCTGGGAAATCTCCTGCTCGAAATAGGTAAACTGCCAAATGAAAACACTGTTCTGTGTCTGGTTTTTCTTTTTTATAGTAATGAGAAGAACAGACATAAAATGGAGGGGATTGATTGTTATACACTTTCTTAGGTCTAAAAGCTGAACTAAACTATCGTTTCCTTTTTGCTAGTTAGCTGTCACTTGCATTCTCTCAGTGGCCGTTTTCTACTATTCTCTATTGGCTTCAGATCTCGGAAACTTCATTCCTTCTTTCTTCACGCTTAACAGGTGACCTCTCTTTCAGTTACACAACGAAGAGGGGGAGATAACAGACGAGGATGTCCTCAACTCTTAACATCACTTACCAACTTGATTATAGTTGCAGCTCATCCTTTCTCTTTACTTCTGGTTCTCCACTTGTGTTCTGGTTCTCATCCCTTACTAGTTTTTATTAGTTACCCTATTAGTGTTCCTTATCTTTCATTTTTCTCTGCTGACTCCTTACTGTCTGCATTTAAACTCATGTCTTACCTATTAAAAACAAACAAACAAAACCCCTCCTTTGTGTTTTACCTCTAGTTATCTGTAGTCTCAATTTATTTTCTTAGGCAAATTCCTTGAAATAATAGCCCATAACTGTTCTATACCTGCACACTTCCTTCTCCTTTTCAACTTACTAGAGTGTTACTAACATCCACACCTCCCCACCAAAAATAGTCATTACAAAATCAATTGGTAAGTGGTTAGAAACCTGAAGAACTAGATATCTGACTCACCATGGTTTAACATACTTTGAATTTATTCTTCAACAAGTAATTAATAAGTACCTACGAACTAGGTACTTGTATAACAGTGAATCAAATAAACAAAAATTTAAAGCATATGAAAACATAAGGAATAGGGGAGGAGGTTGGAATTTTTGTGTTTTTTTTAGATTTTTTTTTTGATGTGGACCATTTTTAAAGTCTTTGAATTTGTTACAATATTGCTTCTGTTTTATGTTTTGGATTTTTGGTGGTGAGGTGTGTGGGATCTTAGCTCCTCGACCAGGGGTTGAACCCCCCCCCCCCCCCACCGCCACCTGGCATTAGAAGGCGACGTCTTAACCATTGGACCACCAGGGAAGTCCCAAGGTTGGAATTTTGAATAGTGTGGTCAGTGAAGACCTCAGAGATGGTGATGTTTAAGCAAAGACTTGAGGAAGTGAGGGAGTAAGCCATGTGGAAATTTTGTAGAAGAGTTTACCAAGCAAACAGGGAATCGCTAATTCCTGATAGGGAACATGCCTGGCAGGGAATAACAAAGAGTCCTGTATGCCAGGAGTAGAACCTTCTTACAATTCATTGTAAGGACTTTGTCGTTTAATGAGTGAGATGGGAAGCCGTTGGCGAGTTTCATTTTTTATTTATTTTGAAAATATTTTATACTTGCAAAAAAGTCACAAGTAATAGAGTTAAATTAAGTTTTCATATATTCTTCATTAAGGTTCACTAATTTACATTTTGCCCATTTGCTTTGTTACTTTTTTTTCCTAGACTATTTGAGAGTAAGTTGCAGACATCATCCTTTACTTCAAAAAAAATTTATAAACTTCACTTCGTAGAGCAGTTTTAGGTTCACAGCAGGATTGACGGGAAAGTACAGAGAGTTCCCATATCCCCCTGCTTCCCACAGCCTCCCTCACTATAACCATCTCACACTAGAGAGGCATGTTGTTAAAGTTGACGAACCTGCAATGACACAGCATTATCATCCAAGTCTGTAGCTTACATTAGGGTTCACTCTTGGTGTTGTACATTTTGTGGGTTTAAACAAATATATAATGACATATATTCACCATTATAGTAAAGTACAGAATAGTTTCCGTGTTTTAAAAATCATCTGTGCTCTGCTTATTGATCCCTCCCTCCCTGCCTCAACCCGTGGCAACCACTGATCTTTTTACTGTCTTCATAGTTTTGCCTTTTCCAGAATGTTATATAGTTGGAGTCATACAGTATATAATCTTTTCAGGTTGATTCCTTTCACTTAGCAATATGCATTTTAGTTTCCTTCTTGTGTTTTTAAGGCTCGATAACTCATTTCTTTTTAGCACTGAAGAATATTCCATTGTCTGGAAGTACCACGGTTATATTTATCCACTCACCTATTGAAGGACATCTTGGTTGCTCCCAAGTTTTGGCAACTATGAATAAGGCTTCATAAACATCCATGTGCGGGTTTTCGTATGGATATGTTTTTTATTCATTTGGGTAAATACCAAGGATTGTGATCACTGGATCCTGTGGTTAAGAGTATGTTTAGTTTTGTGAGAAACTGCCAAACTCTCTTCTAAAATGGCTGTACTATTTTGCATTCCCACCAGCAATGAATGGGAGTTCTGTTGTTACATATCCTTGGCAGTATTTGGTGTCATCTGTATTCTGGATTTTGGCCATTCTAATAGGTGTATAATGCTGTCTCATAATTTGCGTTTACCTAACGATGTGATGTTGAACATCTTTTCATATGCTTCCATCCTTTCTATCTGTATACCTTCTTTGGTGACGTGTCTGTCTAGGCTTTGGCCCATTTTTTAACTGAGTTTCCTTATTGTTGAGTTTTAAGAGTTCTTTGTATATTTTGGATAACCGTCCTTCATCAAATGGGTCTTTCGCAGATATTTTCTCCCAGTCTCTGGC
This sequence comes from Monodon monoceros, assembly GCF_005190385.1. Lineage (NCBI taxonomy): Eukaryota > Metazoa > Chordata > Mammalia > Artiodactyla > Monodontidae > Monodon > Monodon monoceros. The sequence goes on along the minus strand of NW_021703772.1, from coordinate 28,054,045 downwards.
TTGTCTGCTAACTCTCTTGCTGTTGTCTTTTGCAGAGCATAAGTTTTTAATTTTAATGAAGTACAGCTTATCAATTTTTCATGGATTATGCTTTCGTGTTGTATCCAAAAAGTCATCTCCATACCCTAGGTCATCTAGATTTTCTCCTATGTAATTTTCTGGAGTTAGTTTTACGTTTTACATTTAGGTCTGTGATTCATTTGGAGTTAATTTTTTAGAAAGGTAGAAGGTATGTGTCTAGGTTAATTTTTTTGCATGTGGATGTCCAGTTGTTCCAGCACCATTTGTTGAAAAGACTGTCTTTGCTCCATTGTATTGCCTTTTCTCCTTCATCAAAGATTAGTGACTATATTTATGTGGATCTATTTCTGGGCTCTCTGTTTTGTTCCATTGATCTATTTGTTCTTTTACCAGTACCACATTGTCTTGGTTACTGTAGCTTTATGGTAAGTCTTAAAGTTGGATTGTGTCAGTCCTCCGACTTTGTTCTTCTCCTTCAGTATTATGCTGGCTATTCTGGGTCTTTTGCCTCAACATATAAACCTTAGAATCAGTTTGTCAGTATCCACAGAATAACTTGCTGGGATTTTGATTGAGATTGTATTGACTCTGTAGATCAGGTTGAGAAGAACTGACACCTTCACAATATTGAGTCTTCCTATCCATGAACAATGACTATTTCTCCATTAATTTAGTTCTTTGATATCTTTCATCAGAGTTTTGTGGTTTTCCTCATTCAGATCTTGTATATATTTTGTGAGATTTATACCTAAGTATTTCATTTTTTTGGGTGCTGATGTAAATGGTAATGTGCTTTAATTTTTTTTTTTTTTTTTGCGGTACGCGGGCCTCTCACTGCTGCGGCCTCTCCCGCCGCGGAGCACAGGCTCCGGACGTGCAGGCCCAGCGGCCATGGCTCACAGGCCCAGCCGCTCTGCGGCATGTGGGATCCTCCCAGACCGGGGCACAAACCCGCGTCCCCTGCATCAGCAGGTGGACTCTCAACCACTGCGCCACCAGGGAAGCCCTGTGTTTTAATTTTTAACTTCACTTATTCATTGCTGTTATATAGGAAAGTGACTGACTTTTGTATATTAACTTTGCATCATGCAACCTTGCTATAGTTCTGGGAGTTTTTTTGGTTGATTCTTTCAGATTTTTACATAGATGACCATGCCATCTGTGAAGAAAGACAGTTTTAATTCTTCCTTCTCATTCTGTATTCCTTTTATTTCCTTTTCTTATTACAGTAGCTAGTGCTTCCAGTATGATTTTGAAAATAAGTGTTAAGAGAGGACATCCTTGCCTTGTTCCTGCCTGAGCATTTGACAGAGTTGCCATTTATTGATATGGGGAAGAGGGGAGGAACATTTAGACATGTTGAATTTGATATACCTTCTAGACATCCAACTGAGATATCAAATAGTTGGAGGTATACATATAGAGTTCAGGAGAGGGGTACAAGTCGGAGATATAAACTTGGGTGTTGTTATCATGTGGATGGTATTTAAAACTATGAACCTGTGTGGAGATCATCAAAAGAGTGAGTGTGGAAAGTGAGGAAGTATGGACCAGGGACTGAGACTGGGGAACTGAAGAGGAACCAGAAAAGGAGACTGAGAAGGAGAGACTAGTGATAAGGTGAAAGGGAGTCAGGAGAGTGTGTTGTCTTAGTAGCCAAGTGAAGAAAGTATTGTATTTCAGGGAAGAGGGAGTTATCCTGCTGATATGTCAAATGAGATGAGGAGTAAAAACTGATTATGGGATTTAACAATAACAGTGGTATAGACCATTTCAGTGGGTTGTTCGAGGATCTGGCGAAAGTGGAAGAAGAATTGGAGACGAGTTTTGTTATACTGAAGCAGGGGAATGCACTAGAAGAATGTGAAGTCAAGACAGTTTTTTAAAAGATGGGACAATTTCCAAGATTCCTGTTGGCACAGATACAAATGTAGAGATAGCTGTGCTAGTTTACAGTATATCTCTGTGTGTTTTGAATTAGTGCTAATATTGATGTATGTCTTTAGGAAAGATGTAATTTAGTCAGTGAGTACTGTCTCTAAATAAAATTTTAGCTAGCATTCTTACCACTAGGCTCCTTATTTGAATATTTGACAACAAAATTGACTAATTTTCTTTTACTTTCATTGCCACTATATCAGAATATGTGTAGGGATGATGGACTTTTAGAGAAGAAGAATGCATGGATAAAGCACATATTGGACAAGAGACTTTAATTGGTTGAATAAGACATAGTGGCAACTTTTCACTAAAAGAACATGCCAAGTCATGAAGAAGAAAAAAAAAAAAGAGGAAAAAAAACCCATGAAGAACTGGTTATTTAAAAAGTCTTGTTTATAGACTATATTTATTTGATATCAGGGTTTCTTATTAAGAACGATTTTGTTTTGCCTAAACCTGTTACAGACCTGTGAATAATTTCTTAAATTATTTTATGAGTATTTTTATGCTAGGAGAACATAGGTTTTCAATTGAGACCTGGTTTGAATGGCAGTCCTGTTATTTATTAGCTGAGTTAGACAAATTCCTTAATCTCTGACTCTTGATTTCTTTATCTGTAGAATGGATCTAGTTGTACATATTCAGTAGGATTCTGTGAGACCAAATGAGGGAAAATACATGCTGGGAGGGACTTGAACACATTGTAGATGCTTCTGCCTTTTATCCTTTATATAGAAGCTAAAATTGAGTTTCATTTTTTCTGTGTAGAAGCTAACTAAATTTCTAGTTAAAATTTATAAGTAAAAGCTTGCTTGCTGCTATTGATATTTCATTTGCAAGTCACTTATCTGGTAACTTATTGATATTACACTTACCTAATGATTGACTGTGAACTTTAGAAATACAATTTTTTCCTGTGTTAAAAAAAAAAAGGATATTTTGTAAGTACTTATATACCAAGAGAGGAAATAAATTTTCACTACTTTTTCTATTGACCAAATTCAAAATATAATAATAATTGAGGACAATATTTTTAACATAGGTCTACTAATGAGAAGAAAGGAATTCTTTTTCGGGGGTGATTTTGCTGAGTTGGGGTTGAAAATTAGGGGGTTTCTTGTCATCAGAATATTATAGATGTTCAACCAAAAAGAAACTCGTTAGTTCAGTGGTTATGCAAAAAGTTTTTGGATTGTGGGCCATAATTTCCCATGCCTGATCTGCAAGATTTTTTCTGCATTTAGACTGTGATGCTTTGTATTCATCAATTAAAAAAAAGAAAACACCCTAATTTTCAGCATTTTAAGAAGAGTTTGTATTTATTTCATTTGAGATATTACTGCTGTATGAACTAAATCTATAATTTTTTTCCTGTAGTTTTTTCATAATGACTTTTTTTTTAAACATCTTTATTGGGATATAATTGCTTTAGAATGATGTGTTAGTTTCTGCTTTATAACAAAGTGAATCAGCTGTACATATACATATATCCCTATATCTCCTCCCTCTTGCATCTCCCTCCCACCCTCCTTATCCCACCCCTCTAGGTGGTCACAAAGCACTGAGCTGATCTCCCTGTGCTATGCAGCTGCTTCCCACTAGCTATCTGTTTTACATTTGGTAGTGTATATATGTCCATGCCACTCTCTCACTTCGTCCCAGCTTACCCTTCCCCCTCCCCACATCCTCAAGTCCATCCTCTACGTCTGCGTCTTTATTCCTGTCCTGCCCCTAGGTTCTTCAGAACCATTTTTTTTTTTTTTTAGATTCCGTATATATGCGTTAGCATATGGTGTTTGTTTTTCTCTTTCTGACTTACTTCACTCCATATGACAGACTCTAGGTCCATCCACCTCACTACAAATAACTCAATTTTGTTTCTTTTTGTGGCTGAGTAATATTCCATTGTATATATATGCCACATCTTCTTTATCCATTCATCTGTCGATGGACACTTAGGTCCATAATGACTTTCTTTTAAACTTAATTTGAAATAATTACAGACTAACATAGAAGTTGGAAATAATAGTGCAGAGAATTTCTGGATACTCTTGTCCCAGCTTCCCCAATGATAGTATCATACATAACTATCATAACTACTTTTAAAAGTGCCCTTAACATTGGCAAGTAACCATTTATTTAAAAATGAACTTTCATTGTAATCCTGTTTATTGATGAAGAACTTACAACTGTGTTTTCACTTTCTGTTTTTATTTCCAGATCAGCCAGCATTACTAACCTGTCACTGGATCGATCTGGGTCTCCCATGGTACCATCATATGAGACATCTGTCAGTCCCCAGGCTAACCGAACATATGTTAGGACAGAGACCACTGAGGATGAACGCAAAATTCTTCTGGTACTGGTCTAGTGTCTTTGACCCATTGCAACTTTTGAGCATAAAGAATGTTTATCTCACTAATTATTTTTTTAAGACAAATACAAATGAAATAGCCAGTTATCATATAAATTAAATAGAGGAAATAATTTGCTTAAGTTTTTCTTAGGATGACCTGAAATTGGTCAAGCATTCCATGCTCATATGCTACATTAATATTTTCTTGACTGCTTTCATCTGGCAAAATCAGAATTCAGATGCTTACATAATACTAGAGCTTAACTTTGAGTTAGGTCCCAGATCGCTGTTTAAACTTTGGAACATGTTTCTTATATACATGGAATACTTTTCAGACATTTAATATTATATGTTTAAGTAGGTAGTAATCAGTTGTTTATTGAATTTATCTTTGTAAAATACTGTGTTCAATCATAAGAGTGACTCAAAGAAATGGAAGATATGGCTTCTGTCCTCAGGTTTATAATTCAGAAGGTATAGAGATGAGAATAAGCATGGCATTTTTTGTGGACTGAAGTGAGGTCTATTAATTGGGAGATGTTGGGAGGGATATTAAGTTCAATTCTGTGGGCAATGAGAATGGAAAGTTATTTGGGGCTACTTGGTGGAAGGTGGTGAATTCAGTCTCTATAAGTTTTAGATTTGAACCTGTAGGTGCTGAGCAGTGTTGAGGTTTTTTTGAGCAGGGAGTAATTCCCTGATGGCCTTTCTCTAGGAAATTCACCTGGCAGTTGGGTATATGAGAGAATGGTAAGAATCTGGGTGGGGTAAAAGCTACAGAAAGTTACTTTAGATTAATGTGATTCACTGTTCCCGCCTTCTCTTTTGTTCTGTCTCCAAAGAGGGGTGTGACATTCTGTGTTTAGATAATCAGGAGACTGTAGTATGTGCCATTGACTGAAAAAAAAAATTATTTGGGATAGTTTTGTTTTTTTTTTCCTCAAGAGAAAAAGTTGTGTTTGCAATTAGATGAGCTGAGTTCAAGCTGTTCCCCATGCATGTGTCATTTCTATTAAATCATGTAAGTTAGCTATGACAAAAAAATCTGAATTGAGTTTCCTTTTATGAATCTAAAAATCACAAGAAGCAGTCTGAAAAGGTATATAGCATCCTCTCAGGAGTAATTACTTCCTCATAATGTGATTTCAGGACAGTGTTCAGTTAAAAGATCTGTGGAAAAAAATTTGCCATCACAGTAGCGGAATGGAGTTTCAGGATCACCGCTACTGGCTGAGAACTCATCCCAACTGCATTGTAGGAAAGGAGTTAGTCAACTGGTTAATCCGAAATGGACACATTGCTACAAGGTAATGGAGCTTAAGAAAGACTTTTTGATATTATTTATGAATTTATTTTTAATGACATATCATGTAGATATAAAGGGAGCAAATTTCTTGTGAGTGGGGTGCTGCTTGTTTTCTGCATTTGGTGTTTGGGGTGCTAATTACTCAACCCTCCTCCCTTCTGAGTTGTAATGAGTAAAGAATAGATGCAAGGAGCCAAATGGGGTCACAGTTCACATTATTTATTAAAAGCAGAAATGTGCAGTTAATTCCCAAAGCCCAGAGCTCTCTAGTTAAGCCGGATTGGGGAATGCAGCTAGATCCTAAGGCCACAGTAGATTCTCCTGCTACTGCTCCCTAATCTGAACTTTCAACCTGTCTTGAGAATTGGGTCCATTAACCACACCTGGAGTGTCCTACCCTGCCTCACAAATCATTTGTGAGAAAGAGACAGACAGGTCTTGTTGCCTTTCAGGGTAATGCGTCACCTGGCTTTTCTGCTTGCTTAGAAGAAACAAGTATGTAGGAAGAGAAGAAACAGCTGTAAGCAGTGAAGCCCTGGGTTCCAGTTTGGGTTGTATCTCTTTTTAGTTTTGTGCCCTTCGTCAAGTTATTCAATCTCTTAGAGACTTGACCTCTCAGCTCTAATATGAGGACAATTTGTGATCCTATGAAGAAGCTGTGAGAATGAAATAATATGGGCTAATGTGTTTGGTACATTGCCATATAAATGTAATGTGTTAATAAGTGTCTATTTCATGTATATATATAGATATACATTTTATATCTATATTTATAATATTTGGTATTGTCTTCTCATCAAAGACTGTAAGCTCCTTGAGGACAGGAGCCATGCTATTCTCAACACTTTTTACTCCTAGTAAGTACAGGGGTATGCATGCACTGAGTACTTGTAAATGTTTGTGTAATTGAAATTAGGTTTTCTTGGGACTAGTTCTCCTTTACTATGGTACATGGGAAGATCTTTTAATTTAGCTTCAAGTCTCTCTTGTTTTATCCCTCACCTATCCAAGGACCATTTGAAATTCCAACTCTGATTAGAATGGAAAAAAAATTCAGTTTGTGTCTCATCTTGTACTTGTAAAATTATTCTGACTGACTTTTAAAAGTTTTCTTTTCTCTTGGTCTTGATTCAGGGCACAAGCTATAGCAATTGGACAGGCAATGGTGGATGGACGTTGGCTGGATTGTGTCAGTCATCATGACCAGCTCTTCAGGGATGAGTATGCGCTGTACAGACCGCTGCAGGTAGTGTTCAGTGGTACCGCCAATGAGAGTATAGTGAGCTTTGTTGCCAAGTCTTCTTCATCAGTGGGAATAAAAACTAGTTGAAGTGTACCCAAGATACACTTTTCTAACATGTTTTCCCTGCCATTTGAGGAAAGTTAAACATTTTTACTTGATAGGTAGTGGTGATTAAAAAACCCATTGGAATCAAACACTGTTCAGTTGGTGTGGCTTCTCTTAAGCTTGGCTTTGTGATATTGTACTTGCTTGTCATTTATCTTCAGTGCTTTTCAGTTTTACTATGTCTGTATTTTTAGGACTAAGAGGGAGGATATATAGTAAAACAATTGAAAAAACTTAATGGTACCATTGCAATAGATTTTGACTCTATAGCAGTATTCAACTGTATAGTAATGGTAAAACGGTGAATATTCTCTTTTCTGGTTTTTTTTTTTACTTAGGAAATTGGAAATTACTTGAAGGTAGAACTTTTTAAAAAGATATACTTTCACTTTTGGTTTATGTTAATTTGATATAAATAATATTCAGTAACACCTTTGTGAACTAAAATTGAAAAATCAATGATTGATTAGAAAAGACAAATGACCCAAAACAGTAGTGTGGTGTTATGTGTTAAAATCTAACAGTTGTTTTCCAGGATGTTGGCACAGGGTTAGGATAAATTCTAAGCTGTCTTTACTCTCAGGAATAAAAGATGAAATGAAACACTATAAAATCTGTATATTATGTTTTGTTCGTAATATGCTGCCTTTAAGCTTACTGATTCATAAATATTATAATTGTAAGAGTGGAGTTGCCAGCATGATGCTGGTTTACAACTTAGCTTCTATTAATTTGCTTATTTTTACATAAATTTACTTAGTGGTTAGCCTTGTACAAATATTGGGCTAGAATTTATTTGTAGTGTGACAGCCTCAACATTGTTGCCATTGAGGGTCAATTGCTTGGATCCTGTCTTGACCCTTTCAGAGTACAGAATTTTCCGAGACCCCTTCTCCGGACAGTGACTCAGTGAACTCTGTGGAAGGACACTCTGAGCCATCCTGGTTTAAAGACATAAAGTTTGATGACAGCGACACAGAGCAGATAGCTGAAGAAGGTGACGATAATTTGACCAGTGAGTTTCACTTTCTGACATTTTAGTTTTTATGAATCATTACTGTGTACGTATGATAAAATGAGTGTTTTGTTTATGTAGTTGAAACAGGCCTACTTTTAAGATTTATGGCTCCAACTAAATGTAACAACATCTGACAGCAATCCTTGTCCTAGATACAGTATTTTCTTAAGAAACCAACTTGTTAGGCTACTGGTGTTTTCAGATTTCGCCATAGTCTTTAGTTTGCAGCAGCTTAAAAATAACTCCGAGCTAATATTGCAGTAGACAACTTTCTCACCTCTTCACTATGATATCAGACCTTCTCTCTGCAGAACCTCCAACATATTTCTTCATTTTAAAAATTCATTTTATATTTAACTTGCTCAAATTTTATTAAGTCTACACAGAAGTACATGAAAATACTGTATCCATTTTGGTATTGCACATTGGGCTTGTATATTAAAAAAAACATTTTTCTCCTTTCCTCCAATACCCTGATGAAACCCATTTTTACTCCCCTCCTCTCCCTATATTTCTTTCCCCTCCCCAACACTAAAAGATTCTGCCAGTCCTAGCAAGCGCACATCAGTAAGCAGTTTCCAGTCCACAGTGGACAGTGACTCAGCCGCTTCTATCAGCCTGAACGTGGAGCTGGACAACGTGAACTTCCATATCAAGAAGCCCTCCAAGTACCCACATGTGCCCCCTCACCCTGCTGACCAAAAAGGTAGGAGGTAGTCACCATCTGCAATCCAAACACAGGCTGGAGAGATCTCAAGCCAGCTTGTCCTTCTGGCTTCCTCTGACCCCTATGGCTGAGGGGATTTGGTATGGGTTTTGGTCCACCCCTTCTCATTTTCCCCACACCTCTTCCCCACATGTTTGTTTTTTTTTTTGGTTGGTTCTGGTTCCTTTTATTTCTTGTTTTCTACCTCAGTACCACCACACCCAGTTTAAAGCTTGTAGTCTTTAAAAGGAAACTACATCTGACTGCTTTTCCCTTAGCATAATGTGCAACTTCCAAGGTGGCATTTCTTTGCATTTATAACATGGATGTTCTGCTCTATTCATTTCTCTTTCTTCATTTAATATTTTAAAGCTTATTTGCTTATGCTATTACCCAGTAGCATAGTATTCCACTAAACCTTTCCAGATGCTTGAACTAGATTGGTGAAAAGCATTCACACATTCCAAAACATCTTTCTACTCTAATCTAAAATGCTTATTGTGCATATGCTCTATTTATAAGAAGGCTTCTTCTTTAATACAAAACACATTCATTCTTTTAGATGTCTTATTTGAGGCTTTAGTCTACTGAAAAATAATAATTCAAAGAAATTCGGTATAAAAGGAAAAATAAGGTAAACCATTACTAAAATCTAACATAGCAGTACATAGAAATGAAATGCTTTCTTTAAAAATCGATGATGATGTTTACTTTGTTGGATATAATTAAAAGGAAATTTAAATTTTAGCTCTAAAGTGGCATTAGTAAAGGTAAATAAATAAAAAATACATAATTGGGAATTCCTTGGCGGTCCAGTGGTTAGGACCCCGCACTTCACCGCAGGTGGCACGGGTTCGATCCCTGGTCAGGGAACTAAGGTCCCACATGCTGTGTGGCCAAGAAAAGGAAAAAAACATAAGTAATAAGTAACTGTGGCATTTCATTATGTTACAGTAACTGAAAAATCATTATTCTACAGATGAAGCAATTTATTCCATGATTTCACCTGTACTTTGAATTTTTAATATTTAGCGCTCTAAATTTGAATTGTCTCCTTACTTAGATGTGAAATTCCTGCCTAATTCTTTGCTGCTGCCTACTTTGAGCCTCAGAATATTATCAGAAGATAGAAGCTTTTGAATGTAAACATCTATGCTAAAATAATTGGAAACAAATTCACATTTCTACAACAGATTTCTCATAATTGTCGATATTAGCCACTATCATCACGATGTGGTAAAATGGCATTTAAGGGTTATAGTAATAGGTATATCTTATTTAAGAATAGAAACTTAGAGAGGGTGTGAGAAAAGAGGAGACCTGACTAGCATTGAGCGCAAGTAAGATACACATCTTTATAGGAATCCTCAAAGCAGAAATTGGAAAAATGATGGCAGACATTTGGGTGAGTATGAAAGGACAGTGAAGCAGACGTGGCACTTGTGGGAGAATTAACTGTAGACTGTGGTCACATGGAGGATATTGGATTTTTGTAACATAAATGACATGTGGTTCAGAGGTGGGATGATCTGTGGAGGGTATCTGTTCTCTGGACACTTCTGTTGGCAATTTCATTGTGCTGAAAGAAGAGTGTGAAATACATTTTTGACTTGCTGGTGATTTCATCTCTTGTAAAGTTAAGGAACTTTTGAAAATCATGAAGAAAGTGACCTGTCATCACGCAACTGATAATAGCAAAAGGTGGACTGCTGAGCACAGTTAGGCACTTGCTTTAGGAAACCTAACTTCATAATGCTGGGGGAAGAATGGGAATAGAAGGCTCCGATATGACGTTTTTACAGTACAACCTCAAACTGCATTTATAAGGAAAATTAAAGGGGCAGCACCTGCAGTTGAAAAAAACCATCATGACTCCTCTGGCAACTTTCTGATCTCAACCTTTAAAAATTTTTTTCTAGAAAAATTGTGAGAGGAAACCTTCATATGAGGATCAGTCTGAAAGAGGGCCCAGTGCTTTTAGAAAAGTGGCAGGATAGCAGAAGTCCAGACTGCACTGAAGATTGGAGGAAATGCCAAGGATATCTTGGGAAAGATTTTTAAAATTGTGATGCAAAGAAAGAAAAATTAGGCCAGTTATTTGGAGAAGTTGATACAATATTAATTGGCCTTTTTTTTTTTTTTTAACCTCTGTCAAGATAATCTTAACCAGGAAAGAACACTCTCTGTTAAGAGGACGTGAAGTCCAAAATAATGAAGAGTTAGAGGGTGCCTCGTTGTTGTTTTTTTTCCCTTCTACTTTTACTGAGATATAATTGACATAAAGCACTGTGTAAGTTTAACGTGTGCAGCATAAGTTTAGTGAACATCCATCGTCTCACACAGATAGAAAATTAAAGAAATAGAAAAAATTCTTTTCTTTGTGATGAGAACTCTTAGAATTTACTCTCTTGACAACTTTCATATATGACATACAGCAGTGTTAATTGTATTTATTGTGTTGTACATCCGTCCCTAGTACTGGAAGTTTCTACCTTTTGACTGCCTTCGTCTAATTTCCCCTTCCCCACCCCCTTCCTCTAGTAACTGCCAATCTGATCTCTTTTTCTGAGTTTGTTTTTGAAGTATAATTGACCTCCAACTGTTACACATCATAGTGATTCCATATTTCTATACATTTTGAAATGATCACCAGTTAAGCCTAGTTACAGTATGTCACCGTACAAAGATATTACATAGTTATTGACTATATGGCCCACCTTGTATATTTTACACCCATGACTTAGTTATTTTGCAACTGAAAGTTTGTATCCCTAATCTTCCTTACCTATTTCTTTTCTCCTTCCACCCCCCTCCCCTCTGGCAACCCCTGTTTGTTCTCTGTATCTGTAACTCTCTTTCTTTTCTGTTCTGTTTCTTCATTTGTTTTGTTTTTGAGATTGCACAAATAAGTGAAATCATACAGAATTTGTCTTTCTCTGACTCATTTCACCTAACATAATACCCTCTAGTTCCACCCATGTTTTCAGAAATGGCAAGATTTTATTCTTTCTTGTGGCTGAGTAATATTACGTTGTATATGTGTACACACACACACACACACACACACTCACACTCACACACCCACCTACCCCAGAAAGAAGGTAATTATTAGATTGACCTCTTAGGTCATTTGCAACCTTGAGAGCCTGTATTTGAGGACCGTATAAATCCCTTAATAAACATTTCTGGCTTTCACAGTTCTCTCTTGTTAGTTTTTAGCATACTAACAGGAATTTTTCTTTTTTCTATTTTTCTTGTGAAGTTGAGATACAATAAATTATTTTTTTCTTCACTGTAATTACAAGGAACTCTGATTACCAGAAAATAAGGTCGTCAGAGTGACCTAGTTAGGGAAGTGAAAGACTTCCTCTGCTTCTGGTTTTCATTTCTCTTAAATAAAAATGAGAATGGGTGCTTTTTATCTTTCCATTAAAGTTAAAGGTAATACTTATTAAATCTTTTCTTTGGGATCATCTGCTAGCTTTTAAGGCTGAGGAAATTTGAATTTATAAAATTGACTGAAATAGCTATACTTAAAAAAAAACTGGTCGGGCTTCCCTGGTGGTGCAGTGGTTGGGAGTCCGCCTGCCGATGCAGGGGACACGGGTTCGTGCCCCGGTCCAGGAGGATCCCACATGCCGCGGAGTGGCTGGGCCCGTGAGCCATGGCCGCTGGGCCTGTGCGTCCGGAGCCTGTGCTCCGCGGTGGGAGGGGCCGCAGCAGTGAGAGGCCCGTGTACCGCAAAAACAAACAAACAGAAAACTGGTCATGTTTTTTATGTTACATAAGCAAACCCCTCATTTTCAGAAACTTGTAAAACTGAGACAATGTGATCTTCTGGTTTGATTAATTTTTCATTATTGGTCTTGGAGAGTTATGCAATTAAAATATATTTTATTCTGTGTTGGACGCAGGATTCTGAACCATTCTTGGAAAGTTAGCAAGTAGAACCTAGAGAAGAAGGTGAAAATCGTGGCTTCCGCAAACCTCTAGACCTAATTTCCGATTTATAGGGAAACGGGGTATAAGAGCAATTTAAATAGCACCATGAGGAAACAATCCATCAAATCCAGAATGTGGGATGTTCACCAGGACATTTGGCCTGGGTTCTTTCAAAATTCAATATCATGAAAAAAAAAGTAGGAAGTCTACTTTGGACTAAAAGAGAATAAAGAGAATGTAATGTATGAACCTTAATGGATCCAGGTTTGAGGGGGAAAAAAACATTTATTAAAGCATTTTGGGAACAGTTAGATAAATTTGAATATGGACTAACTCAATGATATTAAGAAATTGTCAGTTTTCTTAAGTGTGTAAATATTACGGCTATAGAGGAGAATGCCCTTATTTTTAAGAGATGCATGCTGAAGTATTAGTGGTAAAATGTCATGATATATATAATTTCAAATGGTCTGGAAAAAAGCAAACATATAGAGAGAAATCAGATATGGCAAATCATTAACAATTGTTCAGTCTAGGTGGAGGGTATACAGGATTTTCTGTATGTTTGAAATTTTTTCATAATAAAATGGGGAAAATCCATCGCTTCTGGAATTTTATATATATATGTATATATATCCTTTAGTATGAAGAGTAAAGCTTGTAAAGCCTCTACATTAGTTGAACGAATAGGGGTAGACATTATTAATTTCTGTGCGGGAGGTATAGGAATAAAGTATAACATCTGTTTTCACTGGTCCATATAATACTTGATTTTATTGTATCTGACATGGCACACTTGAACTTACTAAATTTTTTCCTCCACTTTCTTGTTTGAAGAATGAGCATATTGGCTTATAGACACATTGACTTTTGAAGCCTATTTGTTTATAAATAAACTCTACCTGCAAAGAATTTTGTGGAGCACCTTTACCTTAAAGGGCTTAAAATGCATTGTGGTTAAATTTGCACGGTAGAAAGAACCTCATTTGAGCTATGCTTGGTCACAGACCTAGAGAAAAGGTCATGGGGAAGTAAAGAGTAAGTTTCACTTGTAAGAAAAATATTTACTATTCTAAAAGTTCTAAAAGAACACATTCACAGTGTGTTCAGAAGTTATCTTGCAGCAACTATTTGGAAGTATTTGGTTAGAATTTTTGAAAATTAAAACTCTAAAAACTAATATAAATCCTTACGAGTTACATCTTTATTCCCTGCCATTGTCACTTTTGTATTAATTTATTTTATAGCTTATATTCTGAAATTTAAAAAACCCCACCTTATATTGTGTTATGAGGTGGCTTCTCTATCTGAACTCATTGTTAAATAATACAGTTGTACATGAGAAAAAGTAACTTTTTAGGCTTGTCATGAAAATTACTGACAATCTCAGTTTTCATAAACAAGTTCAGTTTTGATAAGGGAAAAATGATCTGTTAAAGATTATCTGTCATTACTGTTTCAAGGTTCTGTTGAGTTATTAATTTAAGTCTGTCAAGTTTAGTATGAAGTGTGCAGAACAAGTTATAAAGCATCATTTTAGCCCAAAGTTTTCGTGACTTGGCTGTGTACTGATGGGTTTAGTATGGGTAATACTTTGTGTGTGGGTGTGTTTTCTGTATAATTATGCTGGCATGTTATAGTCATAAGCTTCTCCTTTCCTTCCTCCTCTCTCTCCTCTCTCCCTGCTATGCAGAGTATTTGATTTCTGACAATGGAGGACAACAGCTCTCAATAAGTGACGCCTTCATCAAAGGTAATTTTATCAAAAGCTATACATGGGATGGTGTCTCTTTTGTTCATGGGGATATACTTGGGGCTTAGCACATTGATAGGTGCAGACTAGGTACTGACAATGTATTTGATTATTGTAGTATCATGGGAACACAGGTTTTAATATGTGTAGTAACTTTGAGAGTGTTGAGAACCAAAAATGTAAACTTGGACTTGGTTTGAAAGAAGGTCTCTGATCTGAAAAGTAATTGTTTAAAAGCTTTTAAATAGATTTTGAATTTTATTCATTTAAAGGCATGAATAGCTTATGCTTTCCTATATCATGAGTATAGTATTAAGTATTGATATACGTATCATCAGTGATTGTCAAGCTTATCAAAAAGCCTATAGGCAGATCTCATCCAATTGAGGATGCTGCTTGCCCTGGGGAGTTGGGAAGACAAGTGGACAGAAGAGATAAAGAGATAATGCTGATCATTTCCCTGGAGACAAGAGGAAGTACAAGCCTTTTCTAACTGTGACCCTACTTAGCTTGCTGTGGAGTGAAGACACACTTACTTAATTGGTCCATAACACTCTACAGCTTAGGCCTCAGATAATGGGAGGGTTTCACATAAAAGAGAGAAGGTAGGGCAAACTGGTACAAAGGCAGCCACTTGCAGCTGGTGTCATAACTTAGCAGTGTTTCTAAATTCACCTCCAAGCATCTGGTTCAACTAGATGTTTATAGACCAGGGGTTTAAATAATTGAAATGTGCCATTTTTGTACTTCACTTGTCATGGACACTTGCTTTACTGTGTAAGCTGCTGGAATGTTTAGTTGAAAGTTTTTTTGTTTGTTTAGTTTGCTTTAAGAGGGGAAAGATTTGACAATTTTTGTAAGCATTTCTCACCTCTTTTCTTTCCATTTATTCAATTACATTTTTCAACATTTAGTGAGCATCTTTTTTTGCAAAGCATGTAGTATTATCTGTTATTTTTTTGGTCTTGATCCATTAACAAAATTTTACATAAATTGCTATTTACCGTGTTTTAATTTCTTTACAGTTAATTTTTAGGTCTGACTTGTAAAAGTTTTGCCAATTAAAAAGAAAGCCTTTTGTTCCTGTATTGAAAAAGAAACACTAAAAAGATTGTCTGAGTAGACTTTCTATACTGTCATGTACTAGTTCAGACATATAAGGGCTGAGCTTTTCTCTTTAAAGTTCAGCACCCACACTATCACGTGTTCTGCTTGCATTCCGACTTCTATTGAATGCAGTTTTCAGTTTGTGATTTTATAGGAAAAATAAAGCACCTCGTTTTGTTAATGTCCCCAAATAAGTAAAAAGAGTGTAAAAAAAATCTCATTTGCTTTTCAGAAGCTGTATTTATAATTATTTTCTTGAGAGTCCTGGTTGCTTATGTAAATTTACTTTTCACACTTCTGTCTCTGATTTTGTCTGTTGAGAATATTGATGATCTAACTCAGAGTTCATTTTTTTATTTACGAATTTAAACATGTCCTTGCTTTTTTTACACCAACAATTGAATTGGCTAACTTAAAAAATGTAAAAACGTTAAGTTGGCAATTTCTAAATCTACGAGTGGATGGTATAAAACGTGACAATGAAGTATAATTTCTTATTTTACACTTAGAATCCTTATTTAACCGTCGAGTTGAGGAAAAATCCAAAGAGCTGCCTTTCACACCTTTGGGTTGGCATCATAACAACCTGGAGCTGCTGAGGGAGGAGAATGGAGAGAAACAAGCCATGGAGAGGTTGCTGTAAGGCAGTGAGCTTTTTAATTTTCATTCTCCATTTTTATAATCTTCAGTGACTTGATAGGCATGTGCATAGTTCTTCCTTAGAAAGTCAAAAATACTAACATTACTTAGGAAATAAAGCCTGTTCTGATGAAATTTCTTATAAAAAAGTGTCCTAAATTGTCCTTGTCTGTCCCCATTGTCATTTATGTGTTAAAGTTTAATCATATTAAATGGGTCATCTTAGTTGAGGATATTCACAGATTTTCTTTATGTGAAAAATCATTAAGGTGCAGATATGCAGAAAGAATAAAATTGACCGAGAAAATCTCATCTGTGAGCCATAATTAGTGTGCTTATTTCTTTGTAGACTGTGTTGTATCTTCAAAACTGTTGTCTCTGGCAGTATTAACTATGCAGACTTCTTTCCTGTAACATTTTTGTAGCTCAGCTAATCACAACCACATGATGGCACTACTCCAGCAGTTGCTCCACAGTGAGTCATTGTCACCATCTTGGAGGGACATCATTGTATCACTAGTCTGCCAGGTTGTTCAGACAGTCCGACCTGATGTCAAGAACCGGGATGATGACATGGATGTCCGTCAGTTTGTCCACATCAAAAAAGTGAGCTCTGCTAATGCTTTCCTAATGCTAGGAATTGATGAGATGGGCCTGATAATAATTTGTCTCTTAATGGTAATCTGAAAGGGTCATTACCAGGAGGGGTGCTAGGTGAGGAGGGGGAAGTTTTTCTGCCTGCTCTATTTGTTAGCAGTGCACTTAAGGGTCATAGAAGCCACTGTTAGGAAGTGAGAGGCGAATGGGGGTGGGGGGTAAGTTGGGCTTGCAATGAGTTGGGAACCCAAACTTTCTTGCTTCCTCTTCTTGATGGGTCATCTATGAGAAGTCCTCTTCCTACAGATTACTGTCACTGTTCTGAGTAAAAGCAGTGGGTAATTGCTTTATTTAGAGAGTAGTGGAGTTTTGCCTGTATTTTTTGCCTATGATATGTAACTTAATAGTGGTCTTAATTGACATCTGGCATCAAGTACCAGGTAGTATGTTAAGAGTGTTGATGATCATGCTAAGAGGCCTTTCATTATTGGTTGAAAGGAAGAAATGCATCCTGGAACTTTTTGTACTTATTTGGAAATAAATAATAGAATTCATTTGACTGGATTCTAAGGATGTATCATTGAATTTTATTGTTTTCTTAATTGTTTCATTAGATCCCAGGTGGAAAGAAGTTTGATTCTGTGGTTGTCAATGGGTTTGTTTGTACCAAGAATATTGCACATAAAAAGGTAATGTGATTCAGTTCAACAGTGAAGTTCAGCAAACTATGACTGTGTGCCAAGCTAACAAGCTGGGGGTACCTTAATCATGGAAGAAAAGGAGATTGGACATTGAGGGGTGACTAGCAGTGTCTCCCGTAGGGAGAGTTGGGGGTTGAGGGAGAGTCTCCCAGAGCCGATGATGATTGGGACTTGTACAGTGGGAACTCATCAGACAGAAGAAGAAGGCTTCCCAACCAGCAGGCTGACAGGACACTGGTATCATTTCTGCCTTCACCCCACTGCATCTCAGGGAGACAGGATTTTCTAACAGACTGGAGTCCTTCCAGAGGCCTACCATTTGACAACTTTGTTCTTCCTCATAGGGCTGAGCTCAGAATTATCACTGGAATTCTGTTATCCTTCTTCCCTTTTATCTCTACCGTCAACCCTGAGGCTCTTTCTAGCACTAGCACAGAGAGTAGGGTGAAATAACCTGGTGGACTAAGGAAACTCTGAGATCCTAAGGTGCAAGATGGGAAATGGCAGGAGATGGGGCTGGAGGAAGCAGGCAGGGGCTTTGTATCTCACTTTATTCTGAAGGCTACTGATTAGCAAAGTGTAGTGTGCATCAGGATCACCTGTGGACCTTGTTAAAAATGTAGATCCCTAAGTCCAAACCCTGGAAATTCTCATTCAGTAGGTTTAGGGGGGTGGGAGTTGGGGGGTGAGTACGGGAAGGGTGGGACTACTTAAAAAAAATTTTTTTTAAGGAAGTATAGTTAATTTACAATGTTATGTTAGTTTCCAGTGTACAACAAAGTGATTTAGTTTTTTATACACATATATATATTTTCATATTCTTTTCCATTATAGTTTATTACAGGATATTGAATATAGTTCCCTGTGCTGTACAGTAGGACCTTGTTGTTTATTTATTTTATACACAGTGGCTTGCATCTACCATTCCCAAACTCCCAATTTATCCCTCCCTGCACTCCTTTCCCCTTTGGTAACCATAAGTTTGTTTTCTATGTCTGTGAGTCTGTTTCTGTTTTCTATATAAGTTCATTTGTGTCATATTTTAGATTCCACATATAAGTGATATTATGTAATATTTGTCTTTCTCTGTCTGTCTTCACTTAGTGTGGTAATCTCTAGATCCATCCTCGTTGTTGCAAATGGCATTATTTCATTCCTTTTTATGGCTGAGTAGTACTCCATTGTGTATATATGTACCACATTTTCTTTATCCATTCATCTGTCGATAGATGTTTAGACGGCTTCCGTGTCTTGGCTATTGTAAATAGTGCTGCTATGAACATTGGGGTGCATGTATCTTTTCAAATTAGAGTTTTCTCTGGATGTATCCTCAGGACTGGGATTGCGGATCATGTGGTAACTCTGTTTTTATTTTTTTAAGGAACCTCCATACTGCTTTCCATAGTGGCTGCACCAATTCACATTCATCTGGGACTGCTTTTAATGGAGGCACTCTGGGTGTTTCCAGTATCGTTTATGGGTTCTCACATTTTGAGAAGCCATTGATCTGTACAGTGTTCTCAAACCTTGCTGTGCTTCAGAATCACTAAGGGAACTTATTAAACATAGAGACACCCTGGCCCCACCTGATTTGGTTACAGTGAGACCTCAGGCAGATCTCAAGCCTGAACAACTAGATGGAGAAACTGCAGTCCTGTTTTCACTCTTTTCTAAGCAGAGTCTAATAATTTTTTTTTTGTAAGTCATTAAGCCTCCTGAAAGTTGTTAGTGACCAAAGAGAAATAAAAGTATGTTTGGATTTGATATTATAGCAATGATCCAGAGTTCATATTTCTACATAGAGTCTTATTAAAACATTTTACCCATCAAAGTAGTACTTTAGTTTTTTAAAGATTTATTTATTTTTTATTTTATTTATTTATTTTTTTTAAAGTTTTTTTTTTTTATTTTTGGCTGTGTCAGGTCTTAGTTGCAGCACACGGGATCTTTGTTGTGTCATGCGGGTTTTCTCTTCTCTAGTTGTGGTGCGTGGGCTCCAGAGCACGTGGGCTCTGTAGTTTGCGGCACTCGGGCTCTAGTTGAGGCGGCAAACTCAGTAGTTGTGGTGCGCAGGCTTAGTTGCCCTGCGGCACATGGGATCTTAGTTCCCTAACCAGGGATCAAGTCACCTGTATTGCAAGGTGGATTCTTTACCACTGGACCACCAGGGAAGTCCCCAAAGTAGTACTTTAAATCAAATTAAAGGGTCTTTGTTGAATTCAGAGGTAGGTATGTTGTGCTCATCTCCAGAATTAAAAACTGCTATGTGGGTGTGGTAGACACATATGCATGAATGACTATCTTGCTCCACTGACCATATTTAGAGGTAGTCTTTAATTTGTAGTTGCTAAAAGAGCCCTGAATGTAGTTTCCCAGCTGATGAGTCACTGTTTTCAGGACCATTTACCGGTTTGGCCCTGATAAGCTTGGTCAGTCAGAAACTTCGATTGCAGGACCCTGGCTATTCTGCTTGTGGCTTTAGTTGCGTGGTTAGGATATATTGTTTGAGTCACTGCTTCAGGATATGCTTTAAGGTTTTCTGTTTTAACTTCTTATTACCCAATTTGGCTTGCAAATTTATGACTGCTTGGAAATTTACTCCATTAAAAATATATTCAGCAGGTGTTTTAAATCTTTTCTCCCTCATCTACCCTTCTTGAATTTCAGAAGAGTTAAATTCTGCCTTCAGAGTTGCTGATTTGTGGGAGTTTGTGGAGTAGACTGTCTTTAAGCCCCTCTCTGCCCTACCCAGGGCTGGATAGCTTTTCTTGCAACATTAGAAATTAAAAAAAAAAAAAGTTAAGAGTATAGAAGATTAGGTAAAATAGCATTAGTAGAAAAGAAGCCAATTTTTGAAGAATTTTGCATAGCCCTAAACTAATAATTTGCTTTGAAAAAAAGTAAGAGAATACCACAAAAGAACTAAATGAGAGTATTTTAATATGAATATAATGAGATCATCTATTTAAGAGGAATTATGAACAGTGTGAATTTAAAGTTGTGCTTAAAGGAGGACTATAAGGTGCAAACTTCAGAGTTTTAACAAACTGTTCATTTATTTTTTAGATGAATTCTTCTATTAAAAACCCCAAAATTCTTCTGTTGAAGTGTTCCATTGAGTATCTCTACAGAGAAGAAACTAAATTTACTTGCATTGATCCTATTGTGCTTCAGGTAAGAACTTACTGAAACAGTAATCTGGAGGGATGTTGGTGTGCTATGATGCTTGCCAGCTCTTATAACGCATTCCAGCTGGTTAAATTTGACAAACTTAATTGCTGCTGTTTCATTTAAAAAAATTTATTATAAAAGGTGCTTTTATGTATCACACTTTAGAAGCTTACCAAAACCTCTGTCACTATTTTTAGTTTCAAAGTGTTAAAGGCAACACATGACTTTTTGAGAATATATGAAGAAAATGTGACAATCCAAATCCTGTTTTTCCTTCCCACCTGGGTCATGGATTTACTTTAAGGATTTCTCTAACTTAATCAGGTTCCCAATGATAATACCTGATTTTTTAATAGGTCTGTTCTACTAAAACACGTGTTTCTAGAACACTGAGTAGCTTACACACAGTTGGTAAAAGGCAATAACATCCTATGGAAGTTGTGTCAGTTTCTGTCTGGTTTTGCCTAAGTGTGGAGGCCCAGAATAACTGTGGTAGGATTATAACCCTCAGCTGGAAAGAAAATCAGCCTCAGCTCAGCTCCTATAAAGGCAGGAACCCTTTTAGTTCTATTTTAAGAAATTAGAAGTGAGCTCCTCTTCCAAGAGTTCTCTCCCTAGAGAGATGCAGCCCCTGGTCCTGGATGGCTCTTAGGCGTTCACTGTTCAGAGTTCCATTTCCAATTGTACTGTTGCACTTGCTTTTGTACGTTTTAAATTTCCCTTGAGGCCACCTCCAGCTACACTGAGCTGCCTGTCTGGGCTGTCCAAGTTCTCTGTCAAGGTACCAATTTTTATTCTTGTTAGTGCTCTGAATATGAAGTTACATAGGTTTTAAAAGTTGTCTGCCCCAACCTCTTTTCTCCCATAAATGCTATTAATTAATTTGTAGTTGTTCAAAATGCAAAGTTTTCAGGAATGTGTATTCCTATTATAGCAGAAACACTTACATTCAGTTCCAGAAACATTTAGGAAAAGCATTGCTTGAAAATTCTTAGGTGATAGGTACATTTTCTCAAGAGTGGTAAGAGCAATCACTTTTGTTCTGAATTCATAGACAGCAACAGAAAAAACTTAATTGTGGTGAAAGGCACCACGGGTCATGAAACTCTGCTCTATTGCTTAAGGAACTCTGTTAACTGGGACTGTTTCCTTTTTGGAATTCAGCTATGTATCAGTAAAAGTGAGGGGTTTCAGCTAGATTTATACCATTCCTTCTAGCTCTTATTTACTATGACTTTTCAATGACAACTGGAATAAGGAAAAAGGGGAAACAATTATCGTTCGTGGAATCTAAGGTACTGTGATGCTGGGACTTTTCTTGATCTCACTGAAGATGTCAGTGAAAGACTGTTCTAGGTTTAGATCACAACCACATGGATTGCAAGATGCATCCTAATTGCAGAGATGTTAAAATGTGTACAATTTTATGTCTTGGAGTTGATGAACTAATAATCAGAATCCATAGATACTTAGTTACAAAAAAGTTATACTTAAATTTATCTGCTTTATTTTAACTCCATCCTTACGACCAGGTTAACAGACTAAAAACTTTATGTTAGAGAAGTATGCTCTGGGCAATGTATATTAGTAAACATTAAATTTAATTCATATAATTTAAAGCATCTGGTTCATCAGTGCTATAAAACATAGTTTATTATATCTTTAAGTGACCTATTAAAGTTTTTAGTTTGAATTGATAGAAAGTATCAATTGATATGACTTTTTTTTAATCCTTTTTTTTTGGTCCACTCATTGTGGAATAACCAATCAAAGAACAAGCTGAAAGGTAAATAAAAAAGGTGGATGAGAAACAGTGGGCAAAGAGATAATTAGCCTGTGGTGCCATACTGTCTTCACAAGGTCAGCCCTCAAGATCTGTTGGTCTGCCACTGCTCCATCGTGTTCCTGGCCTACCTTCTGATACTCTTTCCTTGCTGAGCCTCTCCCAGGACCCCTTTTTAGCATGGTGCTTCATGTATAATCATAATAGTTGACTGGAGCTGGAACTGAGAGGAAATGTATTTGCTATCCCTATATCAGAGGCCAGAAACTTAAAAAAAAAAAAATCAACTTATTTTAGTTATTCTTTTTTTTTTTTTTTTTTTTTGCGGTATGTGGGCCTCTCACTGTTGTGGCCTCTCCTGTTGCGGAGCACAGGCTCCGGACACGCAGGCTCAGCAGCCATGGCTCACGGGCCCAGCCGCTCCGTGGCATGTGGGATCTTCCCGGACCGGGGCACGAATCCGTGTCCCCTGCATCGGCAGGCGGACTCTCAACCACTAAGTCACCAGGGAAGCCCTATTTTAGTTATTCTTTATTAGAGCTGCACAAATAAAATCATTTAAAATGTCATTAAATAACAATTTAGTAAGCAGAGAAGGAAATTAACACGTTTCAAGGAAAAAAATTCCATTTTGTTAATAATGGGAGAATTTGAAAATGTACAATTTCTATCAGTAAAACAGAGAAGGGTGAGAAGAAATATACTCCATCTAACAGGGCAGGTTCATTGCAGGGGATAGGCTCGTCCATTGCTGGTGGCACTGACCATGAATACAGTCTTACTCAGAAAGCACTGGGCATAGGGAGCAGAAGTGACAGACGTGCTCCCGCATTCCATTGTCACCTCTCTGAGCCCAGAAATTTTATGAAACAATTAATGAATTATATTGTTTTAACTCTGGTTGTTATTTACAATATTCATTTGCTTTGAGAGTAAGCCTTTGTCATGAAATTGTATTAAAAATGTTTTAATTTTTAACTATAGCTGTTCTAGGTGGAATATTATCTGTTCGGAGATTGAAATTAGGAAGTAGCTGAAATAGCATCTGTTAGAGAGTTATTTATTCAGATACCCAAAAGAAGAGCTATTCTGGTTAGTTTCAGAATGTAAAAGGGGGAATTCATAACTATATTAAAAACGTTTAGAAATTGCTTTCATTTAGGGTTAGGGTTTTTAATTAATTAATTTATTTATAACCTTTGAGAGCTAGCTAATTGGATTCTTGGCTTTTATGTCATAGGTTATTAAGAATTCAAAATCCTTCAAAGTAAAGGTAGTGAGTTGGAGAATGAAATTTCTCCTGAAACTCTTCAGCATAATCGGCAGATTAGAATGATGAAAAATATTCTTGGTTGTGTTTGAGTTAATTTGCTTATAGCAATGGCGAGTGATCTTTAGCATAGTTTCACCTGAGATTGGGGACCTGAGAAATGAGTTAACATATCAGTACTACAGTGTTTACTTAGTAGGAAATATTTATTAGTAGTGGTTTGTGGGCAAAGAAAACTTAGGCTGAGTTTGATATTAATAGTCAAACTATCCTGATATTCTTACATGTCTAGATCTTGAATTGTACCACACATAATATTTTTGATTTATCTTACTTAGGAAAGGGAATTCTTGAAGAACTACGTTCAGCGAATAGTTGATGTTCGGCCCACATTGGTTTTAGTTGAGAAAACGGTATCTCGAATTGCCCAGGATATGTTACTGGAACATGGCATTACTTTGGTCATTAATGTAAAATCAGTGAGTGTTCTTATTTTTCTATTTTTATATCATTTAAAAATAATCACGGCTTGTAAATTTATATGCATGTGTGGTAGATATGCAGGGATCTTTAATTATTTATTTTTTTGCTGTGCCATATATATTGAAAGTAGGACAGGTATGGCAGTGATTTCATTATTTATAAGACTGGAGGAACTCAGGCTGGAAGAAAGTACGATTCATATAGCACTCATACGAGTTATATAATGCTCATCATAGGTTCTACAAGACCAAAGGTGTAATAGACATTAGTTAATAAGTAGTATTTGTGGAGACTTCATTTTGTAGCAGAAAATGTTCTCTCCCTTGAAAAGTTACCCTCTTCAGAACAGAGGTCAGTTCTGGAGGTTTCCCACCCTCCTGGAAGCTTCCCACCCTCCGCTCCTGAATCAGTACCTTTTGCCAGTGCATGATGCTTAAATGTCTTCTGATAATGTCATTAATATGAGTATGGTTTATTTTAGTAGGCTCATATTGATTTCTAAGTGTAGACTAATCTAGAGTCAGTAAAAGTCATTTAATTATTAAAATCAAGGAAATTCATTGCGAGGGCATTTTCATATGTTCCTATTATTTTTTCATATTAAATTTTCTAAGAATTTTATTCTTCTGTGTCAAATTTCGTAATATAATGTTGTTCTGTGTTCTAGCAAGTTTTAGAACGAATCAGTCGGATGACCCAAGGTGATTTGGTGATGTCGATGGACCAGCTGCTTACAAAACCTCACCTGGGCACCTGTCACAAATTTTACATGCAGATGTTTCAGTTGCCTAATGGTGAGTGATCTCTAGTATAGATTTACCTGTAATTGGGGACCTGAGGACATGAGTAAATTCATCAGTACTACAAGGGTGACTTAGTAGGAAATAGCTATTAGCAGTGGTTAAATGAGGACAGGCAACTGTTGTTTTACTTAAGGGTTTTTCTCTGGTTGATGTTAAGATGGTGAATTCTGTCTGGACTTCTGGATTGCCACCTAAGCCTTCTTAACCTTGTGTTTATTTGTAGAACAAACCAAAACACTGATGTTTTTTGAAGGCTGTCCACAGCACTTGGGCTGTACAATCAAGCTTAGAGGAGGCTCTGATTACGAGCTGGCTCGAGTTAAGGAGATCCTAATATTTATGATCTGTGTAGCTTATCATTCTCAACTAGAAATCTCCTTCCTCATGGATGAATTTGCTATGCCTCCTACATTAACACCAAACCCCTCCTTCCATTCTCTGATTGAGGGACAGGAGGATGAAGGGGCTGCACAAGAGCCATTCAGCGGAAGTCCCCTCCCCCGGGAGCCTGACTTCCCTCCGGACTTTCTGCCCTCTGATGATAGCAGTTTGCTGGAATCAAGGATTCTGTTTGAGAAGGGTGATCAGGAAACTAAAAGTGTGCCACAGGATGTTGCCTCTTCAAAGCATCAAGAGCATGCCACAGCAGCTTGCCCAGCAGGTGCCCCCTGTGCTCTCTTTCCATCGGTACCAGAATCATTGCTGCCGCTCCATATAGATGACCAACAGGATGCCATAGGCAGTGAGCAGCCAGAGGCTTTGCAGCAAACAGAGGAGCTACAGGATCGCAAAAGCCAGATGAGAGCCTTTAGAGACCCTCTACAGGATGACACTGGCCTGTATATTACTGAGGAAGTTACCTCCTCTGAAGATAAACGAAAGACTTATTCTTTGACCTTTAAACAGGAATTGAAAGATGTGATCCTCTGTATCTCCCCAGTAATCACATTCCGGGAGCCCTTCCTTTTAACTGAAAAGGGGATGAGGTGCTCTACCCGAGATTATTTTGCGGAGCAGGTTTACTGGTCTCCTCTCCTCAATAAAGAGTTCAAAGAAATGGAGAGCAGGCGGAAGAAACAGATGCTCAGGGATCTCTCTGGCCTTCAGGGCATGAATGGAAGTGTTCAGGCCAAGTCTATTCAAGTCCTGCCCTCACACGAGCTAGTGAGCACCAGAATTGCCGAGCACCTGGGTGATAGCCAGAGCCTGGGGAGAATGCTGGCCGATTATCGGGCCAGAGGAGGAAGAATTCAGCAAAAAAATTCAGACCCTTTCGCTTATTCTAAGGATGCATCGGGTACTTCAAGTGGCAAATCTGGAAGCAAAAGTGAAGGTGACGAAGAGAAAGGGTTGATTACAAGTGATGCAGTGTGGTCAACAAAGGTGAGCAAGTCCACTTTTTGTGCTTGTGTAAATTTAAAATGTGTTGGGGACTTCCCTGGCCGTCCAGTGGTTAAGACTTCACGCTCCCACTGCAGGGGGCGCAGGTTCTATCCCTGGTCGGGTAACTTAAGATCTCACATGCCTTGAGGTGTGGCCAAATAAATAAATAAATCTACGTAACATACATGTCTTTAAAAAAAATGTGTTGAAAATCTCTGCTATGGCAGGGTAAAAATAATCAAATATGACAAATTGCATGCAGATTTATTAAATATTTCCTCTATGCTTTTTTTGTCTAGGTCTTTCGGCTTATGTGTTGCTTTAAAGTATGAAATAGGAGTGTAATGTAATGAAACTGGATTTTGAGGGTTTCAGGCTAAGTTCACAGTAAACTCAGGAGGAGCTCTGAGGTAGGGCG
The DNA here is from genome assembly GCF_005190385.1 of Monodon monoceros. Classification (NCBI taxonomy): domain Eukaryota; kingdom Metazoa; phylum Chordata; class Mammalia; order Artiodactyla; family Monodontidae; genus Monodon; species Monodon monoceros. Next base: position 28,027,299 of record NW_021703772.1, on the reverse strand, counting down.
GCAGCGTGGAGCTGCTTAAAATTTCTGGCATGATGACTCGGGTTTAGTGTGATGTGTCCTTGATCCTTTTAATGGCAGTGAGCAGGACAGTAAGGGTTGGAAGTTTATTGTAGGAAATGGATGTGTTTTAAAAAAATAAGGAAGATTTATTCATGGATACATTATTGATAATGGTGGTAATAAAACTAATGAACAAATTTATCTCTAGATGAGGAAATACAGTTTTTTAATAAAACAAAAAGATGTTTGCTTTCACAAGTCTGGGAATGATTAATAATGGTACACCGTTTTTAATACATGAAATTGGCAAAAAAGAATGTGATAAGAGCCATGACTAATGAGGTATGGAAAAATACTTATAATAAACTAAATAAATTTATGTTTATATACATTTATGTAAACTTATTAAAAGTGATAGGGTGGTCTTTTAAATTTACATGAGTACATATATATTTTTGATTTAGGATTCCCATCTTTTATAACTTATTTCTGCAGATAAGTAAGCATTTGGTATAAGGATGCTTACATTTTATTATAATATATGTACAAGGGTGTTTACTGAAGCATTATTTCTAATTGTTTGCTGTTAAAAGGATGAGTTGGATCTCGTTTAATGACCCAGAGAGAACCCATGATATATTTTCTAGTGTTAAAAAGCAAATTGGGGCTTCCCTGGTGGCGCAGTGGTTGGGAGTCCACCTGCCGATGCAGGGGACACGGGTTCGTGCACCGGTCTGGGAGGATCCCGCATGCCGCGGAGTGGCTTGGCCCGTGGGCCATGGCCGCTGGGCCTGCGCCTCCGGAGCCTGTGCTCCCTACGGGAGAGGCCCGCGTACCACAAAAAAAAAAGAAAAAAAAAGCAAATTGTGTTTTAATATACGTAGCATCAAACCATTTTTGTAAAAAACCAAAATCACCTGTGTATACTTAAGTGAGTGTTTTTGTGTGTTTATATGTATGAGCTAGCGAAAGTACATGGTTTTTAACCATACAGTCAAATTTGTCAATTTGGGAGGTAGGGCAGCATCAAAGGAGGAGAGGCTTTAAGTACTTCATGAACTTCTTCATATACCTCTGTACTGTTTGAATTTCAGCAGAGACAGGTGTTACCTTTGTAATGATCAAAAACAGGTATAAAGTACAAATAAATAAATACCTCAGGATTTAGATTTCTGGGTGTCACAGGTTGATGTTATATCCAGCTATCAATTCAGACTATTTCATATTTAATTAACTATTTACTTCCAAGATAATTTAATGTAGTTTTGTAAAAATAAGAGTATTTAAGAAAACAAGCTGTTTAGACATCTATTGGTATTTTTACGTTTCACTTAAACCTTTTGGATTGTTTTACCTCAAAAACTAACTGCTCTTCTTCCTTATATTTAGTGTCTTGTAGTTTTGAATCTTCACTGAAACCCCTGTAGTGATGACAGAGGCTTTACAGATCGAGTGGAGTGTGTTGGATGTTGGAGCCGGGCCTGAGGTTGGAGTGCGTTATGACTTGCGGGTGTTCATCTGGATGTTCCTTCTCTTCCAGGTGGACTGTCTGAATCCTGCCAACCACCAGAGACTGTGCGTGCTCTTCAGCAGCTCTTCTGCCCAGTCCAGCAACGCTCCCAGTGCCTGTGTCAGTCCGTGGTAGGATTCCTTGCCCACCCCCCCTGCACCCCCCCACTATTGTACTTGAGGATAGAATTCCAGCAAGTCTGAAAACAATTCAGCCATTAGGCTCTGTTTTTAGGTGCATGGCATGCTGCTGGTCATATGTGAATTGATGGAACTTTTGAACTTGTGAATTACATATGAAATTTGTATTTGTTCATGGGTAGAAATAAATGAAAGTACCTTTAGTGAGAGTGAAAACGTATGTGAGGGATGGAAGAGAAATTTGTAGTTATAAAAGTGAGAAAGTTGATACATAAAAGCTAGTTTTAAGCATTTTGATAACATGTACAAATCAGGCAGGTTTTCTTTAGGCATCGCTTTCATAAAAGCAGTCAGTCTTTTGTCTTAAGTTTTATTCTAAAACTTAATTCTAAGTAGATTGATAGAAACACATTTTATAATGTTATAATTTATTTCCAGTGGTAGTCACAAAAGCCTAGTTATTACATAGTTTAGTTTTAAAAGTACTAAAGAACATAACTGCTTGTTTTTGGAGTACTTTCCATGACAAAATGTGTTCCGTATTTTAATTTTGGACACCAGAAACACTTATTTCTACCAGTGAGATCAGGAATTCTTCCAGCATCAGTAGAGCTCTAGCAGTCTGACTTGGGGCTGGGCGAGCCCATGGGAATTTTCTCTGGGAGTTTAGGTCAAGGCTTGATATAAGATGTGGGTTTCGACAGGGTATGTATAGCTGAACTCTCTTATTTGTGGGCATTTATAAGTTGGGTATAAAGTTAAGAATTGGCTTTCCTGGAGGAATGTGAGCTGCTGCTCTTTGTGCTCAGTAATGGTGTGGACTAGAGAGCAGAGACAGGAGTCCCATTTTATACTGACCGGGCTTAAGGCTTTGTAAAGGAAACTTCTACTTCTTCCTAACTCAAATCAGTTTTACTCATTTAATATTACAGTTTGTGCATCCTGATTAAATAGTTTCATAGGATACTAATGGACTGGGAATGGATACGATGCTGTAGTGTGGCTAGTACAAACCTGTTTTATCAGATGAGGTAAAACCTGTTCTGTAACAACAAAAGAATAGTACCTGTTTTAATACTGTATTATAAGCAGATCTAACAGGTATCAGTTTGGAGTCTCATGAAATATCTTTTGCTGGCTGATAATTCATATGATATGTTTCTAAGAAATCTTTTCTTTTAGGATTGTAACAATGGAATTTTATGGAAAAAATGATCTTACATTAGGAATATTTTTAGAGAGATACTGTTTCCGGTAAGAACCAATTTTCTCCTTATGTTCCATTTATGCTTTTTTGATGCCCAGAATTTCAACCTAAATATAAACATGAGTTGGAGCACTGTTGTGTGACCTTCCTGTTCATGCCACATGCCAGGGTTTGCAGAGAAGTAATCCTTTCATATTTCAACCCAGCATGTCTTCTCCAGTTCATTCCTCAGATCTTTGCCCATCTAATTGCCCTGCAATCCACAGACTTTTTTTAGGATGTCTGTTTTTACAGTGATTCAAATGAGAGGCAAGAGAAGCTAAGGACCTCAGTTTAAGTCTTAGAGCTATCACCTGCCACTTAATATGACAAAGAACAAGTAGTTTAATCTTTACCATCCCCCTTTATAGGTATTAACAAACTCCACAAATGTCAGGAGTTTTAATAGGTAAAATGAGATGATGTTTTAGAAATACTTGGCAAATAGAAGGTGCTTAACAAGTGGAACCTATCACTGTGATGTGGTTGAAGGCAGGATGTTCAGCTGCAGGCTCTGAGCAGGATGAATGGTACTCCGAGCAGATCATCCACCAGTCGTCCTTACTCTTGAGAGGATGCTGCACTTTCTCTACAGTGGTCCTGTTTAGCCAGGATTCACTATACACTGCTCCTCGGTTTCGTGGTTAATGTGAGGACTTTCTTTTTGTCAAAGGCCTTCCTATCAGTGTCCTAGCATGTTCTGTGATACCCCCATGGTGCATCACATTCGACGCTTTGTCCATGGCCAAGGCTGTGTGCAGATAATCCTGAAGGAGTTGGATTCTCCAGTACCTGGATATCAGCATACAATTCTCACCTATTCCTGGTGCAGAATCTGCAAACAGGTAAGTGTACCCTGTTGCTATAATATATCACATAGTATCTTTTATTTCTGTATTAGTATAGTTCTTTTTTAGGGGGGAGGGTGGCCTCTGTTTTTTTGGATTTAGTATTTGTCTTTGGGCTCTTATTTATTTTACCTTCTAGTGCTGTATGTTCCCTTTAATGTTTGTTTCCTAAAGATTCCATTTTAGGATTTATCAGTCATCATATAAAACATAGGGTACCATGCCCAGTAAAATAGATGGAGGTTTTATCTTGACAGTTCTCCATTATGTTTGTTTATTCATTCAGTAAATGCTTATTGAGCACCACCTAGGTGCCAGGTACTGTGCTAGGCCCTAGGAAAGAAGGAAGAACAAGGTCAGGCTCCTGTCCTCTAGCGGGGGAGACAGACTTACAGTGATTACAGTATGCCAGAATGCTTGTGTAAGTTTAAGTCTATGTCAACATTTCTATCTTAAGACATACAGATGAGAGGCCATGTTTAATTCATCTCTGCTGGTTTTCATATACATTCTTCAGGAAAGAACCATGTGTTTTATTTCTTCTGTGTGTTTTTCTAACTCTGCAGGGAATATTTGGTGCCAGTATTATGTTTTTAATATATACTTTTTATTCAAATTGTTAACAGTGAGCATATGCCAAATTTAACTTCATTGTTATCTTAATTGGCTTATTTTGGAGTGTATGTTTGGAAGCACATATGGGAATTATAGATAAAATAATAGTGCAACCCATTTCAGTATCAGAGGTTGAGGAGGGCAAAGTCAAAGGTAGTGCCTTCTTCGGTAGGAACAAAGAGCCATGAGATCATTTCTTGCAATGATTGGTCTTCTTATACTTGTTCTTCTAGGCCTTTAGTTGCTGTTAGACAGCTGGCAATATTTTGTTGTAGAATATGTGAACTTCTGTAGATTGACCAGTGAACTAAATGAATAACTTAAATTCGATCTTTATATCTTGCATGTTTGGTGTATGCACTTTATTTTAAAACAAAAACTTCTGCCTTTGGGGTTATGTTAGAAAGGAAAAGGTAAACAGTTTTTGTTACACAGAAATGAAAACTTTTAGGTGTCCAAAAAAGTTATATATGACCAAATATTAGTATACTTACTATTAAATTTCTGTAAGCCATGATAATAGAAAAATGGGCAAGGGGTGTGACAAAGCAATTTAATACAAATGGCCAGTAGACATGTGCAAATACATTTTACTCATTAGTAATAATCAAAGAAGTATAAATAAATAAAATAAATGGAATGTGTTTTTATTTATTTAGTTTTTAAAGAAGTTACATTTCAAAGATTTATAATTCCTGAGATTGGTAAGAAAGTAGGGAAATTGATATTCTCAGATACTATTGGAGATTGTCTCCCAAAACAGGTGTACTGGTTTACACAATGTGGCAGAAAGTATCAAAGACCATATAAATGTCCATGCCCTTTGACCTACCAATTTCCATTTTCATTAATTTATTTCAAGGAAATAATAATTATGGATATTTATAAGTGTATATATATATGTGTATATATATACATACATACACACACACACACAACAGGGAAGTTCATGAAAATAGTGAAAAACTTGTAATGTCTTAAATGCACATCAATAGGGATTGGTTAAATAATTCCATATTATGGGATACTCTGCAGCCATTAAAAATCAACTTGTATAAGAATATTCTATGTGGGAAAATATGATATATTGCTAATAAAAAAAGGTTATGAAGCTAATTATAGGGAACAATTTTTATTTATAAACATCCCAGCTAAGCATATATGTATTCATGTATAGAAAGAAAGCAAACATACCAGCATATTGATGGTGGTAGTGGGATTACTGGCAAGAGAGTTTTCCCCAGCCATCCCTAACTCCACCCACCTCGAAGCATTTTTTTCTTCTTCTAGTTTTCTGTAGTCAGAATATACTAGATTTGTACTAGAGAAGAAAATACATTGTTTCTTAAAAAAGAGATTCTCAATATGTGATTAGATAACAATTTATGCTGAATTTCAGGTAACACCAGTTGTTGCTCTTTCCAATGAGTCCTGGTCCATGTCATTTGCAAAATACCTTGAACTTAGGTTTTATGGGCACCAGTACACCCGTAGAGCCAATGCTGAGCCGTGTGGTCACTCCATCCACCATGATTATCACCAGTATTTCTCCTATAACCAGATGGTGGCATCTTTCAGGTAAGAAGTCTGAGCGACGTTGTCACAATCACATACTCCCTGGAAGGCTTTATAACATTTCCAGTATTACTAGATTGAATTAATTTTTGGTGTGTGTTGTTCCCCATTCCCACTCTTGCAAAGGCAGAGGGCCATACTCTGTGAAGAGCTTTCAGTGTTATTATTTTATTTAATCCTTTAAGAAATATGTATTATTATCACCCTAACTTAGAGAGCTTATAGCTGACAAATAGAGCTAGCAAGTCATGATCCATGATTCTTGCTACTGCAGGTGTTACTCTTAACCATTGTTTTTGCATCTGAGAGCTTATCAGAATTTTTGCTAAGACATTACTTAGCCATAAGGGTAATCGGATATTCCGGATAGAGCTAAAATCACTAGTTCAAAGAATGGGTGTTTACACTTGTTCTTAAATGATTTGAGAAAGCCTTCGGGCTGTGCCTTCAGAATATGCCCAGAACATGTCTCACCACCTCCACCACTACCACTCTGGGCTGAACCTCTGTTGTCTTTTACTAGATTATTGCACTAACCTCAATCAGTTTCCTTTTGGCCTTACCCGCTGCAGCCTGTTCTCAGCACAGCAGTCACAGTGGTCCTGTTATATGAAAATCAACTCAGGCCACTCATGTGCTCTAGAGCCTCCAGTGGGTGTCTGTTTCACCCTGAGTGAAGGCCAGAGGCCATTTACGAGCCTGTGAGCCCCTACATGCTCTGGCTTCTCACCCCCTACTACACCCCCCCTCGCTCACTGTACTTCAGCCTCACTGGCCTCCTGGCTGGACCTCAGCTATGTCAGGTAGGCTCCTACCTGGGAGCCCTGCACTTGCTCTTCATCTCTGAGCTGCCTGCTCCCAGATATCTGCCTACTTTTCCTTATTTCCTGCAGGTCTTTGTTCAGATTTCACCTGCCCTGACTCCCTCTCACCCCGGCACTCCTTGCTTCCCTTTCCTGCTTTATTTTGCCCTGTAGCACCTACTGTCCGGCGTAAGATATGTTTTAAGTATTTGTTTTTGTTTATCGCCCAAGCCTTATTATTCCTGAATCACGAGAGCAAGAATTTTGGCCCTTACTCCATGCCGTATCTCAGCACCTAAAACAGCATCTGACACATAATAGGCACAAATAGGTACACAAATAGGAAATACTTGTAATTGAACCCTATTTCCTTTTTTAAGCAAGAGCTATTAACCATGAACCTAGGGCCTAGGTGAGATGTAGCATTTACTAGACATCATGAACTTCAGGTGGAAAGGAAACTCACAAAGAATCCCTGGGAACTGAGAAGGTAGTGAATACCTGTGTCCAAGCTAATTGTAGGAAGGAGTCCCTCTGCTCATTCATGGAGGTTTATATCCCAGTCATTTGTTTTTAAAGCACATGAGGATGGCCTCGGGGGATAAACGATGACACCCCAATGCAGGGGAAAAATAAAACAAAATCTTTTTAAAACTGGGGAGGGTATTTGTAATGGCTGAAAGTTGCCTTCAGTATCTTTGATTGTTTTAAAAATGCCATTTCATAGAAACTTTATGATCTCTTGCACCTCATAGGACTTAGTTGGCACCTCTACTCAAAATATTAAAATATTTTTCACTTTTCTACTATTACTTGTATTTTTTCCTCTCAGTTATTCTCCCATTCGGCTTCTTGAAGTGTGTGTTCCACTTCCCAAAATATTCATTAAACGTCAGGTCCCACTAAAAGTGGCCCTTCTTCAGGATCTGAAGGACTTCTTTCAAAAGTAAGTTTTATTTTCTTTGGTCATCTGTTTTTGTTTAGTACTGCCTGAAATCTAAACTATTTTAAATATCATGTTTGTTCCTTTAGCTTTCTTCGAAAACAGAAATAACCTGTTTTTCTAATTGTATATTATATATGCCTGATGTAAAAAAGGAAAAGTGTAGACAGTTCATAAAAGTACTAACAAAGAAGTCAAACGCTCTCAGGCATAACAACTATTAAAATTTTGATATACGTCCTTTTTCTGCAAAATTGTATGTGATTCTTAATTAGATAAGACCTAGTTAAAGTTTTGTGTGTACATCTTTTTTCTACTTGTGTGAGATTAGACAATTTGATTCTGACTTTTCTAAAGTGCTTAATATTGTTTATGTTTATATTGTTAGAGTTTCACAGGTATATCTTGCTGTGGATGAAAGACTCGCATCTTTGAAAACTGATACATTTAGCAAAACAAGAGAGGAGAAAATGGAAGATATCTTTGCACAAAAAGAGGTAATTCATTTTTCTGACAGAAACCCAAATGTTAGCTGTGAACTTGTTAGAGGTTCCTTTTGGGGTGTGTCTCAGATTGCTGGAGTGGTTTCTGTTCCTTGTAGATGGAAGAAAGCGAGTTCAAGAGCTGGACTGAGAAGATGCAAGCACGGCTCCTGTCTTCCTCTGTGGAGACCCCTCAGCAACTGCAGTCGGTCTTTGAGTCACTCATCGCCAAGAAACAAAGCCTCTGCGAAGTGCTGCAGGCTTGGAATAACAGGTGTGACTTTGCAGTCCGGTGTTTCTTTTACATTATTGCAAAATTTGCTCTGCTATCATGTTTTTGATGTAAATGTCCTTATTAATTTGGATGTTTCCTTTTACTCTCAAGTTGTAGGAGCTTTATTTTTATTGCCACTACCACCCTTCACCTCTTTCATCCTTTAAAGTGTAGGTTGTGAAGATAAAAACAAAGATGAGAATAGCCTTCATTGCTGTTGCAAATACAGTGTGTGTGCTTAATGAACCTAATTTATCTGTATTAGTATGTCATGGAGTGATTATTGGGTTTTAGGCCATTACTTTCAACTCTATTATTTTGTGTATCTTGTACCTTTATTTAAATATTTATTTGGGGAAATATTTCCCTTTAATGCTTATTGAAAAGTTCAGTTAGATTATTATAGCATTTATTGAGCACTTGGACCATGCTAGGCACTAAGTAAGGCAGTAGATGGACATGCACTCTTTTATTTGATTTTGAGTCCTACAATGTATGTATACTGATTCCATTTTACAGAGGAAACTGTGGCTGTACGAGACTGAGGGATTTGCCCAAGTTATAGAGCTGTTAATTGTCAGAGCTTGGCTTTGAGCCCAGGTCTGTTGGTCTTTAACACCCGTATTTTTTATGTTATGTTGTATTGTCTCATTATAACTTGCTATTCTTTTATTACTATAGTCATATCAGTAACAAGTGATTAATTGATTAGAAAGAAAACAAAAATTTAGTCTTAGTTATGTACAGCTTTAAAATCTATTGCATTCGAAATAGGAAAATCTAATTCTTGTGGTTTCAAAGCTATAAGGAGAATATGTATAAACATTATTCAGGATATTGGAAGGAAAATCATATTCTTCTTTTCTCTTTTCCTTTTTTTCATTAACTATAGGTTGCAGGACCTTTTCCAGCAAGAAAAGGGTAGAAAGCGGCCTTCAGTTCCTCCAAGTCCTGGAAGACTGAGGCAAGGGGAAGAAAGCAAGGTAATGAAATGTAGTTTTGTCTTTGAGCCTATATATATTGTTATAGATATAATTAATTTCTCTTATGACACTTAGAAGTGGTAGTTTAGGGACTTCCCTGGTGGTGCATTGGTTAAGAATCCACCTGCCAACGCAAGGGACACGGGTTCGATCCCTGGTCCGGGAAGATCCCACATGCCACGGAGCAACTAAGACCGTGTGCCACAACTACTGAGCCTGTGCTCTAGAGCCCACGAGCCACGACTACTGAAGCCCGCGCCCCTAGAGCCCGTGCTCCACAACAAGAGAAGCCACCGCAGTGAGAAGCCCGCGCACAACAACGAAGAGTAGCCCCCGCTCGTTGCAACTAGAAAAGCCCACATGCAGCAATGAAGACCCAATGCAGCCAAAAAAAAATAAAGTGGTAGCTTAATATATACTTTATTAATAATAGTAGGAGTTTTTAGTTTTGAAGTTATGAGGTTTCTTGGTGATGTGACCTGGATTAATTTTTTTTATCTTAGCCTGAAATAAAATACATTATAATTCATTTATTGGAAACATTTATCAAAAGCTACTGTCTCCTGGCGTCACTGAGGATAGTATCACAGAGGCAGTAAATGCTATAAAGGAGAAGGTGTGGATGTGCTGAGTGTATAATAGAGTCCTAATTTACTTTACTGTGAGTTTTGGGTGTTCTTATCTCTGTGCTTAAGTGAGAAGCTTTTCTTAAGGGGTCTGCACCAGGTTAGTTCTACATGTTGAGTTAATTAACCTTTCCTAACTGTATTAGTTTTCTCTTGCTGCACAGCACATTACCCCAAACTTAGTGACCTAAAACATAAATTTATTATCTCACAGTGTGTCAGGACTCTGGCACAGTGTGGCTGGGTTCTCTGCTCACAGAACTGAGATGAAGGCTTTGGCCAGGGCTGTTACCTGAGGCTCAGGATCTTCTTCCAAGCTCATTTAGGTTGTTGGCAGAGTTCAATTCCTAGTGGTTATAGGACTGAGGTCCCCCATTTGTTGCTGGCAGTTGACTAGAGGCGATTCTCAACTCCTAGAGGCTGCCTGATTCCTTGCATGTGGCTCTGTTCATCTTCAGAGCCTACAGCAGTGGATTGAATCCTTTTCATGTTTCAAATCTCTGAATTCTTCTGCTGTGTCTGACCTCTGGACACAGATTTAAAGGACACATGTGATTAGGTCAGGCCTACCTGGTTAATCTCTGTAGTTTAAGGTTAACTGATTTGGGACCTTACATACATGGTAAAATCCCTTCACAACAGTATCTGGATTAATGTTTGGTTGAATAACTGTGTGTGTGTATGCCAGGGGGTGGAGTTCTTGGGGGCCATCACAGAATCCTACTTACCATGCTAACCATGAACAGATGAATTAATGTCAATATATTATAAGGGCTTAATATTCTGTTATCATGAGGGCTTTTGAGAGAATATCTTTTTGTACAAGTGTGTAGTATTTGTAGCAGAGTATTTTCATGGAATGATGGGTTCAAGTGCCTTGGATCTTGGTGTTATTTAGTAACACTGTGTAACTGTATTCCTCCTTTTTGTCTCATAAATAACTGTGTAGGAATCACTTTTCCTTAAAGTTTAGGTGAGAGTAAGAATAAGAATTACTGAAGATGATTTATTAGTATTTGCCAAGTAGTTAAGGACAATTAACGGCTATCACAAACTGCTAGTGGCCTGTTTGCCTACTGATGAAACAGTGAAGCTAGTGGTGTAAGACGTCTAATTATAATATTGAGACATAGAATTGAAAATACAAAATCAGTCAGTAGATGATTATCTTTTTTTTTTTTTTTTTTCTTGTGCGATACGCGGGCCTCTCACTGTTGTGGCCTCTCCCGTTGCGGAGCACAGGGTCCAGACGCGCAGGCTTAGCGGCCATGGCTCACGGGCCCAGCCACTCCGCGGCATGTGGGATCTTCCCGGACCGGGGCACGAACCTGTGTCCCCTGCATCAGCAGCCAGACCCTCAACCACTGCGCCACCAGGGAAGCCCCAATGATTATCTTTTTGAAAGATCAAAAGTTGATTTGAAAATCTGTAGCACTGCCTTTGTATTCATTCATTTGATAAATAGTTCTTGAGTGCTTTTAGGCACTGTTCTGAGTGCAAGGAATTCATGTTTGTGAATGAAGGCCATAGTTATTGTCCCTATGGAACGTTCGTCTAATGAGACTGACAATAAACAGATGAACCAATAAACATTTAAAAAACAAATGGAAACAAGGCTATGAAGAAAAAAATTAAAAGAAATGGAGAGTATTGCTGGGGGAGTAGGTGATGGTGAGTTATTTTACATAGGGTGCCCAGGGAGGTCTCTCTGGTATGGTGAACAAATCAAAGAACATTTTAAGTAGCAGTCTAAGAAATGACTTTGTAATGAAATTGTACACAGGGCTGATAGTCATTTAAAATGTATCTTATCTATGAATAATGGGACTTGTGAAAGTCCAGTGGGTAATCAAAGATTACTAGGCTTAATGGATAATCATAAGTAGTTCCTAGATGCTTTAATGGGTCTGTGAGCTATTGTTTAGAACAGTATTCTCAAAGTATGGTTCAAGGATCCTGGGGGTCCAAGACCCTTTCAAGGGCTCCACAAGGTTTCTCTTTTTTAATTAATTAATTAATTAATTAATTTATGGCTGTGTTGGGTCTTTGTTGCTGCGCACCGGCTTTCTCTAGTTGTGGCGAGCATGGGCTACTCTTTGCTGCGGTGCACGGGCTTCTCATTGCTGTGGCTTCTTGTTGCAGAGCATGGGCTTTGGGCGCACGGGCTTCAGTAGTTGTGGCACGCGGGCTCAGTAGTTGTGGCTAATGGGCTTAGTTGCTCCGCAGCATGTGAGATCTTCCCGGACCAGGGATCGAACCCGTGTCCCCTGCATTGGCAGGAGGATTCTTAACCACTGTGCCACCAGGGAAGCCTTCCCTTTTTCAACTGTATATCTGTGTGAGGCTAGATTTTCTTTATATACTTCAATCATAATAATATAGCTCAACAGGTTAAATGCAGAAGTCGGAGAGGAATTTAACTGTCTTCTATTAAGCTAGGCATTAAAGTAATTGTAAAAGTGTAAAACAATGCCACTCTTAATTTTTTTTAAAAAAATCTATTTTTAATTAAAATATGTTTTTTATGTTAATATGTAATGGGTTTATTATTGTTATTTTTAAATGAATTAATAAATGTACGTTCTGTAACTTTTTCAGTTTTGATTTTCTAATAAGGAAAAATTGGAAGATATAACCCACATAAACAAAAGCTATCTGAGTGTCTTAGTGATTCTTAAGAGGTTGAAAGGGTCTTGAGGACAAAACGGTTAAGATTCACTGGGTTAAAAAAATTTTTTTTTTAATTTAAAATTTTAAATTTAATGTTTCCTTAAGAACAAAGTATTTTGTTCTCTACAGATAAGTGCAATGGATGCATCTCCACGGAATGCTTCTCCAGGACTTCAAAATGGGGAAAAAGGTTGGTCCTTGAGTCTGGTGATCACCTGTCATTGAATTTAAGACATTTCTTAGTCTATAAGTTGTTTTTAACTACTAAATATTGAGAATTTTTTTCTGATGCAATTGGACACAGACTTTTTTTTCCTTCCTTTAAAACGTTTGTAGCACTCTGAGTTTAAGATTATCATAAAGTACATTGCATAAGATAAGTTAGGATATAGAAATACATGATAAATAGAGAAGATTGCTTTTAGGGAAAGAACAAAAAGACAAAAGGAAACTGAATTTCTGTCTGGATTGTTATAAAGTCAACTGCCAGGTTTCATGGAAAAAAATCTTATAAAGTTTAATTTATATTTTTATATCACTAAAATCCTTTCCAGACTTAATTTTTCCTCAGTATTTCATAGAATAACTTTTCTAGGTGCTATCCTAGAAAATTGGTAGGGAAATTTACTTAGACTATCTTTGTAGAACAAGAGCTCAACTCAGAATTCTTGGCATTTTTCTATCATAAGTAAGTGAATTTCCCCCCTGAGAATAAGCATGTGATTTTTTTTCCCCCAGTAGTGTCATAATTGCATTCTCTATTAAATTGAATGAACTAATATTTAGGTAGGCATTATGGTCTAGTGCAAAGAATATGGCATAGGAGCCAAAATTGGTTACCAGTCACAGTGCTGTCACTAAGATCTGCTTGGGGTCAAGTCATATAACCTGTCTGGATTTTTGTATCCATTTCTAAAATATGCACTGAAATGGCCTATGTAACTTTTAAGAAGCTAAAATTCTTTGGTTTATGAAGTAGAAATAGGAGTTGGCATTTTAAAAACATTGCTGTTGGATAGAAATGGACTTAATGTTTTAAAGTGACTCGTTTGCACTCTGTTTTTCTTTAGAGGACCGCTTCTTAGCTACCCTGTCCAGTCAGAGCTCCACCAGTTCCCCCCACCTCCAGCTGCCCACTCCTCCCGAAGGCGTGCCTGAGCAGGCCGTGGGAGGGCCCCCAGAACTTGATACCACCAGCAGTTCCGAAGGTACAGGTCAAGTCACTTTTACTGCACTTCGTCCAATAGAGACAAACACTCTGAGTGCTGTGACACAATTCTTTCTTAGCCCTTTAGGATTTAAAGTTTTTACTATTGAAAGGGCTGTTTCAGATGTAGCTTTTTACCATATCCCTTCTTCAGTTGCACTGCTTGACATGTGAATATCTCAGTAACAAAATGTTATTTCAGCTTCATCTACTTTCTGGGGATATTACTTTCTTAAGTCTCATTAAAGCCCATGATTTTTGCCTTGTAAGAAGGAAAGAGAAATTGCAGCCTTTGTCTAACAACAAATATTTGTTTCACTAATAGCAAATTTATACCTTTTTTCTTTCTTTCCTTGCTTTCTGTTTAAGCACCAACTACTTAATTGTAGCGTAAACTTTAAAAATATCTTTTAAATTGCAATTAAACTCAGATGTAATAGCCACAGTGTGCATAACTGAGTTGAAGTGGCAACAGGAACAGCTGTGACTGAGTTCACGCATGCTCGGCCAGTAATTATGTCATGGCTGCCGCCTGGCCCTGTGATGATAAGAGGCCATCGGTTGCAGGATGATCTCAACTTCAAACATGTTGAAATGTAAAAAAAAAAAAACAAGCCACTTGGGGTCAGTGGTATGTATGCTTCACTATTGCTTCCTGTTTGATAGTCATTATTCCTAGATCAAAAATTTTACACCATAATTGGTAATTATGGTGTGCACATGTCTGTGTTCCAAAGAGGAAATGAAATATAGTTGACGCTTTATACTTTCTTTTACTCTTTCTGAATATTAACGTATAAGTAGAATATTTTTCATTCTAGATGTATTTGATGGACATTTGCTGGGATCCACAGACAGCCAGGTGAAGGAAAAATCAACCATGAAAGCCATCTTTGCAAATTTGCTTCCAGGAAACAGCTATAACCCTATTCCGTTTCCTTTGTAAGTATTATAAAAGCCAGTGGCTGTTGGGTGGTTTTATTTTTACTTCATTTAAAAAATCTTTCTATAGATATACTCTCTACATATTTAAATATGTTTATTTAACTGCATATATGTATTTCTCAATCCAAAATTATACTTCATCATAGTAAAAAAGATGTCTTTTGGTATAATATAATTTGTAGAACATGTAATCATTATATAGTAAATGAGTGGATTAAAAAAGCATTAACTAATATTAATGCTTAAGAGTACTGATTCTGAAAAGAATTGCTTATATATATATATTATTAAGATATACTGCTACATCCATTGATCTCATAAAAACATATTGCTGATTGTATATGAGGATATTACTGACCCAGTAATTTACTGGGACGTGATGCTTTTTTAATAGTGATGATGAATTGCAATGGCTATACAAGTTTTCGTGTGATTTTGTTTGTATTGGACTTACTCAGAGTGGGGAAAAACATAGGGCTGGCTTTCTACACTGCCAGTGTGGAAAGCTTTGTTTGGAGTGATGATTCCAGAACTCTCTGATTTGAAAAAGAATTCTGATAATTTTCAGTTGTCTTCAAAAACTTTCTATTGATGTATTTTCCTTGGCTGTTTGTTCAAGTTCTGCATACATTTTGGCTTAATTATATTCTTGTAATTGTGCATTATTTAGTTAACTTAAAATTGTCCTGAGATTTACTTGTAGTAGTGCTAATGGTTTGTATATGTGATTTTCTGCTAATTTTGTTCTGATTTATGTATTTAAAAATTTTGAACAGTGATCCAGATAAACACTACTTAATGTATGAACATGAACGAGTGCCCATTGCAGTCTGTGAGAAGGAGCCCAGCTCCATCATTGCTTTTGCTCTCAGGTATTATTCATGGGGCTTTTTCACCTATTGTTGTATCTTTATATTTTGTGTGTATTTATTAATCGTTGTATTTTGAGTTCTGTTACATAGAGTAGAGCAAAATATAAGTAAATGTAAAATATTAAATATAAGTAAAAGAATATATCTTTGGATGTGACAGCTTATTCTTTTTGTTTCTGATAATGTACGCTTTACCCAAATAATAACAGGATGATTCTTAAGCTCCTAATAATTAAATTAACTAGGCAAGTTATTTACTAATCCTTAATATCCTTTAACCATTCTCTGTATTATAATATGTATCCATTGTATCCTTTCCTTTGCTTTATTTATTGACATAATACTTGGAACATATCTGCCTTATATCATCTGAATGTCTTTTTTGTATTCTTCATTCATTTCCTTCCTGCTTCCCACACATAGCAGGTAAAGTTTCCTTACTTAGAGTAATGCTGTTCCTATGCCTTAACCCATTTACATGCCCACAGTTATCATGTGTCTTAAAGAAGGACCCCTCTTTAAAAATATTTATATATCATGTGTAAAAGAATAAAGCTTTTTAATCTTAATGGTATCTTGGTAGTGGTAGAACCTAGTTTAAGTAGAATCTAAGATGTTTAATAAAAATTTTTTTCCTCTTGGAAGACATTGAAATTAAAATTTTATTTTTAATATTGGTTACAAGTTGTCCATTTATCAACAAATATTTGAATGTCTGCAATGTGTGGTATACTAGGTACTGGGTATACAGGGGTAAACAAGATGGATTTATAGGCTTCAGCATTTATGTAGTTTAGAGTTACTATTTGGATAATGAAGAATTTTTTTCCTTTAGAAGATTCCATATGATAAATTTTTTATCTTTGCCTTTTGACGTTTATGAAAATAGTATTTGCTTCTCCTTTTATTGGTTTAGACATACTACATTAATAGATAAGAAAGGCAAGAAAGTCAACCAAGAAAAACATATATTTTGTACTATGAGGAAGCAAGTTTTCTAGCTGAGGTCACCTTTTTCTAATGTCTTGGAAAAATAATACATGCTAAGATGCTTCCCTTGTTCCCTAACATCTGATTTATCTAAATCAGTGCTTCCAGACTGCTAGTCCAAGAGTTGGATGTTTTTGGCCAATGCAAACTAAAAAAATATGCTTTTTCTTAAAGTTCAATACCTTTAAGTTGAAAAGTACTCTAAGTTCCTTTCCTCTCTATTATACTAAACAGTGAAGTTTCGTGCTCTTCAGTTAGCTGTTCAACCCCTGAAGGCATTTGATCTAAATGTTAGTGTGGAGGCCTTGACAATCATATTTAGGATATTGAGCCTGGTTGGTGTGTTGGGTCATATTTTGTATTATTTTTGTGAAGACATTGACCTTCTTCATGAAGCTTGTACTTGATAACTTTTGTTAGTTAACTTGTGTTTGTTTAATTATGGATGCTTACAATGATTGTGTTTCTACAATGCAAAGCTTATTCTAAAGCATATGATTTACTTTAAAAGAAGACCATAATGTTTAACATTTTTCAACCTATTTCTACCCTAAGTTGTAAAGAATACCGGAATGCCTTAGAAGAATTGTCCAAAGTGACTCTGCGGAACAGTGCTGAAGAAGGGCTTTCAACAAACAGGTGATCTGCGATTGATTAAAATCTATTTTCATTGAGCTACGTCATCATTTTCTAGGTTCTCGTACTCCAATTTTATTTTAGCTTATTGTCAATATAAAAGTTTCTAGAATATAGTCAGTGGCACTCATCCTTTAGCCAATAGTTGATAGAACAAAATTCAGGTATAGCAAAAGACCTTAAGAAGTCTCTTAGGATACAGTTTTCTGATAATTTGTCATAGAATTTCATTGTGTATTGCAGATTTAAACTTTCAACATTTTAAGTTCTCTTTATTGTTTTCATTTAAAAAATAATAACTCTGAAATTAGTAAACTACTGCTTGATTTTGTAATTTAAAGTATTTATGAAATTTCCATAATAATTAAAGATCTTAACAGTTAAAAAATAAAACAGCCCCCCACCAAACCAGCTCTTTAAGTGTGTTCAGTATTTTAGACATTTGAGACAGAAATTGTCGTCATTGTTGGACTTATGGATGCTAATATAGCTCTGATAGACTTGTGAAAAATATTACAAGAGCCTATATACTTTCATATATTTTTCCATACGCTTTTATAGCTTTATCATTTTGCTTTTTCTTAAGCCCAGTAGACATTTCAAGCCTTTTTCTTCCATGCTAACCTGTGTTTATATAAATTATGAATCAGATTTCTGATATTGTGGGTGGGGTTAGGTGGGGGGTAGATTAATATAGGAATTAGAGTACTTGCTATTTTGTGTCTGAATCATATAAAACCAACTTTCCTTTTGTTTTTCATTTTAGTACTTTAGACAGCAGACCAAAGAGTAGCAGCCCTATTAGATTACCTGAGATCAGTGGAGGACAGACAAACCGTACAGCAGAAGTAGAACCACAACCAAGTAAGATTACAAATGGAGAAGTAATTCCTAGTTTTGTTTGTAATTGTGGTTTGAAGAAGAAAACACATTAAATAAGAAATGCCATCTGGCAAGGATATATTACTTCTGGTCTTTGAAATACAGTATGGATGTAAAATTTTTTGTATATCTTCTTTTGTACATATTTCACTTTTCTTTGATTCTTACCTTAAGTTTATTGAGTTTGAAACTCCTAGAAACTCATAGGTCTATGCAAAAAATCTGCCTTCCTGGCTAGAGCTTTCAGTTTAAAGCATATAACTGAAGAAATATAACAGCAGTTTTTGCTTGTTTGTTTGTTTTTGCAGCATTGTTGGCATTGTGAAAAGAACTTTTCATGTATTGTCTCCTTTAATTCCCATAATAACCCCATAAGAGTTATTTGACATATCTCCATTTTTCAGAAAGTAAGTTAAGACTTAGATAATGCAATTTGCTGAAGGTTACACAAGTAATGGGGAGCTGGGATTTGAACTTGGATCTCTTTGACTTTGTCAGTCAGGAATATTCACTACGAGGAGCAGAAAACTCAAGTGACTATTGGGTCTTGAATGACAGTTTATTTTTCTAAGATAGCAACTGCAGGTAGACAGTTGCTAGCATTGGTTCAGCTACTCAGCATTGTAATGACAACATAGGGGTAGTTTCTCTTTGATTCTCTTGTTTTACTCATGGTCAAAAATGTCCCACTTAATGCCTGCATTTGAGGCAGAAGGAAGGGAGGTACAAGCTGCAACTGTTCTGTTTTATTGGGAAATTCCCTTCCCCCTTCAATCTCATTGGTTAGAAGTGAGTCTCATGGCCACCCTTTCCTGCAAAGGAGACTTATAAAGTGGTAAGCGGCATTGTCCTGGTTGGCTTACATAAATCATGATTCATTTCCTGGGACTCTACACATTGCTGCCTCAAACAAAATTGGAGTTCTGTTAGCAAGGAACAAGGTGGGATTGGATATTAAGGATATTAAGGCCATAATGGTGTCTGCTGCCCTAAGTAAGCACTTCATGATCGACATTTGATGTGGGTTTTGTTAATGGTAAATGTACAAGATTAGGATCATATGTATTAGTGATATGATGAAGCTCAAAACTAAGAAGAAAAGTATAGAGCAAGCTTTAGTGATAGTTTTGGTCATCCTGTACTACTTATTTCTGAAAAATGCTAAAACTAAAATTGTATATTTTGCTCTGTTGAAGTGTAGGAAGACAGATGATATAAAAACCTTTAACTTTGACGCATTGTAGCTTGGAATACTGTTTTGTATTAGTTTAATTAACTATACTGTGATACTGTAAGAACCCAGCCTTAACTTAATCTTGTTGCTTAAGATATTCTGACAGCCTTAGAAATATATTTTTAAAAGGCTTTCTATACAATTTCTCACATTTTGATATATAGCTATCTGAACATTGCTTTTCTTTCATGTTTCTGATAATAAGAGTGCTTGACTGCCCCCCTAAAGATCCCATGAAACATGTGGAATAATAATCTGTGCAAATAAGACTATCAGTGTTACTCATATTTATTACTCTCATGTAATGGTTACTGCTAACAAAGGAATGAGTTGAAAATTTTTATTTTTCTACTTGCAGTGACCTGTACTTAATATGTTACCTCTTATTTTTAGCCAAAAAGGCTTCTGGAATGTTGTCCTTCTTCCGAGGGACAGCAGGGAAAAGCCCTGATCTCTCTTCCCAGAAGAGAGAGACCTTACGTGGAGCAGATAGTGCTTACTACCAGGTTGGGCAGACGGGCAAGGAGGGAACGGAGAATCAAGGCATTGAGCCTCAAGGTGTGTTAAAGGAGACCAAATGTGCTTATTCTAGGTTTCGATTTACTTATTTCAGTTGGTTATGTTCCTTATAGCTTGAAGTAGATGCTTCTGTTGCTGAGACCAGGGCATTCCCTCTCTTCTCACACCTTGGTGGGGGTAGAGTGGGAAAAGCATGGCGCTTGGAGGATCCAACTGGTTTCAGATGTCATTGCTATCACTTACTGTGTGGTGGAATTAGAAATCCTTACTTTCTGTACTCGTAAACTGGAAAAGCAGTGTCTTCCAAGGTTTACTGGGTTTACTGAGGACTAAGGTTTACTGAGGACTAAGTGACATTATACATGTAAAACATGTGTCTCACTATGTAGCTCACAGTATATATTCAAATGTTTTCATCCCACTACCCCCTCAGACGTTTCCTTTCTTTTCCAGTCTCTGTAAGGTGGAAGCTGTTGATACCCACCTTCATTTGGATATTTAAAAAATATATCTACCTGATTGTGTTTGAATACAGGGTTATTAGACCAGGAGTTGGCAAACTATGCTGACCTGTCTTTGTTAATAAAGTTTTGTTGGAACACAGGCACACCCTTTCATTTACTTACTGTCTGGCTGGTTTTGCATTATATTGGCAAGTTGAGTAGTTGCAACTGAGTAAAATAGTTACCATCTGGCCCTTTACAGGAATAGTTTGGCAACCCCTGGGTTAGATCATGAATTATTAGTTTAAAAAATAGGAACTGCATGGTAAGTTTTCATCAGTAATTAAGATATGCGTTAAGTATTCTATAGGCTGCTATTGAGCTGTGATCCTTGGAAGGCGTTGGTGCTTTGAAAAAAGTAATTTTGAAATGTGAAACTTAGTGGATGACTTGTTCTTCTAGATATTAAAATGTATCGCAACTCTGCAATAATTA
Organism: Monodon monoceros; assembly: GCF_005190385.1. Taxonomy (NCBI): domain Eukaryota; kingdom Metazoa; phylum Chordata; class Mammalia; order Artiodactyla; family Monodontidae; genus Monodon; species Monodon monoceros. Next base: position 28,006,361 of record NW_021703772.1, on the reverse strand, counting down.
GAGTGGATCTGGCAGTAGGTTTGCCAGACAAATCAGTCAAATAAAAAAAATAGCTCTGAAGTAGACACTAGTATATTTTCTATATTGTACATATATCTTAGTGTATGATAAAGAAAGCATCTCAGACTATTGGGGAAGCATTATTCCATACACAGGGAAAACTGGTCATAAACTCTGGTAAAGAAGCCACAGAAAGTCGTGATGTTAGAGCTGAGTTATTTTATTGCTATCATAGAGATTACTTAACTATAAGAAAAATTATTCTTCAATCTGAATTCTCTGATTTTAATCTAAAAATTAATCTTTCAAAAGGTACATAGATTTTTATTGTAATTTACACAGTTAATTGTATACATGATGCTTGCTTGAGAGTGACTTGACTAGGATAACATGAATTGACTTGTTTTTAGTATTATATCAGGGGAAAAAGAACAGACAAAATGACCTGATAACTGTCTAAAACTTTGGCTTTACTAATGATGTTAAATCTTTTAGATGAAGTAGATGGAGGAGATACACAGAAGAAACAACTCACAAATCCTCACGTGGAGCTCCGTAAGTATGAGATAAATACCTTTGGTTTGGGGACCAGGACTATAATTGAGCAAACTCCATTATTTGAAGCTTCCAGCTTCTCACTAGATAAATATTCTACTTCTTGAAATGAATATTAAGTCTGTGTACTGATGAACATTTGTTTAGTCTAAATTTAGTTTATAAAATATACATTAATTTAGAAGGAAATTTATTTATAAATTTAATTAAAATTATAATTAATTTATAAATTATAATTTAATGCAATGTCTGATGTTTAAATAATTACTTTTTGTGTAATCTAGAGCCAAAGAGCCTTAGTAAGGCATCTAGAATTGTGTGTGTACATGTGAGTGCCAAAATTTATTATCCAGCATTATAACACTATAGAAAAATTTAAGATGTAAAAGTACAATGATGAAAATACAGTGACCAGCATAAAATTAGAAATGGGTCTTATTTTCTGTTTGATTTTTCTAGAAATATGAAGGGTGGTCATAAGATGCTCTTTAATCCTTCCTGAAGATAACTTTAACTGAATTGTGATAAACAGGGATGTAGTAGACTTAATGTGAAAAATGCTATCGTGGAGAAACTTAAATGATTGCATTTGGTGGGGGTGGGGAGTGAGCAAGAAGGAAAAGGAAAAGGTATTTCTGATCCAGAGGAGCTTTTTTTTAAAAAAACACTTCTGTTTATAGAATTTTCCGATGCCAACGCCAAGTTTTACTGTCGTCTCTACTATGCGGGAGAGTTTCATAAGATGCGAGAAGTGATTCTGGGCAGCAGCGAAGAAGATTTCATTCGTTCCCTTTCTCACTCTTCTCCGTGGCAGGCCCGAGGAGGCAAATCAGGAGCTGCCTTTTACGCGACTGAAGGTAAGTCTTTTTAATCATTTACTAATTAAGCGGTATCCATCTTTTTCCCTCGGATAATTTATGAACCCCTTGAACTGAGGTAATACGATACTGTCTTTTTGCAAACATGTTTTTCTTTTTATGCTTGAGAGGATGAAAGAAGCATATTTAAAAGAATATATGGTGTGTAATGAGAGACAAATATTGATCAAATCCTTATTAAATTCTTTCTAGTCCTGAGTTTTCCAAATGTAAATAATAACAGAGAACTTCTAGAAGACTCAGAAGGTACCTCAGAGCTCATGAGAGAAAGATAAAAATAGAAACATTTGACCTGAAAACCAGAAGGCCAAGTTCTTAACCTACAAAGTTTTACAGAAGATCATGACCATTTTTATTTCACATTCTATTTTCCATACTCACTGAAAGCGAAATTATTTGAGAAAATACATCAGGAAAGATGTGCTAGATGAGAACTTTCATAACTGTTACTTATTGGATTGTTAACAAAGGAATTTATAACATTTTACTTGGTAGTTAAAAAAAAATAGATCATTTAGCTATGACTTCAGGTGTGGTACTGTCGCAAGTAGAGGTTTCTTGACTATATAAATCCTCAGAAGCCCTTCCAAACCTTCAATTACTTGAGAACTGTGTTCTGATCAAAATCTTCTCAGTGGTGTCAGAAAATATCCCTTAAAAATGTGAAGCAAACAGATCATTTGGGATTTTTAGAATGATTTATTTTGGAATACCTCAGTAAATATTACAATTGAATAAACATGAAATTTTTGCCTTTTAGATGATAGATTCATTTTGAAGCAAATGCCTCGTCTGGAAGTCCAGTCTTTCCTTGACTTTGCACCACACTACTTCAATTATATTACAAATGCCGTTCAACAAAAGGTAGAAACCCAAACCTTGATCTGTAAGTTTACTGGGCTTTTTCACATCCTGAGAGTCCTAATGGCAGTTTTCTCCGTGGTAATATGTGAACAGAACATGACTAGATCTCTGCTGTGCTATTGAGGTGTGGTAGAATGCAGGGATTTCAAACTCTTTTTCCTACATATATATAGAGAGATTACCCACTTGTCATGAAGCAGTGAGCCTCCCGTGAGTATGAAAGAGTCACATAGATTTTTTTCCATTTATGGGTTTATTGCCTATTATTGGAGGAATTATGTCATAATAAAATTTGTGAGTTTGAGAAATTGAGAACGATTACCCCTTGGGAGAATGTTAAAGATCTAATAATTTTGTTGGCATTGGTGCTTTACTTCATAGATTCAAAGGTTTGAGTTTGTTTTAAGGTCCTCTGACTGATCATATTAATAGAAAATCATGTTTGGGTAATACACGAATAATCCAGATATTGGTATTAAATTATAAATAATCCTTTTGAAAAATTGAAGTATAGTTGATTTACAATATTAGTTTCAAGTGTACGGCATAGTGATTTGGTATTTTTGCAGATTATACTTCATTGTAAGTTGTTACAAGATAATGGCTATAATTCCCTGTGTATATAATATACCCTTATTGCTTATCTGTTTGATACAGAGTAGTTTATTAATCTCATACAAAAAATTTGTCTCTCCCCCATTCCCTTTCCCTTTTGGTAACCACAAGCTTGTTTTCTATATCTAAGTCTGTTTCTGTTTTGCATGTACATTCATTTGTATTACTTTTAGATTCCACATATAAGTGATATCATACAGTATTTATCTTTCACTGACTTATTTCACTAAGCATACTATTCATACATAGTCCTTTTTGATAAGAGTTTACTATTTTCTTGATTAGAGGCCCACTGCATTGGCCAAGATTCTTGGAGTTTACAGAATTGGTTATAAGAATTCCCAGAACAACACTGAGAAGAAGCTAGATCTCCTTGTCATGGAAAATCTTTTCTATGGGAGAAAGATGGCACAGGTAAGGATACTGGACTATGCAAAGCATTTAGCTAGCATTTACCCTTTGTATTTCTGCTTCCTGAACATAATGAGTCAGAGAGTAACATGATATTTGAGAGTAAATATTAAACTTTGGTTACTAGGCAAAGTTTAACTTTTGAGTTATTGAACCCTGTAGGAAAGAATAAAGAGGAATATTGTGGACTGGTCCTAAAATTTAACATATCCAACATCCTAGAAACACAGAATTATAGAAAAAGAAGGCAGATGCAACATAACAGTTTTAAAGATGAAGAAACTGAGGCTCAGAGACATTGAGTACTTTATCAAAGTCACACAGCTATGCCTAGAACTCAGGTTGGTCTAGATTCTAGAACAGTACTCTTCAATGTGCTGGTCCTTGAGCTGTTTCCAGTCCGTGGTGAGATAAGAGCTTGTACTAATCAATAGAATGTAATTTAATGCACTGCTTTCTTCATCGAGAATGTCTTGCTATGGCAGAAGCATCTGCTGTACTAAATTGTGGGTTTAATGATGTAATTGATTTACATTCTGGCACTAGCCTCTCTGTCATCATGAACCAGGAAAGCCTGTCTAGCAGTGGTCTGTTGAATAACACTTCAGGTCGCACTGGTCTACTACCCAGGTCCCTGACCTTTGAGTGCGTTGCTTTTCCTAATGCCCAGAAATTCCTAGAGATATGCTGTTGCTTCTACATTGTCCTACGTAATTGCACAGTTTTGGTATCAGTACTTAAAAGTTTCCTCTGAATGTTTGCATCTGTTTTTTAAACTGCTTTATGATTCAACAATATATTTTTGGAGTTACTTGTTAATGTTTCTTAGAGCTGATTAAATGGGTCAGTATATTTCAATAAATGAGTACCTAGCTATTAATTTCATGATACAATTACATCACCATGTGTTTTATGTATTATACAATTACAATGTATGCATTTAGTGACTTACATAAGCTATTAGGTTTTAAAATTACATTTTAAAGTGTTTATAACTGTAGTGGCTACAAGGAAGCTTTCTGCCTTTTTAATTTAATTAACCATTTGTAACAGCTCACACATAAATGACAGAGAGTTTTCTTTCTGCTAGGTTTTTGATTTGAAGGGTTCACTTAGGAATCGAAATGTAAAAACCGATACCGGGAAAGAGAGTTGTGATGTAGTCCTGCTGGATGAAAATCTCTTAAAAATGGTTCGAGACAACCCTCTGTATATCCGTTCTCATTCCAAAGCTGTGCTGAGAGCCTCAATCCGTAGCGACTCCCACTTCCTTTCTAGCCACCTCATTATAGATTATTCTTTGCTGGTTGGGCGAGATGATACCAGCAATGAGCTGGTAGTTGGAATTATAGGTAAGTTGATGAGCATGCCTTATGTATAGTTCATGATTTAAGCCAGAGTAAAATTTGAAGACTGTCTGGTGTAGTAATAGCTTATTGAATAATTTCACAAACTTTCATTTGAAATTTTAAAAATAATAGTTTTTCTGTTCTGGTACCTTTTATTCAGGTTCCTCATTTCCATTTTCATTATTTTTACCAAAAATATCTGTATTCAAAAGTCACTTGAAGATGAAGCCCTATGAGGTTGTTATGAGGATTAAATGAATTAATATGGTAAAAACCCTTAGGACAGTCCCTGGCATATTGTCCGCACCTGCAGTATTGCCAGCACTCAATAACTATTGTAGAAGTAATAGTAATGGTAATTGCGGTTGTCATCTGCTTATATTTATTAAGAGAACCTTTACTGCTAATCTCGCCCCCTGCAACAGATTATATCCGAACATTTACATGGGACAAAAAGCTTGAGATGGTTGTGAAATCAACAGGAATTTTAGGAGGACAAGGTGAGCAGAATTTTTGTTCTGTTTACTCTTTAAACTGTTGTCATTATCTTCCTCATCAGTTAACATATACTAAATGGATACTTTAAAAAAAATTCTAAAACATAAGTGGTTATCTTTGATTTTATCATCATTTCCAAGGTGATCAAATAATAAGGGGAATTGTTTAGGTGGGGAAATATGGGGTTTTAAATTTGTGTTAAGATGCCAGAGGTTCTCAAAATGATAAGTTAAAAAGGCCAGAAGTTCTGAACAGGAGGTTGTCCTGAATTAACACTTGAAACCCTCTAAGTTCTCTGAGAGCTGCCAGTGCCATTTGTGCTTTTAGACATCTCTCATCTCTAAGCAAGAGCGTCTTTTAAAATAAAAAAAAAAAACTCCTACCAAGAAGGACCTGTCCCTTGTCATGTGGCACAGTGAACACCCTCCCTCCTTTCTGAACCCGCCGAGGTGTGTTTGTTTACAGACCATGGCATTTTATGTCTGTTGACATGAAAGAACATAGCCGTTGAAGTCAGTTGTCTTATCAATTATGTAACGGCTTCCTTTTCCCTCTTCTCTTTCATAATCCTAGGTAAAATGCCGACTGTGGTCTCTCCAGAGTTGTATAGGACCAGATTTTGTGAAGCAATGGACAAGTATTTCCTGATGGTACCAGACCACTGGACAGGCTTGGGTCTGAACTGCTGAAACAAAGCACATATTTTGAAATGGACCAGGAAGAAAAGGGGCCTGGAACCAAGGACCAAAAATAAGCTACATGTTTTATTCCTTCATCACATTCACCACTGTATGCAAAGCCCTTTCAGTTTTGCGGCTGTGGAGGCCATCTGTAGCCTGAAGGGTTAAAACTCTATGGACTTGCACTTTGGTTTTTGAAACCTACAAATGAGCTATCCGTAGGCTGGGACGTTGCATGAACATTTTGTTCACTTAAGCTGAAATCTAGGCACATTTCAAAGGGCTGAGGACAAATGTATGGTTAGAGATGAGATACGGTGAAAAAATGGGTTGTCATATTTGCTAACAATCCTGTTGAGAAAACAGTGTCTCATAGATTATGACTCTCCTGGCATCATATTAGACAGATTCTTTACCTAGAAAGCATTTGTAGAGCTGGTGAATTTGTTTTGTGTTTCTTATGTAACAATTTAATGTTACCTCTTATCAGAATTTCTGAAACCTTAAAAAAATTCTGAATTATTTTATTAATGGCCAGTTAAACAGATTGATACAATCTATTCTTGTTTTACTGAGGAATTTGACTTAAATTGAGAATCCTGTCATGTTCTGTATCTTTCCCTGTTTTCAAGTGTGTTTGATATTTTTCAAGTTCTGTCTCTACTTCTCTGTGGGTGACGGGAGGCTACAGCCATTAACTTTAAGCCTTTTCCTGGAGCTGTTTTTTTAAGCTTATTTACAGCTTTTGTGCAAGTAATATGCTGAACTGCACTTGTCTACACATGCTCATACTCTAGATTTTTCTCCCACTTTCAGGGAAACATTAGTAAATTAGTCTACAGTGACTAAATCCCCAAAGGGATAATTATTGATGAAGGGTTTTTTTTTTAATATAAAAAATAAATTAGGCCTGATCCAATAAATTGGGTGAGGGAAGCACTTGCTTTATTTTTTATAAAGGTAAAGTATCCTTTTCAATATAACTAGCAATTTATGTGGCATCTATAAAATTAAGAAGTTTCCAGTATGGACATCCCTGTTTTCTAACTTTCTGTACCAGTTTCTAGGCCAGTTCTGACTCTTGAGAAATGTTAACAGTTAAGATATTCTTAGTGAGAAACTTATTGTTTACTAGAGTTTTTGTTTATTTAAAAAGTGATCAGAAGTGTACTAAACTGTCTTTGAGGAAATAACACAACCCCGAATATTTTCTCTTGGTTTCTTTCCCGTAATAAGGATAATTTGGGGTTTGTAAAGTTTTAAGGGTTCCACTCTTTTCAGGCTTCCTATAGTAGCACGTTTCTATTGCACCTTTCACATAATAAGAAAAAAATCTGGTTACATTCCAATTACAGAGACTAAGTATGTAAAATAGGAACATTATGGAAAGTTTGCTCGAGAAAACGAAAGCATTAGTTTGGTGTTTGGTGCTTATTTAGAAACATGATTTGTTCTGTACTAGAAACAAACTGACCAAGGACTTACTACTGATCTGATGATAAGCACTTTTTTCTTTTTTAACATGTGATGTGCCTTTTGAAAACGTACAAAACAATGACGATTTTAGTTTTGATATCAAAGGCCAGTAAAGGAGTTGTACGGGGCTGAAAGATGTGGAACATTATTCACTTCTCATGTGTCAGGAACATGGATTTTGCATCTCATATTGAATGCAAACATATTTTGCATCTGTTTATTTTTTCTGTCAGGAGGCTTGGGGTTATTTATCCTGTCCATTTCCCTCACCCCAGTCAGGAGCACTTCCAGGGGCAGGTGTCTTCCGGCCGCTGTAATCACGTTGTTTCTTTGTTTCAGTCTCAGTAGCACGTGTATAGCTTGAATGCTCCATTGGAATAGCTCTTGACAATAATGTGTCATGTTGATTTTGTTTTCCTTGCCCATGACTTGAAGAACCGATTTTTTTTTTAAAGTACTGCTGCTGCTTAGGTAATTTTGTGGCTAAAAAAAATTCCAATATGATATAATCTGAAACAATACTTGTTGCCTTGCAAGGGTGATCTGTCCTTTTAAAACTGTCTTAATGGAGGGGAAATATAAAATTTAATTTGTTTTGAGTGGTAGAACTATACACCCGGCCTCTTGCTGCTCTTGTTTAGGCCACTACCAGGTACATAAGGCTTTTCAAATACTGTGTACTCAGTGTCAGGCACGAATGGCTGTTTACCTCTCTTGAATTCCCCATTGAGGCCTGGAGAACCTTGATGATGATAAGTTAAGAACGAGGAAGAAGTCTTAATACTTTCTTCTTTAGAATAAAAAAATGAATTCTGAGAATAATTGATAGCACAAGAAAGCTATGTGGACATGTCGCATTGTATAAAAATCTTATTTATAAATGTGAGTGTTTTGATGCCATCAAAACTTTATTTAAAAAAAAAAAAGATTCACTTTTTTCTTACCCAAGCCTAAGAAAAATAAGGGGAATAAGCTGTTGCAAGCCCTTTTGTAGTCTATTGAATATTTTAAATTTATAGATATTCAAATTTTCCTACAGAATGTCCTACTTATAATTTTTTCCTGGATCCAGCAGTGAGTGGTTTTCTAGCTTTGGCCTTTATTGGGTATTGTAAATAGTAGGGTTGTATTGTTTTTTGTGGCATCAGCTTCTCCTTGGCTTTTTACCCATTAGTGTCGTGGGCTTGCATAAAACTGCTGAGGAAAATAATCTACCTGTATAGAAAGTTTGCTTAGCTGGTGGAGTGAAAACCCTTGCAAATGAGCCTGGTGGTGAAACAGATCAGGCCATTCATTATTCCTCAAGTGTTAACATACTGACTTAAGCAGTATTCAAACCATCTAGTGCAATGCCTTTTTTGTTTGTTTTTGTAACACGGGTGCAGTTGTATTATAGAAAAATAAAAATTACAATCATGAGCAGTTTTATTAATGCTGCTCTGCTTGTTTTGTAAGAAATGTATATTACGTCTTTGACAGGTTTAATTTTAACTAGAGAAATGACATTGTAAATCAAAATAGCCTCTTTTAATTTAATATGAAAAATTCAATTAACAATATTGAAAATACTTAATGTATTATATTGTATATATTTCTCTACTTTGGTTCCGCTGTTTTATATGATTGACATGTTATTTATGAGATAAAACTGCCTTGACCTTTTGGAGACTTATACTGTAAAAAGAGGACTTACAATAAACTGAGAATCAACTTCACTTTGTTTTGAATCTGCTTGAGGAAATTAAGAGGAGATGGAGTTGGTGCCCCCGGCCCAGCAGTGTTGTCTTCTGTTCATTCTTTCCCCCTTCCGACGGGAGAATTGAACTCTTTCTCCAGTAAATAACCCTCCTCTTTAGGTCTCAGAAAGGGGGTGCTAAATCCTTGGGTTCACTTTGCCCTGTATGGGCCTGGCCTTTTCTGTCCTCCCGCCTCTCTTCAATTCTGTTTCTGCTTTCCTTATGGAGCGCTCTAGAAAGCTTGGCCTTGCCCATCGGGGAATGGCTGAGTCCACCTGGAGGGCAGCCTCCACTGTTAGTTGTTCCCACCCTTCACAGGATCCCTGAAGTGGATCCAATGTGCTGCAACCCGCAGCTGTAAGCACAGCGACTCCCACTCACCATGCCCAGACTCACAGGGCGAAAGTGAGAACCGCTGGACAGAGGGGATGGCCCCTGTGCCCAGGGATGCCCAGGCGTCCTGGCTCTGCTCCCTCTCAACCCCCAACAGTGGTGGAAAAGGTGTATGCATAGTACCAGTTTTCTGTCCCCACTATCTTGACGTCTCGTGTCAGAAATTAATTACTTATAAAATTCCTGGGTTAACGCTAAAAGAGACTGTTTTTAAAACTATTTTTTAAAAATTAATTATTTTTGGCTGCGTTGGGTCTTCGTTGCTGCACGCAGGCTTTCTCTAGTTGCGGCGAGGGGGGGCTACTCTTCATTGCGGTGCTAAGGCTTCTCATTGCGGTGGTTTCTCTTGTTGCAGAGCGCGGGCTCTAGGTGCGCGGGCTCAGTAGTTGTGGCGCACGGGCTTAGTTGCTCCGCAGCATGTGGGATCCTCCCGAACCAGGGCTTGAACATCCCCTGCGTTGGCAGGTGGATTCTTAACCACTGTGCCACCAGGGAAGTCCCTAAACCTATTTTTTTTAATTACAGAAAAGAAATTAAAAATTATCATCTTGTTTTTAAGCATATACTTCAGAACTGTTACATGGCACAATACATCTCCAGAACTTTTTCTTCTGGCAAACACTGAAACTATACCCATTAACTCTTTTTCCCCCTCACCCTAGCCGGTGGTTAACCACCACAGTCTACTTTCCATTACCATGAATTTGACTACTTTAGATTCGTCCTTATAAGTGAAATCATGCAGTATTTGTCTTTTTGTAACTGGATTTGGCCCCTTAGCATAATGTCCTCAACGTTCATCCACGTTGTAGCATTTCCTTACTTTTTTTTAAGGTTGAAAGGTATTCCGTTGTGTGTATGTTGCTACATTTTCTTTATTTATTCATCAATGGACATTTAGATTACTTCCACCTCCTGGCTATTATGAATAATGCTTCTATGAACATGGTAGTGCAAATATGTCTTCAAATTCCTTTAAAAATTCTTTTGGGTAAATACAGAGAAGTGGGATTGCTGGATCATATGGTGGTTCTATTTTTTAACGTTTTGAGGAAACTTCATACTGTTTTCCACAGTAGTTGCACTATTTTACAATCCCATCAACAGTGCACAAGTGTTCCAGTTTCTCCACATCCTCTCCAATGCTTATCTATTTATTTTGATGGTAGGCATCCTGATGAGTGTGACATAATATTGTGGTATTGATTTGCATTTCTCTGATGACTAGTGACGTTGAGTGTATTTTCGTATGCTTGTTGGTCATTTAAATATTATCTTTGGAGAAATGTCCAAATGTTTTGGCCACTTTTTAATCGGGTTACTTGATTTTTTTGTTGCTGAATTGTAGGAGTTCTTTATATATTCTTGATATTAACACCTTATCAGGTATATGATTTGCTGATATTTTCTCTCATTCCATTGGTTGCCTTTTGATTCTATTGATTGTATCCTCTCATGCACAAACGTTTTTAAGTTTGATGTAGTGCCATTGGTCTACTTTTATTTTTGTTGCCTGTGCTTTTGGTGTCATATCCAGAAATCATTGCCAAATCTCATGTCTTGAAACTTTTCCCCTGTTTTCTTCTAGGAATTTTATAGTTTTAGGTCTTACATTTAGGTCTTTATCCCATTTTGAGCTAATTTTTGTATGTGGTGTAAAATAAGGGTCCAACTTCATTCTTTGGCACTTGGATATCCAGTTTTCCTAACACCATTTGGTAAAGATACTGTCCTTTCCCAGTTGAGTGGTCCTTATCAAAGATCATTTGACTATAAACAAGGGTTTATTTCTGAGCTCTGTATTCTATCCCATTGGTCTATATATCTGTCTTTATGCCAGTACCATGTTATTTTGATTATTATAGCTTTGTAGTATGTTTTAAAATAAGGAAGTGTGAGATCTCTCTCCAACTTCATTTTTCTTTTCCAAAATTGTTTTGGCTATTTTGGGTCCTTTGAGATTCTAGAGGTGTTTTAGGGTGAATTTTTCTATCTCTGCAAAAAATGCCTTTGGCATGTTGATAGGGATTGTGTTTAATCTGTAGATTGTGTTGAGTAATATGGACATACTAACAATATTAAATTTTCCAATTCATGAACACAAGATGCTTTTCCATTTTTGCTCTTTCTTTAATTTCTTTCAGCAATGTTTTGTAGTTTTCAGAGTACAAGTCTTTCACCTTTTGGTTAGGTTTATTCCTAAGTATTTTATTCTTTTTGATGCTATTATAAATTGAATTGTTTTGTTAATTTTCTTTTTGGATTGTTCATTATTAGTGTATAGAAACACAACTGATTTTTCTGTGTTGATTCTGTATCTGCAACTTTGCTGAATTTATTACTTCTAACTATTTTGTGTGTACTCTTTAAGGTTTTTTGTATACATTTCATTTGCAAACAGAGATCATTTTACTTCTTCCTTTTCAATTTTTGTGCCTTTTGTTTTCTTGCCTAATTGTTCTGGCTAGGACTTCTAATACTATTTTGAATGGAAGTGACAAGTGTGGGCATTCTTGCCTTGTTCCTGTCTTTACAGCAAAAGCTCTGTTTTCACCATTGAGGCTGATGTTAGCTGTGGACTTTTCATATATGACCTTTATTATGTTGAAGTAGTTTTCATGTATTCCCAGTTTACTGAGTATTTTTATCATGAAGCTGTATTCACTATTGTCAGGTGCTTTTTCTGCACTGATTGAGATGATCAAGTGTTTTTTGTCCTTCAGTTAATGTGGTATATTACACTGATTGATTTTCATATGCTGAACCATCCTTGCATCCAAGGGATAAATCCCACTTCATCATGGTTGTCTGATCCTTTTAACATGCTGTTGAATTCAGTTTGCTAGTATTTTGCTGTGGATTTTTTTTTTTTTTCTTGTGGTACGCGGGCCTCTCACTGTTGTGGCCTTTCCCGTTGCAGAGCACAGGCTCCGGACGCACAGGCTCAGCGGCCATGGCTCACGGGCCTAGCTGCTCCGCGGCATGTGGGACCCACCGGGACCAGGGCACGAGCCAGTGTCCCCTGCATCGGCAGGCGTACTCTCAACCACTGCGCTGTGGATTTTTGCAACTGTATGCGTTAGGAATATTGGCCTATAATTTTCTTTTCTTGTAGTGTCCTTCTCTAGCTTTGAGGTCAGGGTAATGCTGCCTTCATAAAATGAGTTTGGGAGTATTTCCATCTCTTCAATTTTTTGGTGGGATTGGCATTAATTCTTCTTTAAACGTTTGGTAGAATTCACCAGTTAAGCCATCTGGTCCTGATTTTTCTTTGTTGGGAGGTTTTCAATTACTGATTCAATCTCCTTACTAGTTATAGATCTGTTCAGACTTTCTATTCATGATTCAGTCTTGGTAGGTTGTATGTTTCTAGGAATTTATCCATTTCTTCCAGGTTATCCAATTTGTTGGCCTATAGTTGTTTGTAGTATTCTCTTATGATCCTTTTTATTTCTGTGGCATCAGTTGTAATGTCCCCTCTTTCATTTGTGATTTTACTTATTTGAGTCTTCTCTTTTCTTTTTCTTAGTTAATCTAGCTAAGGGATTGTTAATTTTGTTGATCTTTCCAAAAAACCAACTGTTAGTTTCTTGGATTTTTTTCCTATTGTGTTTCTATTCTCTATTTTGTTTATCTCTGCTCTAATCTTTATTTTTTCATTCCATCTGCTAACTTTGGGTTTAGTTTGTTCTCCTTTTTCTAGTTCCTTGAGGTATAAAGTTAGGTTATTGATTTCTTTCTTTTTTAATGTACATATTTACACCTGTGAACTTCCCTCTTAGTTCTTCTTTTACTGCATCCCTTAAGTTTTGGTATGTTGTGTTTACATTTTCACTTATCTTGAGATTTTTTTCTAATCTCTTGTGATTTCTTCTTTGATCTTTTGGTTGGTCAAGAATGTGTTGTTTAATTTTCATATATTTGTGAAATTTCTAGTTTTCCTACTGTTACTGGTTTGTCATTTCATTCCATTGTGGTTGGTAAAGATACTTGGTATGATTTCATTCTTGTTAACAATTTATGCCCCCGAAGAAAATTTTTGTTCCAGAACATGTATACTGATGTCTTAGGCCAAAACAAAAGAAAGATGAGGCAGAGATCAAAGTAAAGTGATTTGAAACTGATAGTCATGAGTGAGATATATGAGCAAATCACCAGTTGCTGCCCTAGGAATTTTTTCTGATGTCTTCACCTTACTGAAAGAAGTTAAAATTTTTTTTAATTAAGAAATTTTTTTAACTTTATATCTTCTCCTGATTTGTTAAATTGAAAATAAAATTTATGAAAAGATAATTTTACTGTAGTCAATGCCCTTTAATGCATCTTTGGAGTTAGGTGTCTTGAATTTGGCCCTGATTGGTTGTTGTTTGCTATTACTTTAAAATTTTTCAAATTTGCCACAATATGTGTGGCGGGGTGTAAACTTTTAACTGTATAAATTTTCACCTTTAAGACATTGTTTGCACTTATGTGGCTTTTAGCAAGGTTCCATAAAAGCTGACCTCGCTCGTGTTGGTGGAGGAGGATGTTTTCAGGGAGATTGCTAGGGTCAAGAATGGACCAAAATGAGGTTGCAGTAGTGAGCAGTGGCCAGTGGAGGGCTCTGAAGTATCACTACTTGATCTTAAGATTTACAGATCTGCTTGGCAGAGCAGTATGAAGCCGTTAGAGGGACCAGTGGGACTGGGGGAACCCAAGTCCCCCAAATCTTTGCCAGAGTCCTAAGTTATTCTTTTACAAGAGTGCGTTAAATCTTAGAATATGTCGTTTTCATATGGAGGTTTAAGTTGGAAATAGCTTAATATTTTTTACTGAGTGTAATTCTTTTTTCAGATGAAGGTAACACTAAAAGCTTTTCATTTGACAGAGCACGTGCTTGATAAATTTGTTGTCCACGCATCCCTGAAATAGTAGAGTCAAGACTGTACAAATGAGTGACTATCAGAAAAAGGACATTAGGAAAAACTAGAGAAATCTCAATAAAGTGTGGACTTGAATTAATAATAATGTTTCAACATTGATTCATTAATTGTGACAGTTGTACTTTACTAAATGTAAGACATCAATAGTAGGAGAAACAGGGTACAGGAGAAACAGGGTACAGAAATAGTAGTAGATGGAAAGTGTCTATACTATCTTTGCTATTCTTCTGTAACCAACAAACAAAACAAAAACAATAAAATGAGTGATTCTACAGTGGATAGGAAGAGCCCTACCTTAGAGACGTTGATTTTAGTGAGATTAAGTTAGAAGGTCTTTTTTGTTCTTACTGTCCTATTAAAATATTTTTTCTTTCCCCAATCCAAAGAACCAATTGCTCTACATTTTGAAGCTAAGCAAGTGAAATGAAGATACACAGTTGGGTTCTGCATCTGTGGATATGGATGGCCAACTGCAAGGGACTTGAGCAACTATGGCTTTTGGTATCTGTGGGGGGCCTGGAACCAATTCCTCACTGATAATGAGGGATGACTGTAGAGCCATTTCTGATGGCTCTCTCCCTGGCCTTGGGTAGTTTCTTCATGTATGTCAGATCAGTGCCCTGCTGGATACCCATCCTCTGCAGATCTCTGAGGCTCTCTCTCTCTGCAGCTCTCTCCTCTAGTACTCTGCCCTTCAAACTCAGGGTCTTGGTCTCCCTGGATTCTCAGCTCTGTCTCCTGACCCCAGGGAGTAGAACAGGATCCTTCCAGGCATAACGAGACAAACAGGGCTCACCTGACTTGTTTCCTCTTTCTCCAGGATTACTGTCCTTTATTGGCTAGTATCTGCCGCCCTCTGGAAAACTGCTGTTTTGTATATTTTGCCTGGTTTTCTTGATTGTTTCAAGCAGGAGGGTAAATCTGGTCCCTATTATCTCACCTTGCCCAGAAGCAGAAGGCCAAGTCAGACGAAATTTTATAATGATTATATCTAAATGCTGTGTTGGATCATTGATACAATGTTTTCTCTGTCCAAAGTAAAAGGTAGTTCTCTATTCATTACTGTTTTAAAAATGTTTTTTAAAAATCCAGTCTCTTCTCCTAATTGAAGTCCTGTTATCTGCAACAAATCAGAGTAGACAATAGCATACCAGGAAGAGAAATTTTTTTTTTAGGAAGAGAAATTTTTAATTAGCTCAATATGGGAAAATATGCCTTGAGCATGTTTGTGACCCTATCCACAGACACATGTCATCTCCTGGACAGAGCACACTCCAGGGAGACACAACGCGTGAGCCAGACTCCTGGTGTTGCCACCATCTTTGCCTTTTAGCTTCTCATCTTGAAAGCGCTGCTGCACATCGAGATTGCTCAAGAATGTCTAGGTATAATTAATTGCCCTTTAGCTTATCGGCAGCAGAACTTGGCAGCTTCTTCTAGACTTTTCCACATAGAATTTGATTGTCATTTCTGCTGCTAACTTGCCACTTCATGCAGGAAAAACGCATCTGGCAGCTGCAACCCCCCAGACTGACGGTCATCATCCCCTCTAGTAATATCACTTAAAGGGCCAAACGACAACATGATATTACTAAAGAGCTACTCCTTAGGGGAATGCAGTTCAAGCTGCTTCCAGAAGCCTACACCTCAGCATTCTGGAAATGATTCCTTTAGTAAATTCTATATTTTGACTGGTCTCATCTCTACTGCACAGGGCTCCTGTTGTTTCTTTTCTGTGTTCATCTATAAATGCCCAGAGGTGGAAATGATAAGGATTTTTCTTACTTTAAGAGGATTGTGCTTTCCTTCTGTCCATTAGAAGTGAATATAATTATCGGTGACACTGGAGAAACTGGATGAGATGACTGAGAAATCCAAGCTCTTTGGTTATGTTGGAAGGTGGATACTCACTGCCTTAATCCAAGTTGGGAAGATGCTACCTGGCACATTCAGTCTGGCTGCCACAGGAGTGGGATTTTTGTCTGCTACTTCTCAGCAACATGGCATGTGCTATTCTTCATACTATATCAGCAACACTTTATGCTCTATCCTGGTGGTAATAAATCACTGAGTGAATAGAGGGTTTCCCTGGAATAAATCAACCCATGGCTATTTTGCTTCATGTTATTTTGGTTCTCAATTCTTGTGTGATTTTGCAACATTTTCCCAAATTGCTGTGTGTATGTATATTCTAATTCACAGGGAAAATGATCAACATGAAATCCCACCTAAAAACATATTAATAGTTTGAAACTGCTCTAGGAAGGTAGGTATCTCTCCTTACTCACTTTTGTGTCCTCGGTAACAGTTCTTTGCATAGTTGAACTAGAGACAAGGCCAGGGCACTCTAGGGACAGAGTGCTACTATTTTTAGCTGTAGTTTCTTCAGTTTTTTTGTCATGTGACTTGGTTATCATGACTCTTACTGATGGATCGAACCCTTCTTTACGCCCAAAGCAACTCGCCACATAGGTTAGAAGCATAGAGCCCACCAGCCAATGAGGTGATCTGATTTGAGGACTCAGTCCAATAGAGATGCTCCATGTTGGATAGTGTCTAATGGATCCAGCCAAATTCTCTCTGTTGGTCGTTTTGATGTCCCGGGGAAGGCAGTAGAACCTGGGATTGTGTGTGTCAGCCGGGATGGGACGTCAGAGGGAGAAACTGAGAGGGAAGCTGAGTCGTGAGTGTTGTGGGCTCAGTAGAAGGAGTTAGAGAGAGCTGGCTTCTGGTGGGATGACTAGACGTTCATGTCTCCGGCACACCTTTGAGTTGTGAGAGTTGACACTTCCTCGTGAATAAGAATGACTTTTCTAGCTCTCCGTGAAGCCCAAATAGGTCTGAGGGTTTCCCACTTTTTTCCTGCGCATATGTAACAAATGCCTGTTGGGTGACCTGGGAGTAGCCGGCTCCTTACAGCTTGTGAGAGTCTAATGCCTAATTATTAGGCGCTAATAATTCTAGAAGGAATTATTAATACCTCCATTGCCATATCACACATTGTAGCAGCATGCCAAATTCACCATGTTGTTTTATGTTTTTCAGTCAGTAATGCTTGCATTTTTGCCAAAATAATATAGTGTTAAATGGCATAACTTGAACTACTATGCTTTTTAATGTAAATGAGCACTCTAGAAAGTAGTACAAAGAAAACCTACCCGGCAAGCTTGAGAAGAAATTTTATTATCCGTATTATTTTAGACTAGTTCTTATTTAAATCCAAATACCTGCTGTTAGATTTTAACGCATTTTGTACATACAAATAAAATTAGGACTCCAAATATGTGATTTTCATCAGATAGGTTTTGTTTGACTGAAGATTAAATATGGTTGTAAAACTTGTCCTTGTTTGAAGTCGAAATTTCATGTTACCGCGAGAATTGATCAGCAGAAGCTCATTTACAATCTGTAAATTGATTCGTAAGAGGACCCACAGGGTTTTGCTATTATTTTTGGACTTGCTCCCCAGCCCACACAGGCAATTAAGTAAGAATAAGAAAAAAGAAATCTGCATCATCAATTAAAATCTAGGTTCCACTCCGTGACGTAGCATTTTATTTCTTCATTCATAATATTTAGCACATGCCTTGGTCATATTCACATATACGAGCTCTGTTCTCTGCAGTACCCAGTCCCCCTTCCATCTTTCCTTATTATGTGCTCCCATTCCCAGCCCTGTAATGGAAGATGCCTCTTTCAAGTGTCTAAGGTACATTTGACAGATGATTGTCTTCAGCACCTAATGCATCCCCTTTCCTCAGGGGCTTGAGAACATGTGCTTTTTTCCCCCTTTTTTTTAAAAAATGGTCTGTCTGCACACATAAAATCAGGAATTCAGATTCAAATGGGGGAAAAACTGTTATTCAGACATGTTTGGTCTCATAGGCATAGCTGGTATCCTTCCTTAGTGCCTAAGACTGACTTGAGCTCTTAACAGAATCCAGATCTGTTTTGGTTTAATTTAATTAAGTTATCAAGCCAACTCAGTGGGCCATTTGGGAGTTTCCAGGTGGCACTGAATTTATAGGGCAGCTGACAATATGGGTTTTTTCCCAGTTCCTATTTAAAAGCATTTAGTAAATATTTTTAAATGATTAACCCAGACCTTTCATATGAATAAATGTTATAACTAGTAAAAAACTATAAGTATACATGCGGGAAATATAATGGCCTCTTCATGAAAGCTCAAGAATTTCATAAGGACATGGAAAAATACAGGAAGGCAAGAAAGTAGCCAGATTATTTAAGGATTGTTGCTGGATTTGTATTAGGCTCCTATGAATTTAATTTAAGCCTGAATTCACAGGCAAGCATTTATTGCTAAATTAAGATCATGGAAGTTCTAAACAGAGCCTGACCTATCATTCTATAAATTTTGGTAGTTTTTCTTTGTTAGTTTTCTTTTTTGACTCATTTCACTGGCAGATCTTCACTTACTGAAAATAATAACTCACATATAAAGAATAACCTTTATTCTGGTGAAAAGTTATTTCTGTTTCAATAAAATTCAATAATAACTACTTCCTCTCAAACAGGAGTATTGCCAGCAGTACCTTACAGCTCTCAGAGGTACCTTACAGTACCTCTCAGCTATGCTCTTTGGAGTCTAACTAGTTGTTACTACAAAGGACATAAAAGAGTTTCTTTGGTGCAGTCATGATTTTTATTCTGATACACTGCCAGCCCTTACAAGCCCTGTGTGGTTCCGTCTTACATTAGAGGTAAAATTCTGGCCTATTTATATTAATCAAAGTGTATAATCGTTTTGATTTTTCCCCCAGAAAAACAAATTTTATATTCATTTCCAATTTGTTTGCTGCATAATATTATAGATCCATAGAACCTATCTTTAGTAATTTCTTTATTCTTTATTTATTCTTTATTCTATTTAGGTTTCTTTATTCTCTAATCAGGTTCATGTTTATATCCAGAGAATAGAGAAATTACTAAAGATAAGTTCTACAGACCTATATTCTATGTTAGTAAACAAATTGGAAATGAATGTAAAATTGTTTTCCAGGAAAATAATAGTCTCGTTTAACTCATGATATTTAACCAAGTGGGCATGTTTCATTCTTTCCCAAATCAGCCTTGAAATGAGAAATTGATTTCCATAAAAACTCTAGCGAACTATTTTTAATAATAATCATATAGGCCCCATTTTTATGAAGTCAGCACCATAAACAATTGATTGGACATATTAAATATTCATATATATATATATTTTTTTTTTTTTGCGGTACGCGGGCCTCTCACTGCCGTGGCCTCTCCCGTTGCGGAGCACAGGCTCCGGATGCGCAGGCTCAGCGGCCATGACTCACGGGCCCAGCCTTTCCACGGCATGTGGAATCTTCCTGGACCAGGGCACGAACCCGTGTCCCCTGCATCGGCAGGTGGACTCTTAACCACTGCGCCACCAGGGAAGCCGTAAATATTCATATATTTTAATAAAACAAGAAACATGTGAATGGTATTATTAAAATCACTATGATGGAAATATTCAGAAAAATAGTTTTCTTAATAATGAGTTATTTTTTAAAAAGTGTTTCATTTTTTGACTACTTTTCTCCTAAACCAAACTTGGAATAAAAATCTTTCTTTCTTTTTTTTGAGGAGGTGCCATGTATAATGGAATGCCAGGCTTGGTAGAGGGGACATGCCCCTAAATATCAATTTCAGCTCCCATCACTCATTAACTCTGTGACTTTGGGCAAATCACTTACCCTTCATGGAGGCTTGTTTATAAAATGGGGGTGATGATAGCTACCTTATTAACTAAATACATAGTCGTAGAATTGCTAGGTCCTATGATAAGCATGTGTTTAAGATGATAAATTGCCCAACTGTTTTCCAAAATGCTTTTACCATACTTGATTTTTAAAAGAAGAAATAGGATAGCTCTTTGGATGCTATATATCCGCCAACTTAGAGAATCAAAAAGCTTCCCCATCAATGCAGGAATTGTCCAGGTAATACACGGAGAATGTGGATGGAGCAGGTACATGGGAAACTTGGCTTGGAAAACTGCCCATCCCATCTCACTGTTGAGTCTGATCTCCTGAACCCCTCACCTTTAGAGGCAGTCTTCAGGCTTTAGGCCTTTTTCCGCTCTAGTTACTGAACCATCAGACAGAGGCAGGAAGAACTTAAGCTATTTCAAGGAAATTTTGATATTACTCTGTACTTACGGATCTCTGGTTGGCCATACAGGTCACCCCCAGCTGCCAACTCATCCTGGGGTTTATCAGCCCAGCGTTGACCAGTACGCTCTGTTATTCTCTGAGGTTCACTCTGTGCTGTTAGTGTGCCCTGGATCATAAAGCTGGGCCTTCAGCATTGATTCCGCTCTAAGCTCCTTGCTCTGCCTTCCCATTACTGTCCCCTTGGGAGACCTGGGGCGCTGACTTACTATTAGTCTAGTCTGCCTAAGAGCTGCACCTGGGCACTAACCAGTTTACTCTTTCTGTTTCACACTAACGGGTAGATCTAGGGCTGGCCCAAACCCTCAATTCCTGTGCCAAGACTGTTTTACAGGCACACTGTTATCTTCTCTAGAAATTCATCAGTGAGAAAACTACTCCAGGGGAAGTAGTTAGAGATTGCAAGGTGCTAAATATTTTTCTTTCTTTTTAAGTGTAATTTGGATATAAAGCAAGGATGATTTTCCTTTTATTATTTGTACAGCATATACCAATTGATACTTAAACTTTGGGCAGAAATTTTTTAAAGATCATGGATATGAAGTAAGGGTGTATCTGTGTTGCTTCAGAACCTTAGGCGCTCCCTGGGTGAAATCTGAAACTGGCCCGTGGACATGGAGGGCAACGAGAGACCAAAGATTGGTAGGTGGCCGGTTTAATTAGCAAAGGAACTTACATATGAAGCTTGTCTTGGGAGGCCACGAGAAGTAGATCTCTGCACCTGCCTGCCAGAATCTTAAAAGTTGATATAGAGGTTTTATCTGAGTTCAGTGTCCAGATGGTCTCAATAACACATTGCTCTCTCAAGGTTGTGTCCTTGAAAATGGCTCTGGCTATGGGAACGGTGGGCAGAGGGTGGGGAGCCTCCGATTGTCCAGGTGCAGCTCATATGTCAGGTATGGGTCACGTCCTCTTGATGACCTCCTCCAACAATCGGGCATCCCTGCTTAACTGCTCTCGTGTAGCTACAAGGCAGAAGTTTACAAGGGGAGCGGTATATACGGCCAAGGAGAAATAATAACATTGTCACGGACCCCACGGCACTTTAGAAGGTGTAAGGAATTCCTTAAATTTCCTGGTAGAATTGTTGCAAAAGGTAGAATTGCTTAAATGTTGAAATGTCCTTGTGAAACTCAGACAATATTCAGTGACAACACTAACAACTCTCTAAAATGTTATATATTCTGGCCATATTGTGCAGCATAGAAAAATGTGATTATTTTTGGCCTCTTTATCTAAATTTCTTCTGGACTGTAAACGGTCCCAGGAAAACAATCTAGAAATACAACATTTGGTTGAAGTAATGAATGGGGAACATGTCGATTGCTAATAGCTTGAACTTAAAGTCTGGGTGTGAGGGATGGTGGTAATGATCCACAATGAAAACAGTTCACTATCAATTTTGTGCTGAGACTCAGGGAATCATCCCATCCTGCACTCCCTTCTTAGAAAAGAAATAAAAGCCTTTGCTTTAAAATATTGGATAGAAAAATTTTATGTGTACTTGTCATTCTCCAAGTTACAATTGTTAACCTGATAGTGATAATAACGCTTTCATTTAATACCTTTCTTTAAAAAATACAGAGAAACAATCTGTCCCAAGAAACCATGTTCTTTATTTGGACATGTGCTATGATTATTTTCAGGTGGCCTGTTAGGTAAAGGACATGAACAGGTCATTTAAAAAACAAGCAGTAAAAGTGGTTAATAAACACGTCAAAAATGTTCCCTCATTAATATTCAAAGAAATGCAAGTTAAAATGCGATTGTGCCTCTCAAATTAATACTTTTAAAATTGTTGTGTACATTTTATGGATAGGGTTGCAAATCAACACACATTTTGGGAGCACAAATTGATGCACATAATAGAAACTTTTAAAATATTTTTATGTTTTGACCCAGCATTTCCACTTCTAGGCTTTGCTCCATAAAGCTCTGTGGTCAATGAAAGAAACCCTGGTGAGGTTAAGAGGTGTCAGGGTAATGTAAAGATCGGGAAACACTGCAACTCTCTCCTGGGCTGTAATCTTTTTTGCAGTGGTTCATTCTCTAATTTTCAACCACATATTACCAGTCAATCTCCAGGGTCAAATTTATTTGTAGGGCTCTGGATTTGAAATGGAATCAGGCTTTCAGCCTTGATGTGAATTCTCCCAACTTCATAGTAAAAGACCTATGAAGACCTAGACCCGGAAGATAAAGAAACAAATTTGACCGATAAATTACTGCCAAAATTACCAACTACCAGGACAATAGAGTTAAACTGAGAAAAAAGTTCTTCTGTAAGAAAAAGAAGTTTTATTCATATTAAACCAAACAAGTGTTTCCCTCCTGAAACACACATATGAAAAAACTCACCACGCCTACACTGACTCAGAGACCCAGAAATCTGGGCATTCATTTCTACCATGTTCTGTTAGTAATCATTTTAAGTAGCTAGATCACTGTTCTCCACTCTTGATTTTACTATGTACTGTTCTCCACTCTTGATTTTACTATGTCTCTTCAAATACTGAATCCTTGAAAAGATCTGAATCATCAAATCTTTCATTTGTTTCATAATTCTGGCAAAGAAGGTGTCCCAGTTACCTCATTTAAGAGAAAGTGAGATTTAGACTTATATCCTTCATCATATTCATCTTCTGGACATCATAGGTTAATCCCTGATGAGTTGTGCTCATATAACTCACAACAATGTGTGTATACATTGTGTATGTGTAACACATTGAGCCTGTGTTGTGATCCATGGATTTAAATGTAGATACACCCAGATGCTACAGATGGCTGTAGATACAGTATTGACATAGATACAGACAGCTGTATAATTACATCTATATTTCATATACATCTGGACTGTATCCACATCAATACAATAATGAGTTGTGAGGCTTAAATAAATTGATACTTGTGAAGCTCTGAGCACTTGGCACACTGCCATCAATCAATATTTAGTGAGACAGTTGGAGGGAGACAAGCAGAGAGAGTCACAGAAAAAGAGAACCTGCTAAGAAGCATAACAATTTATTTGTATAATGTTTTAGTTCAGGCTGCTGTAACAAAATACCACAGGCTGGGTTGCTTACATAACAGACATTTATTTCTCACAGTTCTGGAGGCTGGGAAGTTCAAGGTTAGGGTTCTTGCAGTACCCTCACATGGCAGAAAGAGAGCTCCAAACTCCACCTCCAAATACCATCACATTGGGGGTTAGGACTTCAACATATGAATTTTGGGGGTACACAAACATTCAGCCCATAACAAGTAAGGTAAAAATTTTAAGAATTTATATTCTATATTTAAAGCCTAATTAATAATTGGTAGAATTTTAAGTTAAAACGTTAATCCAACAAGCAGTTCCTGACTTACAACACTACGCACCCTCCTAAAAGTCTCCCGCCGGTACATTCTCTGTCCCTGCCTTCCCAATCGCTGGAGCTCCTGACTCTGCTGCTTTGATTCCTATAGGACAAACGCCTGGGGCTTCAGAAATGAGAGCCACTTAATCATATTAGAATTTTATCCCCTTTTAAAAGTGTGGCTCTGTTCTTTGCAATTAGATCATTTTCCATAATGAAAATGACTGAGTCAAAATGACATTGGGGAGATTTTGCTTTTTTATTCTACCATCATACTAGTATACTTAGAGGTATTGTAATCTTTTTACTTGACTATTCTCTGAAGGGGAGTGACCACATCTGTCTCAGTCACGGATTCCATCATTGCAACAAATCTCTGATATAGGTATTGTTCTCTGCTTTGCTTTACAAAAAGCAGGAAACTGGTGCTTAAGGGTTAAATAACTTATTCTAGGATCACAGATGATTCTGGCACTGACAGAACCTGGATTTGGGTGCAGGGCTCTTGCACTCAAAGCCAGTTCACAAACTCCTTGAGGAGATAGGCTACATAGTAGTAGATGAGGTCAGGATGAACTTGCAACAGCTTAAGACCAATTGCATTGGACCTAACACCACTAAAGTTAGAATTTCATACATACTTTCAGGAAGGTCTCATCTTGGGTAACATTTCATGCCATTCCTCAACACTGCCATGAGACCTCTTTCTTCTGTTGTGTCCACTCATGAGCCCCGTTCCATCAAGACTTGGGGTAAACTGTTAGGTCATATTTATCTATCTGCCTACTCTGTGTTGGTACCTAGCTATTGCAACTCCTGAAATCCTCTATCTTTGAATGAAATACATGTTTACAGATTGTGTGATTTGAAATATCAAGTAAGAGTAACTGCTCTGGAATAGACAAAGTAGAAGTGGTGAAATAAACACGACTTTAGAAAGAAAACTGTCAAAAATGATGGTCAAACTATTAGAATACGACACACACAAATTCACTGCCCAGATCCCTGAAACTCTGCTTCTTCTGGTGTTTGGTTATCCTTCTACCCACCCAAGGTCTGATACCTGGTAAGAACTCGTGGATGTAAGCAGTGAATATCCTGTAGCCCAGGTTCCTTGCAGCGTTGCGCACACATAATAAGAAAGCAACGAAAGAATATTTGAACATTTAATGAATATGTTGACTTGAATAAAGTAACCTTAGCATCAACATCTTTGCCCCCTTTATCTTAGAATCAAAAGATTATGATTATGGACTTCCCTGGTAGTGCAGTGGTTAAGAATCCACCTGCCAATGCAGGGGACACAGGTTCGAGCCCTGGTCCGGGAAGATCCCACATGCCGTGGAGCAACTAAGCCTGTGTGCCACAACTACTGAGTATGTGCTCTAGAGCCCTCGAGCCACAACTACTGAGCCTGCGTGCCACAACTACTGAAGCCCACACACTTAGAGCCTGTGCTCCGCAACAAGAGAAGTCACCGCAACGAGAAGCAGGTACACCGCAATGAAGAGTAGTCCCCCACTCGCCGCAGCTAGAGAAAGCCTGCACGTAGCAATGAAGACCCAATGCAGCCAAAAATAAATAAATAAATTTAAAAAAGATTATGATTAATAATAAATGGGCATTCATCATGAGAAGATGCTTTCATTGTATCAGAATTTAAACATCAGAAAGTATTATACAGTCAAGCTATTGGAAAAGACTGAATTTCTAAAAATTTATTTTCCATTACTCTGAATGTTAGGAATATGCTATACTTTATAGAATGATACATTAAAAACAAGCACACACACACACACACACACACGCGCGGTTTATTAGGGAAAATTTGCAAATAAACTGTCTACACCCTTTTGTGCAGCTCTATAGCATTATGCACCGTTTCATTAAAATCCTTCCTTCACATTATTTTTAGCTCTTGACAACTGTTCTGTGTAATTAATTCAATCAATTGTGGATTACTGCCAGTTGTATTTGCAGAAACCATGGCAGTTTATTAACTCTCATAAATGTCAAAAGATAACAGAAGCACTGGAGGACTGATGATGAAAGGCATCTTTTAATTTCTAGCATGCAAATAGGATTTAGCTCCTGTTAGTTTGCAGGTTGCTGTGGGTATGTAGACCTGGAATAGCACCTTCTTGCCAAGTCTAGGCTGTACATGACCCAGAAGAGGAAGTCGTGAATCACGGTTAAACTGGCTCTGCTATTACCTCTAACACAGTGCGCCAAACACTGATGTTTTATTGCAGACTATCAATGAGAAAAATTTTAAGATCCTTGGAGAAAGACTTTTTCCTGATTCTAAAAAACTATGGGTGGCGTGGACATATATACACTACCAAATGTAAAATAGATAGCTAGTGGGAAGCAGCCGCATAGCACAGGGAGATCAGCTCGGTGCTTTGTGACCACCTAGAGGGGTGGGATAGGGAGGGTGGGAGGGAGACGCAAGAGGGAGGAGATATGGGGATATATGTATACGTATAGCTGATTCACTTTGTTATAAAGCAGAAACTAATACACCATTGTAAACCAATAAAGATGTTAAAAAACAAAAACCAAAACCCAAAAAACTATGGTATTGCCACAACCTAAAGGCATCTGGCACACAGTAGGTGTTCAATAAATATTTTTTGGAAAGATAAACAATGTGCTTTTAGTCCTGTCTTTGAGAGTGTAGTCATATTTTTCTTGGTTTCCAAATACCACATATCAGAAGATATTAATTGAAAGTATTTATTATTCAATGAATAATAGTAGTAATAATACATGTGATTTATTAGTAGAAAGCAATTTATCATCCAGCCTAAAAATAAAGACAAAGAATAGAAAATTAGTTTTTTTGGCTTTTTACTATTCTGTAAGCCACAGAAATCATGGCCAAAAATGAATTTACTACCCTAGGCATTTTGTTCAAAAATATTAGTTTCTTTTTCTCTCAGAATGAAATATTTTAAGTCCCATAACAGATGTATCTTCATTATCTGTAACGAAATAGTGATGTTTCTTAATTTTCAACATACAGAGTCCACGTCACACTTAGTACTCCTTGGAATTCTCTTCAAGGATCTGATGCCGGAATGGCCGTGAAAGGCACACACGTTTTATGCAAGAAATGGAACAACAAGCTCACCGTGGACTCATAGTGATGGTTGGTTGGAAGTGTTTAGTTTTTTGTAGCAGCTGCCATCAGTGCTTCACCCATTTCCAATTACCGTTGTGATTTAGTGGAGGAGTTAAATGTGTGTCCTTAGACATAGAATCTTAGGCACAGAATCTTAGACACAGAAAAAGGGAGAAGGAAGACAATCACACTCTTGGGTTCAAAAGGAAAAGCTTCTTTAGGGACATATTTTTATTTAGAGAGAGTCATTTTAGAGCCCATACATTGGGTGTATGGATGTGTATAGATGTGGTTTGGGAATGCGATGAGAACATTCCGCTAACAGTATTTAAAGGGACTTCTGTCTTTCCCAAAGTTGTTATATTACCAATTTATTTGCTATTTTGATCTTGTGCCATTTGATTCATACCTAGAACAATGTGTCTTAAAGCAGAGAAGAGTTGTCTCATTGACCCATGTCCTGGTGATAACACAGCAGAGGCTTGAATTTTCAAATTAGACTCTCTTGAATTCTAGCTCTTAACCAGCACCAAACTTGACTAATGATTCAAAAGATCAGGCAAACACCAGGCACAAATAAAATAGTCTTTTCTTCAAGAAGTCTGATACCTCTCAGCAAATGTCCCTCTGAAAATGTCCCTATTCTCCTGCAGTAGAATGAGCTTTGGTTTTAGATTAAACAGACGGGTTTCTTTCTAAGCAATGTATGCAGAGACATTGTTCAAACAAAGGGTGTAATTCTGGCTATGAAACATCTCTTCTTCACACCCTGTTGATTAACTTTGCATGGTCATCTCATTTTGTAGCAAACTATATCACCCATAAATCTGTAAATTCTAAGTTTATTTATAATAAGCAGCATACATAGTCAAGATACATCCTCCTAACAACATTTTACAGATATAGATCTCTCCCCATTATCTTTCCATTCCTAATAAATACCATTTGTATCTTTATTGGGAAGTCTGGTCATTAACACGTGTGCAGGAGGGGGTTAGCTCAGCAGGCCTGGGTGGATCTCTTCCTTCACATTCCCGCAAAAGGCCAAGTCTTCAGGATTGGCCCTTGGGTGACTCGTGAGAGATAAGCTCTGAGCCCCGGCAATATTCTGCTGGATGAAAGTATTTTTGTATGCCTGAGACCTTGCTGACTTGACCAGATGGTTTATGCTAAAAAAGGGATCTATGTTTGAGCATCTGTTTTGGCTTGAGTTAGGGGGAGGATCGAGTAGGTGAGGTCAGTAAAAACCCTGGACACTAATGCTTGGGTGAGCTTCCCTGGCTGGCAGTGCTTTGCATGCATCACTGCTGAGAGAATTAAAGTCTGTGCAACTCCACTGGGAGAAGACACCTGGAAGCTTGTGCTTGGCTTCTCCTGAATTTTACCCCATGTGCCTTTTCCCTATGTTGAATTTAATCTGTATGCTTTCTTTGTAATGAATTGTAACCACACATATAATAGCTTCTGTGTCCTAGGAGTCCTTCTAGCAATTCATCCAGAGTGAAGATTGTGGGATTCCCCGTCCCCCCCTCCAATACAGCATCTTCACAAAGAGATTTGAGGGTTTTTTCTCCCTCTGACAGAGAAAAGTTCGCAGGCTTGCTGCTTACCTTTTCCTTTCCAGCATCTGAAGTAGAGATGCAAACCTCTGTGTTAATATTCCTCCAGCCCTTTATAATGACACTCACTTTTTCTGGAGCCTTAAACCTTCATTAATTACCTCATAGAAAATAAAACTTTATTTCAACAGGTCTTCAGTTAAATCATCTGGAAAATTAATCTCTTTCTAAATCTCAGACTGCTTCCTTGAGTTATTTGACCTATTTTGTCTTTGCAGATAATGCTGCTTTTTTTTTTTTTTTTTTGCGGTACGCGGGCCTCTCACTGCTGTGGCCTCTCCCGTTGCGGAGCACAGGCTCTGGACATGCAGGCTCAGCAGCCATGGCTCACGGGCCCAGCCGCTCCGCGGCATGTGGGATCTTCCCAGACCGGGACTCGAACCCGCGTCCCCTGCATCGGCAGGAGGATTCTCAACCACTGTGCCACCAGGGAAGCCCAATGTTGCTTTTTATAGCTTACGAAAATAAATATTGTATTATAGTAGTTGTATGTCCAGAGGCTAGTACAGTACTTGTTTATTGCAAATAAAACAAAATATGAATTCTAACTAATGAGGTCCAAATTCCTTAAAAGGTAAGTGGTAGAATTGACTTTAGTAGACGTTTCTCTTTTGTAATATTATAATATCCTGAGAAGTACCTGCCAAAAAAATCTGCCCAGTTATTGGGTTAGTCATCAGTACCTATCCTTGGGACCACCTAAAATGAAAGGCTATGGCTATTTACTCTGTGAAGGGATATTCTTTTACTTTCAGGAATGGCAAGAGCAATTTGAATTTCTCATTAAAACCTCCTTATTTTTTAGATGTCTAGTTTAACCTGGTAACCTATTAAAAATAGCATTACCCAGGTCACTAATGGATGGTTCAGAATAACTTATGTTAGTCGTTATTTTGGTATTAGGTTTATTACATTATCTATAACTTTTTATACAGATCCCATTGATTTATTTTAATTTAGGGAAAATTATTAGATCTGAAAAGATTAGACAATAACTTAACTTTAAACATTTTTCAAATCAGGTCAGCTAGAGTTCAGTATATAATGGCTCTATTAAGTTTCTTTAATTTCTAAAGCCTATTTATGTCTTATTGGAAATACAGTGTATGCGTATTATAATTCAACAAATCAAGATAGTCTTTTATCAAAAGATATTTGACGTCTACACAGATATTTGTATCTCTTGAACTTTTCCGTACAAGCAAAAAAGTTTTGTGGAGAGAATAAACGCACATTTCATAGTGCATCTTAATAAATGTTTGACAAGTGTTGACCTCATAGTTCCAGATTAGAAACCAACTGGATATTGATACGTGAGAGTCAGTAGAGCTAGTTTACCAACATCCTGCTCATTTGTTAATTATACTCCAAACGTCTGAAGGAGGCACACAACAGGATTATGCTATACTCTATATATTAGATGTGTGTGTACAAGTTCTATGAGAAAATAATTTATATTCTCATTACTTTGAGTTTCTTCAAGTAATTCCTGCACAGGTGGTCTTGGCTTCCACCTGTATCTGGACGATTCCTAAATGTGGCTCTAGCGCTCATCTTAGCCCCACTCTCCAATTTCATATTCTCTTCAATCCCCAAATTCTTCCCCATCTGCCACCTCTATTTCTAATATTACCTGAAATTTAATACGAGGAAAGTCAAGATTAGCTTCTCTTCCATCTCAAAACAGTACCCTTCCTACCTTTCCATTACAGCCAACACTATGCCCATTCTTTACGTCCCCAAGACTTGCAAAACTTGGGACTTTTTAAAACCCCATCATCCCTTTTATCTTCCAGTGCCAGTCGGTGACCAAGTCCTGTTAATATTTTCTTTCAAGTTTTCTCTCAGCTCTGCCCTTTCTTCTGTATTTTCCTGCTTGTCATTTTCATCCTCAGGACTTGCAGCTGCATTTCCCCTTCCTTCTCACACTCATGTTCCATCACGCTCTCCCCGATCTCCTTCCCTTTGAGCAGACTTTGCTCCCCGCCTTGAATGTCCTCTTCAGCATCCCTCCCCTGTGTTGACTCACACGTAGCCACTCTTCACACTCAGTTCCCATGTTTCCCCTAGAAACCTTCTCTCACCCACACAGGGTGCAGTGGGCTTCCACTGCGTCCGCTGCTCCCTCTTCGGACCACATCAGAGACAGGACGAGATTGTTCTGTCTGAAGCTCTAGTACTTAACACAGTGCTTGGTGTGTTGTTATTATTGCACGTGGACCTCTTACACAATACCCTGGCCACTCCTCACTGCTCTACACAGAGCGAACAAAATGCTTTTCCTATAAAGACATTTTCATGTCTCAACTTTGCAGTGGTGTATGACTGGCTGCCATGCCATTCCACATTCCATATCTTAGCCCGGAAGGAGGGACTCCCAGCCCTTGCTGCTTCTCACCTTCCCATTCTTACCAACAAGGCAGTTTTCTTCGTGGTTTCTTATACAGATTAGAAATTTATAATATATAATATGTAATACATCCAGCTTCTTGGTAAGCTCATGCCACACAAAACACCTTCTCCATCCGTCATATCACCTAAGGAGCTTTGCATATCTTCCCGCCTCCTAGAACCTTTAAAGTAACCTCAGCCTTTTAAACCTCAGAGTGATCATTCCCTCACTCTGCCGCCTGTAGCTACTTTTATAATACCTTATTTTGTCTATGTTGATATTTTGCTTTGTCATATAAATTCTTTAGGACACAAACAATATGTCCTCCTTCTTTGTTTTTATCAACATTTACTTCTTACAGTTAGCTTCTATGTCTAGAAAGTACTGAGTATAAACTGCTAACAAACTGTTATGCTCCCTAAGTCTTAAAAATCTTAGCCAAATTATCTTTTTCAAGGGCTCTTGCACCTTTTCTTTTTAAGAACTAGAGGAATAACTAGTTCGAAGTTTTCAATGTTCTTTCCTAATCTATCCCCAAGTTAAAGGATCATTCATTTTCTTGTCTAGGTTAAATTTCTCTTTTTAGTGGTATTTGGTACATTCTTGGGAGCATATGGCTTCCTGTGTTGAAAGACTCAAAATAAATCAGTCAGAGATATGTCATACTGTCTGAGATGTGACTAATCCTGCAGTTTAAGAAGAATATCTTTAAAAATGTGATTCTAATAGGAAATTATCTTTGTGGGAGAAATGAGAAAATGAAGGAGAAGGCACTTAGTAGATCTGTGAAGTTCTATACGAATGCTAAATGGTGCGTCATATAAAGGTAGGATAGGATAGTACGAAAAGTGATAAATGTGAAAATAGAAGACCAAAGCTTAAGTCCTTATTTGCTGCTGTGTATTCTTCTGCAAGTCACTTAGCTTCTTTCGAGTTGCAGTTTCCTCATCTAAATGGGTACCATCATTAAAATGGGCCCCTTAGTTTACCTAACTATTTGCTTGTTTGAAGGACCAGGATATTTTGCTGACACAAATATTTTGCAAGGTATGAATTTTTGAAGGGAATTTGTAAAGTTTGTAAAAATTTTATACAACACTATAAAATATGAGTTATTGTTATAGTCAGCCATCTTTAGCCATTTAATCCATGGTATTGGCTAGTCCAATCAGTTGTTTTCCGTGTAAATCTCACTACCTACTGAATTAGTAAGATTTTCATCACTTGAATTATTCTTATTGAGGAAATATAGCTTTAGATTTGTAGGGGCAATTTAAGTATTGGGAAGAAGTTGAAAGGTTTTTCAAATTCCAATATTCTGTGTCATTTCTAGAGAAGAATCATAGTTCTTATAAATTCTGGACAGAAGACAACTCTGAGAAAGCCAGTAGATTTTGGAAAGACAAAAATAGAGTTAAAAGGACAGAGGAGGTCACCTGACCAGTCAATACTTGGTCAGGATTGAATTCCGGTCACGAGTGAACTAACAATGGAACCAAATTATTCTCATATCTTATGCCATCAGCTAGATAAGATTTTTTTCAAGATTTAATTTTTTAAAGAGTAGTTTTAGGTATACAACAAACTTGAGAAAAAGGTATGGAGATTTCTCTTATACCTCCTATCCCACACATGCATGGCTTCAATTTTGTGTTCCAGATTTTGGCCATTCTAGAGGTATGTAGTGGCATCTCTTTGTTCTTTTAATTTGCATTTCCTTAATGATGCTGTGGAGCACCTTCTCATTTGCTTATTTGCCATTGTGAGGTAACTGTCAAGGTCTTTGGCCCATTTTTAAATTGGGTTGTTTGTTCTTTATTGCTGAGTTTTAAGACTTCTTTGTATATTTTGGGTAACAGTCCTGCATCAAATGTGTGGTTTGAAATATTTTTTCCCTCTTCTAATTCTCTTGATATTGTCTTTTGCAGTGCAGAGTTTTTAAATTTTAATAAAGTCCAGCTTACCAATTATTTCTTTCATGGATGTTTGGTGTTGTATCTAAAAAGATATCACCATACCCAAGGTCATCAGGTTTTCTCCTATGTTATCTTCTAGGAGTTCTATAGTTTTGCATTTTACATTTAGGACTGTAATCCATTTTGAGTTAATTTTTGTAAAGGGTGTAAAGCCTGTGTCTAGATTCATTTTTTTCTGCGTGTGGATGTCTCATTGTTTCAGCATCATTTGTTGAAGACGCTGTCTCTGCTCTATTGTATTGCCTTTACTCCTTTGTCAAAGATCAGTTGACTGTATTTATGTGGGTCTGTTTCTGGGCTCTCTATTCTGTTCCGTTGATATATTTGTCTGTTCTTTCACCATTACCACACTGTCTTGATTACTATAGCTTTTTAGTAAGTTTTAAAATCGGATAGCATTAGTCCTCCGGCTTTTTTCCTCCTTCAATATTGTGTAGACTATTCTGGGTCTTTTGCCTTCCATATAAACTTTGGTAGGTGAGCTCGCGAGACCACAGGAGTAGCAGTTAGATGGCATGGTAGTGTTTGGTTATGACTACGGCATAACCTGCCAACCCCAAACGTAATGACTTAAAGTAACTATAACCATTCATTAGCTCAGAAATCTGTAACTTGGGCAGGGCTCATCTCTGCTCCCCACAGCATTAGCTGAGGAAACTCAACTTGGGCTAGAGGATCCATTTCTGACATGGCTCACTCATATGGCTGCCTTGGCATTGGCTGTTGCCTGGAATATCAGTTAGGGTTGAGAGCTAAGATCCTTAGTTGTCTCCATGTGAGTTTCTCTGTGGGCTTCTTGGACTTCCACAGAGCATGGAGGCTAAATTCCAAGAGTGAAATTGAGTCCTTAGAAGTGGAAGCTGCCAGTTTCTTAAAGCTAAGGTTTACTTCCACTGTATTTTATAGGTTGAGCAGTCACAGAATCAAGGGGAGGAGACAGAGACTATCCCTCACTTCCCGCAAGAAGGGAAGAGTTTCAAAGAATTTTGGGGACAAGTTTTAAAACCTCTATAGATAGAGAATACAAAGAGGGAACAGAGGGCAGAAGTCTTGGAGGGAAGGTTGAGTTGAGCCGTTAGTTAGCTATTGGGAAAGACATTCTCATTTAATTATTCAAGAAATGAAAGAAAAATATTGGGTATTTAACAAGCCAGGGCAAATGTAGATTTAACAGAGAGGAAGTGGTATTTGTCTGTCTCTTTCTGACTTACTTTGCTTAGTATGATAATCTCTAGGTCCACGCATGTTGATGGAAAGGGCATTATTTCATTCTTTTTGATGGCTGAGTAATATTCCACTACATATATGTACCACATCTTTTTTTTTTTTTTTGCAGTACGTGGGCCTCTCACTGCTGTGGCCTCTCCCATTGCGGAGCACAGGCTCCCGACATGCAGGCTCAGCGGCCATGGCTCACCGGCCCAGCTGCTCTGCGGCATGTGGGATCTTCCCAGACTGGGGCACGAACCCGTGTCCCCTGCATTGGCAGGCGGACTCTCAACCACTGTGCCACCAGGGAAGCCCGTACCACATCTTCTTTATCCACTCATCTGTCAATGGACATTTAGGTTGTTTCTATGTCTTGGCTATTGTAAATAGTGCTGCTATGAACATAGGGGTGCATATATCTTTTCCAATTAGGGTTTTGTCTGGATATATACGCAGCAGTAGGATTGCTGGATCATATGGCAACTCTATTCTTAGTTTTTTGAGAAAAATCCATACTGTTTTTCCATAGTGGCTGCACAAATTTACATTCCCACCAACAGTGTAAAAGGGTTCTCTTTTCTCCACACTCTCTCCAGCATTTGTTATTTGTAGACTTTTTAACGATGGCCATTCTGATATCTCTTATTTGTGGAATCTAAAATATGACATAAATCAACATATCTATAAAGCAAAAACAGACTCACAGGTATAGAGAACAGACTTGTGGTTGCCAAGGGGGAGGGGGTTGGGGAGGGAAGGACTGGGAGCTTTGGATTAGCAGATGCAGACTATTAGATATAGGACAGATAAACAACAAGGTCTTACTGTACAGCACAGGGAACTATATTCAATATCCTGTGATAAACCATAATGGAAAAGAATATGAAGAAGAATACCTATATATAACTGAGTCACTTTGCTGTACAGCAGAAATTAACACAACATTGTAAATCAACTATACGTCAATAAAATTTAAAAAAATTAAAAGAAAAGAGAGAGGAAGTGGACAGGCACATAAGTGTTCAAATTCTTAATTTTCTTTGGCTTTATCTTGACTAAGGTGGGCTCTGAATTAATTAATTGTTTTCTTTAATTCTCAGTAGGAAAATTTTAGAATTTGCTGTTGCTTCCTTTTCATTATTTTCTCTTAAGCTACCAATTAATTACTAAGTATTTTATAATAGGCTTTGCATATTAACAATTACAAGTTGAGTGTGACAGTGTACATGAAAGTACTCTGTAAATACCAAACTTACTATCATATGTGTAATTCTGTGCAGCTGGTAAAACTTTCTTGTTGTCATTATCTCGTTTAATTCTCACACAAACTTTGTAAGGCGAGTCGTTATTACTAATAACAACCTTCCCAGATGAAACACACAGGAAACCACTTGCATACGAACCACTGAACATCATTCTGGGGTCCAGACAGAAGCCCTTTCCTTGTGGAGCACATTTTCTCTTCTGGGGTAACTGACCAATAACTGTGTTTAAATGGCCAGGCTTTTTCCTGCTGCTATCTGCCTGCTTCCTGAGTTCCAGCCAGAAAGCCTTCAAGACTGGGCCTTCAGAGGGCTAATTTCTTATAGCTCTCCAAATCTAACAGTCAGATACTCAGAAGAAACATTGCCAACTGTTTGGTAGGGGCTTTTGACATCTGGATTTGATGAATGGGGTTCCACCCTGGATAAAATGGACAGATGCTCTATCAAACCTTGCTGTAATTTCTAAACGTCTTCTAGCATAGCGGCCTTATGTGGAGCCGAAGTTGTGATTTTAGAGCCATCAGCAAAGTTCATTCTCCACCTTTCTTCAAAATATCTTCCTCATTAAATGGATGGATTCTTTAATAAATGATGCTGTGTTAACTGGTTAGGTACTTGGGAAAATGGTTAAATCACCATTTTAAAAAAGTCAATACTTTAAAATGTTAAATGTAAAACTACGAAATAGTAAAAAAACAGTTAGAAAAATATCTGATGAAAAGATGTTCTAATTTTTAGAATGCAATTTCTTTCTTGGCTTAAAAACTAAGAAAGAGACTATAAAAGATTGATAGATTTAGATCCATAAAATAAAAAAAAAAAACTTCTGCACTCATTAAGACGTTTTAAATTAAGCCAGAAACAAAATTGAAGAGACATTTTGGTATTTATAACAGAAAAAGACTTAATATTCTAAATAGAGATAATACTTTTCTACATAAGTAAGAATCACTCAAACTCACCACAGTCCTTTGCCCATTCACACAGTATGGTCACAAGACTAAAATCATTAATAATAGTAATAGTAAATAAAACAATACTAATTACAATAGCTAACATTTATTGAGCATTTCCGCTGAACCAGATATGTTCTTAGTGCTTATGTTTGTTAACTCACTTAACTTTTCCAACAAACTTTTGAGGGAGGTACTCTTATTTTCTCCATTTTACAATTGAGGAGATTAAGAAAAAGGAAGGACATTATGTAATCTCCCCAGGCTTACACAGCTAGGAAGTGGCAGAGATAGAATTCAAACCCAGGCTTTCTGCCTTCAAGCTGTGTGCCACTTCACTTCTTCCCTCAAGAGGCAAGAATAAGTTTTGAAAAGAAGTGACACAATTGGCCAATAAATGTATGCAATACTCAACCTTATTAATAAACTAAAAAATGAAAGTAAAACAATAAGGACACGTCGGGAATTCCCTGGTGGTGCAGTGGTTAAGAATCCGCCTACCAATACAGGGGACACGGGTTCGAGCCCTGGTCGGGGAGATCTCACATGCTGTGGAGCAACTAAGCCCATGTGCCACAACTACTGAGCCTGCACTCTAGAGCCCGTGAACCACAACTACTGAGCCTGCATGCCACAACTACTGAAGCTCATGCACCTAGAACCCATGCTTTGCAACACGAGAAGCCACAAAAATGAGAAACTCACGCACCACAACGAAGAGCGGCCCCCACTCACTGCAACTAGAGAAAGCCTGAGTGCAGCAACAAAGACCCAACACAGCCAAAAATAAATAAATAAATAAATTTATAAAAAAAGAATAAGGACATGTCATCTTTGTGAAATGGACAAGATTCTAAAAAAATGATACCAGTGAAAGCAAGAGAGTAAGGAAATGCTTCACAATGACCATAAACAAGTTCAGTTTATAAATATCTACAATAAGCCTTAAAGTTGGGCATATCTTTTTACAAAATTTTTGATTTAAAAATTTAAGACAATATTCAATGATGTACATAAAAATACATGTTCAAGGATAGTCATCCCAGTTGTTTTGTTGTTTCTAGAATATTTAATAACTTTTTGTTTCCAGAATGCTTTATCATATAATACATAGAAAGTATAGAAAATTAAATAACAAAAGCCACCCAACTGAACATTCTTATTGAGTCTGTTTTTCATTCTTTAAAAAAATGTTATGTACAAGGAGTCAAGATGGTGGTATGGAAAGATGCAGAGTTAGTGTCTCCCCACAACTAGGGCACCTGCCGGCCCTTGGTGGGGGACTCTGATGCCCAAGGAGATGGGAGGAACCCCAAAGTGAACAGGTAGGTTGTGGGGGGACAGAGAGGGGAGGAGAAGTGGAGGTCAGACAGGATTGGCGCCACTGAGGCTGGGGAGATCAGGAGAGGCAGGCGGGAGGGACTCTGGGAAAAGCTGGAGAGGAGCAGAGGGCATTTGCCCTGCCCACTCCAGCACGGGGAGCCTGCTGAGCTCCCAGGCCAGTCCCCTGCCCTCCAAGGCCGCCCCTCCTCCCTGGACGCATTGGTCCTGGGGGTATAGGAGGGAGGCCGGGGAGATCAGGAGAGGCAGGTTGAAGGCGCCCTCTGGGAGGAGAAGGAGAGGAGAGGAGGGCATTTGCCCTGCCCACTTGAGCCCAGGAAGCCTGCTGGGCTCCCAGGTGAGGTCCCCTGCCCTCTGAGACCAGGGGTAGGGGGCATGCCTGGGCCCCTTCTGTTCCTTGAGACTAACTCCCCCTCCCCCCAGCCCCCCAGGGCATTTTCCAGCCCTGTGGGTCCTAAGCATAGGCCCTGCCCACCACCCATGGAAATAGAATGGAGACATGGACTGAGAAAATACAAGAAATGTTTAACAAAGATCTAGAAGAACTAAAGGACAAACAAACAGAGATGAACAACACAACAACTGAAATGAAAAATACACTAGAAGGAATCAATAACAGAATAACTGAGGCAGAAGAATGAATAAGTGAGGTGGAAGACAAAATGGTGGAAATAACTGCCAAGGAGCAGAAGAAAGAATGAAACGAATTGAAGACAATCTCAGAGACCACTGGGACAACACTAAATGCACCAACATTCAAATTATAGGGGTCCCACAGGAAGAAGAGAAAAAGAAAGGGTCTAAGAAAATATTTGAAGAGATTATAGTTGAAAATTCCCTAACATGGGAAAGGAAATAGTCACCCAAGTCCGGGAAGCACAGAGAGTCCAATACAGGATAAACCCTAGGAAAAATACACCAAGATACATATTAATCAAACTAACAAAAATTAAATTCAAAGAAAAAATATTAAAAGAAGCAAGGGAAAACCAAAAAATAACATACAAAGGAATCCCCATAAGGTTATCAGCTGATTTTTCTGCTGAAACTCTGCAGGCCAGAAGGGAGTGTCAGGATATACTTAAAGTGATGAAAGAGAAAAAAACTACAATCAAGATTACTCTACCTAGCAAGGATCTCATTCAGATTTGATGGGGAAGTCAAAAGCTTTGCAGACAAGCAAAAGCTAAGAGAATTCAGCACCACCAAACCAGCTTTACAACAAACGCTAAAGAAACTTCTCTAGGCGGGAAACACAAGAGATGAAAAAGACCCACAAAAACAAACCCAAAACAATTAAGAAAATGGTAATAGGAATATACATATCGATAATAACCTTAAATGTAAATGGATTAAATGACCCAACCAAAAGACACAGACTAGCTGAATGGATACAAAAACAAGACCCATATATATGCTGTCTACAAGAGACCCACTTCAGACCTAGGGACACATACAGACTGAAAGTGAAGGGGTGGAAAAAGATATTCCATGAAAATGGAAATCAAAAGAAAGCTGGAGTAGCAATACTCATATCAGATAAAATAGACTTTAACGTAAAGACTGTCACAAGAGATAAGGAGGAACACTACATAATAATCAAAGGATCAATCCAAGAAGAAGATACAAAAATTATAAATGTTTATGCATCCAAAAGAGGAGCACCTCATTACATAAGGCAGATGCTAACAACCATGAAAGGAGAAATCGACAGTAACACAATAATAGTAGGGGACTTTAACACCCCACTTACATCAATAGACAGATCATCCAAACAGAAAATAAGTAAGGAAGGACAAGCTTTAAATGGCACAATAGACAATATAGATTTAATTGATATTTATAGAACATTTCACCCCAAAGTGGCAGAATACACTTTCTTCTCAAGTGCACCTGGAACATTCTCCAGGATAGATCACATCTTGGGTCACAAATCAAGACTCAGAAGATTTTAGCCAAGAGATCACTGAAGAAATCAAAGAAGAAATTTTAAAAAATACATAGAAAAAAATGACAATGAAAACACAATGACCCAAAACCTATGGGACACAGCAAAAGCAGTTCTAAGAGGGAAGTTTATAGCAATTCAATCTCACCTCAAGAAACAAGAAAAATCTCAAATAAACAATCTAACCCTACACTTAACACAGCTAGAGAAAGAAGAACAAAGAAAACCCAAAGTCAGTAGAAGGAAAGAAATCATAAAGTTCATAAAGATCAGAGCAGAAATCATAAAGATCAGAGCAGAAATAAGTGAAACAGAAATGAAGAAAACAATAGCAGAGATCAACAAAACTAAAAGTTTTTTCTTTCAGAAGGTAAACACAATTCATAAACCCTTAGCCAGAGTCATCAAGAAAAAAAGGGAGAGGACTCAAATCAATAAAATTAGAAATGGAAAGGAGAAATCACAACTGACACTGCAGAAATACAAAGGATTATAAGAGACTACTACAAACAACTATATACCAATAAAATGGGCAACCACGAAGAAATGGAGAAATTCTTGGAAAGGTACAATTCTTCCTGAACCAGGAAGAATTAGAAAATATAAACAGACCTATCACAAGTAATGAAATTGAAACCATAATTTAAAATCTTCCAACAAACAAAAGTCCAGGAACAGATGCTTCACAGGTGAATTCTATCAAACATTTAGAGAAGAGCTAACACCCATACTTCTCAAACTCTTCCAAAGAATTGCAGAGGGAGAAACACTCCCAAATTCATTCTATGAAGCCACCATCACCCTGATGCCCATACCAGAAAAAGATATCACAGAAAAAGAAAATATAGACCAATATCACTGATGAACATAGATGCAAAAATCCTGAACAAAATACTAGCAAACAGAATCCAACAATACATTAAAAGGATCATACACCATGATCAAGCAGGATTTATCTCAGGGATGCAAAGATTCTTCAATATACACAAATCAATCAATGTGATACAGCACATTAACAAATTAAGGAATAAAAACCATATGATCATCTCAATAGATGCAGAAAAGCTTTTAACAAAATTCAACACCCATTTATAATAAAAACTCTCCAGAAAATGGGCATAGAGGGAACTTACCTCAACATAATAAAGGTCATATATGACAAACCCACAGCAAGCATCATACTCAATGGTGAAAAACTTAAAGCATTTCCACTGAGATCAGGAACAAGACAAGGATGTCCACTCTATCCACTCGTATTCAACATAGTTTTGGAAGTCCTAGCCACAGCAATCAGAGAAGAAAAAGAAATAAAAGGAATACAAATTGGAAAATAAGAAGTAAAACTGTCACTGCTGATGACATAATACTATACATAGAGAATCCTAAAGATGCCACCAGAAAACTACTAGAACTAATCAATGAATTTGGTAAGGTTGCAGGATACAAAATTAATGCACAGATATCTCTGACATTCCTATACATCAACAATGAAAAATCAGAAAGAGAAATTAAGAAAACACTCCCATTTACCACTGCAACAAAAAGAATACATTACCTAGGAATAAACTTGCTTAAGGAGGCAAAAGACTTGCAGTCAGAAAACTATAAAACACTGATGAAAGAAATCAAAGATGACATAAACAGATGGAGAAATATACCATGTTCCTGGATTGGAAGAATCGATATTGTGAAAATGACTATACCACACAAAGCAATCTACAGATTCAATGCAATCCCTATTAAGCTACCAATGGCATTCTTCATAGAATCAGAACAAAAAATTTTATAATTCTTATGGAAACACAAAAGACCCCAAATAACCAAAGCAATCTTGAGAACGAAAAACAGAGTTGGAGGAATCAGGCTCCCTGACTTCAAACTATACCACCGAGGTACAGTAATCAAGACAGTATGGTACTGGCACAAAAACAGAAATATAGATCAATGGAACAGGATAGAAAGCCCAGAGATAAACCCACGCATAAATGCTGGAGAGGGTGTGGAGAAAAGGGAACCCTCTTGCACTGTTGGTAGGAATGTAAATTGACACAGCGACTATGGAGGACAGTATGGAGGTTCCTTAAAAAACTAAAAATAGAACTACCATATGACCCAGCAATCCCACTACTGGGCAGATACCCTGAGAAACCTGAAACTGTTTACAATAGCCAGAACATGGAACCAACCTAAATGTCCATCCACAGATAAATGGATAAAGAAGATGTGGCACATATATACAATGGAATATTACTCAGCCATAAAAAGAAACGAAATTGAGTTATTTGTAGTGAGGTGGATGGACCTAGAGTCTGTCATACAGAGTGAAGTAAGTCAGAAAGAGAAAAACAAATACCGTATACTAACACAAGTATATGGAATCTAAAAAAAAAAAAAAAAGTTCTGAAGAACCTAGAGCCAGGACAGGAATAAAGACGCAGACGTAG
Organism: Monodon monoceros; assembly: GCF_005190385.1. NCBI lineage: Eukaryota > Metazoa > Chordata > Mammalia > Artiodactyla > Monodontidae > Monodon > Monodon monoceros. The sequence continues at coordinate 27,964,154 of NW_021703772.1, read as the reverse complement.
AGAATGGATTTGAGGACACGGGGAGGGGCAAGGGTAAACTGGGACAAAGTGAGAGAGTAGCATTGACACATATACACTACAAGAGGTAAAACAGATAGCTAGTGGGAAGCAGCCCCATAGCACGGGGAGATCAGCTCCATGCTTTGTGACCACCTAGAGGGGTGGGATAGGGAGGGTGGGAGGGAGACACAAGAGGGAGGAGATATGGGGACATGTGTATGCATATGGCTGATTTGCTTTCTTGTGCAACAGAAACTAACACAGTATTGTGAAGCAATTATACTCCAGTAAAGATCTATTTAAAAAAATGGTATGTACAGTACAAGGCCAATCTTAATTCAAAATAATTATGAGTAGACAAAAGATTAGGTAGAGAAATTTGGTTGGATTTTATTTTCCTCCGTGTGATTTTATGCATTTGCAAAATTTTCTCTTTGAATATGTATTATAATAAAAAATGTGACTAAGAATTTTTAAATATATCTTTTCCCTTGAGTTTCCAAAAAGAAGTGAACGCTATTGGTCCGCAGCCCCGGGGTTGAGGACCCCTTATTTAGATCTTGCTACTTTCAAAAAGCACATGAAATTGTTTATAATAAATATCTGTACTATAAACAATAAAAATAGAGATAGGAGTGAACTTTTTCAGAGACATAGAATTAGAAGTAAAAGTCATCTATTTCTAGTGTTTTAGACCTGGCCAGTCATTAGTTATCTGTTTTAAAAACAAACCCAGTTTTCACTTTGGCACTCAAATGAAAACCAGTGGTGGCAAATGTCAAATCCGAGGAGGTGAGGGAATTTTTGTGTTTCATCTATGGGACTCATTCCTTCCCAACTGTATCAGATCCTCGGAGACTGTATATTCTTCAACTCAGTGTCTGTGAAGCAAGGTCTCTGGCACCTTGATGATTATGCCTGTAAGAAAAAAAAAGAAAAAGAAGGCGTTCACACACAAAAAACTGTTAAAGAATATTAAATAGTTGTCTTTCTTTTAATGCATGGATCCAAAATATAAAACGATCCCCAAATGTTTCGACCCAGAGATTTCTGCTGGAGCAAAATCTCTTTTTCTCTCTCTCTCTCCTTCATTCACACACAGACGCACGCACAGTATTATTACAGTGGTTAGGAGAACGGCAATCAGAGAACTTTAGCGCTGTAGAGACTGCTGAGCCCAGAGCCCTGGATGGAGAATGCGCCTGGCCTCGGAAACCTTTAACCACACTGTCCAGGTCGCGGTGGCTAGTGGTCAGCGCGCGTCTGGACAGGAGGGAACTTTCGGACACTCCCCGACGACCCAGGGCTTCCCTAGAGACAGGGCGTTGGAACCAGGGACAGAGTGGAGGGAGGAAGAGACAGTGTGAGTCGGGGGTGGCGGCAGCAGCGCTCTGGATCTGTCGCCCTCGGGTCCCCCGGGCTGCGGGACAGAGAGACTCGAAAGAGGAGCGCGAGCGCCTCGCCGCCGCCGCCGCCGCCGCCGCCGCCGCCGCCGCCGCCGCCG
>NW_021703772.1:27913602-27962250 GCF_005190385.1 Monodon monoceros | reverse complement strand
CGCGCACGGATCCACTAGGCGCTGGGGCCGCGAGTCAAGGCCGGGACTCGAGCAGCTCTCCCCGGAAGTAGCAACCAAGGCGCGAGCCTCCGCGCGGCAGAACGGAGACCGAAAGGCACGGGGCTCGGACAGCCTGGCCCCGGGCATCCCCGACTAGTGGCCTCGAGCCCGACACCCCAGCTGCGCCGCGCTCCCGGCCACAAGTTTGCCTCGCGCCGGCCAAGTTGCGAGTGTGAATCTTTCCTCGGGCTTCAGGAAGAGTGTCCCTGTTCCTCGCTCGGGCTGGCTCGGGTATGGCCGGACCCCACCTCTGGGGGTGGCTGCTGCTCGGCGGCTGCCTCCTCGCCAGAGCCCAGGTAAGAGCCCCTGTCCCGCGGCACCTGCTTCCCGGAGCCTCCGGCCGGTGTTCAACGTTAGGGCGGCCGAGACCAAGGCGCGCGCGGGCGCTGACGCTTACACATTCACGCACTAACACCCTCAGAGAGAGACAGAAACACACACAAGTGCACCCGGCAAGGTTTGACAGGCATTTAGTGGAGCTGCAAAGATATGCTATAGGTGAATGATGTCCTGGGGGTGGGCACTATTCCGACCAGCATCTTGGCATCTGCAAAGTAAGAGGATATTTATGAACAACGGGGTTCCGGGTCAGGAGGGTTGAGAGGTGAAGAACTTTTCTTACTCTTAGTCTCCTTGATCCCCGTTTAATTAATTCAAATTATTTTTTGTCTGCTGGCAATTTACCGTCACTTTTTTTTTTTTTTTTTTAATCGGTACGCGGGCCTCTCACTGTTTTGGCCTCTCCCGTTGCGGAGCGCAGGCTCCGGACGCGCAGGCTCAGCGGCCATGGCTCACGAGCCCAGCCGCTCCGCTGCATGTGGGATCTTCCCGGACCGGGGCACGAACCCGTGTCCCCTGCATTGGCAGGCGGACTCTCAACCACTGCGCCACCAGGGAAGCCCTTACCGTCACTTTTGAGAACTTAAATTTCTAGGATTGTTTGTGACCACTGTCTGAAAGGATAATTGACTCTTCCTGTTACAGAAATCACGTATCATTAAAGCGAGGAGACTAGATAGAAAAATACATATAACTTGTTAAAGCTGAGTTATGTTTAGACTAAATGGTAGTTGTCATTTTCGTACTGCTAATATCGTTTAGAGATTTTCTGGGTGATCTTTCACAATGGAGCCTTTCTAATGCGCAAGCCACAATTCATCCTCACATTCTTTTGAGTCAAATAAAATGTAGGATTTACACTCAGCTTTTTAGATGAGCTAGAAAGAGATGCTTGTAGTGTAATACAATTTAAGAGCCCTGTAACTTTAAATGGAAATCAATGTTATTTCTCTTTTCTGTTCGGGAGGGGGCGCACTTTGACCGTCAAATAAAGCCCCAAATTAGGTGTTTTTTGTTTTTTTTTTTAAATTCTTTCCCCATGAGAAAATTAAGGCATTAATTTATGTACTGGTACTGTCTAAACTTAATACTATGTTCTTGGCTTTCAAATGGCCGGTTTAAATTTGTTATTCTAAACGTGCAGGGTTTTGTTTGTTTGTTTTGTTTTTTAACCACATAGCTACATACGTTAATAGAAATAGGTGTTCTCCTAAATACTGGGCTTTACGTAATATGACCAGGATATTTCAAGTGAACTTAATATGTTAAAAAAATCAAACGATGTGTGTTATACATTGACTAATAGGATGGTCAATGAATGCTCAAAAGTAGAGTATGCTCTAACCTGAAAAATTTCACCAAGGTAACAGAAGGAATTATGAATGAATGGAAAAACTCTTAAGAATTTGGTGACAGTTATAGAGCTCAGGTGATCTCTAATGTATTTCCTGCATTTCTCTCTCATAAGATATTTGGATAATATGCTTGAAAACACCACTTCCTTGTATAAGGGACAAGTGACCTCTAGCCGTTTATTTTATTCAGCGTTCCAGATTACTTTTTCTAAGGAAATAGAGAGACATTGTTTAGTACAACGGAGAAGAAAATCACTGTGCGATTATGGGAAGAATATTTAGCTTTCAAAAAAACGATCAGGACATTGAACGCTTTTTCTATGATTTTAAACCAAGGTTTCTCAACATTTTGGGCCATATAATTCTTTGTTATGGGTGCTGACTTGTACATTGCAGGTTATTTAGCAGCATTCCTGTCCTCTCCACTAGAAACCAGTAGCAGCTCCCAACCCCTGCCTTGTGGTAACCAAAAACGTCTCCCGCTATTGCCAAACATCCCTTGGGAGGCAAAATCGCCTCTGGTTAAGGCCCATTGCTTAAAACCCATTTCCATTTATATTTATGGATTAAGAATTATGTGAAATGAGTTTGTGATAATACGTTACATTTCTGGCACTCTAAACAAAATCTGAAGGTTACATTAAAGTGATTTACATTGACACGCTGACACCTTCTTTGATCTTCAGTTTCTTCATTCCCAGCAAAGACATATATTAAAAAATGTAATATATTGATAGAACAACAAAGGAAACTCATCCAAGCAGAATGAGCTTGTGTAGAATAAATGTTTACTATCTGGCAAACACTGGATTACATTACACAATAGGCAACATAGGCTAGTACTTGCAATTGTTTTAAATATCCCTGTGGTTTTTGGTTGGTGAAGATGCTGCCTTTGCCTCACTGCACAGTTCAAAAGCCATGAATTCATGCATCAGGCATCATTGAAGAGCCCAGCAATGCAGTTCCTAGAGTCAGAGTGAGGACAACTGTGTGAATATGTGTAGTATTTTCTTTATTGGAGGGTAAAACCTGAGAAAGGTAACAGGGTGAGGAAGCAGGATTGGACAAGGAGAGACTCAGACTGGGCTGCAAACCTGACAAAGTCTTGGCCAACCCCATGGAGAGCTCTGGGGCAAAGGTTGCCCATCATAGTCATCCTACATGGTGAAGAAATGGCCATGTCCTGGTTCTTCCACTGTGCGCAGTCATCGGCTAGGGTTTTTTGTATGATTGTTGACTGGGATCCAGAGCTGAGACAGATGCTTGAAAGCACTGCAGCTGGAGGCTGTCAGCCAACTGCACTCCTTCCAGACAGGTAGCTGGTTCCTTCTAGAAGGACTGTCTCAGTGGTGTACCTCCATGGCTGTTCCCTCCTTTACAAAGTTATCAAGGAACAACACTGGTTTTGCTGGGTTTGAGAATGGGCTGACGCCACATGATGCAGGCACCTTCTCCAGGCTCCAGGGCTGCAGATCAGTGGGGCTCTCAGACAGTGTGTGAGAGGAAGTGAGTACAAGTCCACCACCACAACTGGAAAAAATTCCCAGGAGCTCGTGACATACTGAGTGGAAGTACCTCAGTTCCATAGAGTACCAGGTGTGAGCAGATACCAACGCAGGGCAGGTTTCGTTTTCTAGTTATTACTCATTTCTGCCTGAGTGGAATCCCAGCACCACAGTGGACATTCTGGTACAGGGGAAGGAACACTGGCCTGGGGGCCCGGAAAGCTGCATTCAGATCCCTCCTCTGATAACATGCAACCTCCTCGGGGCATGAAACTTGATCTCTCCATTCTTCCTCTGTGCAGTTAGGAGGATGGGCTTTACTGACCTTCCAGTGTGATGATTCAGGGTCTCCTGGAAAGTCAGAAATCTCTTACTGGGTGGGAAGAAAATGATGACCACATACCACATACTGTGGTAAGCACTTTATCATTATTTCCTTTAATTCTCACAGTAACTTTATGAGCTAGGCACTGTAAATTGTTCACGCTTTATAAATGAGAAAATGGGGCTAAGAGATGTTATGTAGCATTCTTGGGTCACACCGCTAACAAGTAGAGTAGCCATGAGTCACACGGGGCCTTCTGCTCCTGAACCCACCCCTCAGACTGGTGCCCTCATCGTGGAGATCAGACGGGCATCGATTAGCTGGATTATGTATACACACATGCTCTTTCTCAGCAATATCCACCCCTGGGTCTATTTCCCCAAGAATTTCTCACACAAGTCCATAATGGTTATTGCAGTAATTCTGTGGTGTTAGAGAGCTGGGAACAATCTGGGTGTTCAGTGGGGTATCAGGCAGCAATAAAAAGCAATGGATTCAATGTACACAAAGCAGCATGAATGAAATCCTTAAAATAGGCTGGGATACAGCACAGAAACAATGAGATGTATATTACCATTTACGTACATTCAAATACATACACATAAAACAGCAATACATATTGTATCAACATATTTAGTTAATATTTTGTATATATATTTCACGTAAATGGTTGTGTATGGGAAGGTAGAGAAGGAGGAGTGGGGTATAGAGATACAAGGGGATAGATAATCAATCAATCAATCAAATAAACCAACATGCTGTACTGGAAATTGTAGTGATAATAAATGGAATTACCAACAAGCCATTATTGGTAGACTTAAGAATGAAGACAGGGCTTCCCTGGTGGCACAGTGGTTAAGAATCTGCCTGCCAATGCAGGGGACACGGGTTCGAGCCCTGGGCTGGGAAGATCCCACATGCTGTGGAGCAGCTAAACCCGTGTGCCACAACTACTGAGCCTGCGCTCTAGAGCCCACAAGCCACAACTACTGAGCCCACGTGCCACAACTACTGAAGCCCTTACACCTACAGCCACTGCTCTGCAACAAGGGAAGCCACTGCAACGAGAAGCCTGTGCACGGCAACAAAGAGTAGCCCCCGCTCGCCACAACTACAGAAGCCCATGCGCAGCAACACAGACCCAACTCAGCCAAAAATAAATAAACAAATAAATAAATAAAATGGGGGCAATAATGACATTTATCTCATAGAATGTGAGAGTATTAAAATCATATAAACAACAAAAGCCTTAAGGTGTCTGATAATGAAAATGTCAGCTCTTTCCTTCTATCAGCCAATTAGTAAAGAGCTTTTTAATGGAATGATTATTAGATTGAGATAATTTCTAAACAAGATTGGGGGTAAGTGAAGGCTTTTAAAAGGTGTATGTGTGTGTGTGTATGTGAATTTTGCAAGGCTATTCCCTCTGCCTGCAACACTCTTCCGTCTATTCCTTATGCTTTCTTTTTCAGAACCCAACTCCTTCAGATAACAATAGGACATTTTATTCATAATGCTGATAGATGTTATAGTTTGCCAGTTATTAATGAGTCCTTGATTAACATCTATCTCCTCCTTTGAAGAAGTCGTTCTGAAGACAGTACAGCTAATCATAAGGCAGTTGCAGCAGTCTTATAATCACTGGTGTGTCCTTGTAGAAGTGGAGATGCAGGGAGGCAGATGCATTCGAGAGGTAGAAGGTACATTCAACTGAAGGAAGAGTGGGTTGGGGCAGGTATCATCGATGAGTTAGATTTTTAGATAAGCTGAGCTGGTGGAGCCTGTGAGATATTTAGGATAGGGTTGGGTATTGGATTATGGAGTTTAAGAGAAGCTCTGGATTTAGCATCATCCCTTTTTAAATAGGGAGTACTTGAAAACACATGAAAGAATGATATTCTCAGTGAGAGTATAGTGGAATTAAAAGGGTTGGCTAACTAGTTTGAAAAAAGACATGCAGATTGGTTTTCTATAAGATTACCCCTGAATTGTAAATTCACAGGGGAAAAGGGGCTAATAAGCAATTTGGAACCCTCTGTGACAATTAGCATGGTGCCTTTGGGTGGTAGGTTCTCCATAAATGTTTGATTAAGGTAATTTGTATTTCTTTTATTCATCTTCTTTGATCCCACTTGGAACTCAAGTCTTTGATCATTTACTCCAGTTTTTTTTTTTTTTTTTTGCGGTACGCAGGCCTCTTACTGTTGTGGCCTCTCCCGTTGCGGAGCACAGGCTCCAGACGCACAGGCTCAGCGGCCATGGCTCACAGGCCCAGCCGCTCCGTGGCATGTGGGATCTTCCCGAACCGGGGCACGAATCCATGTCCCCTGCATCGGCAGGTGGATTCTCAACCACTGCGCCACCAGGGAAGCCCTACTCCAATTTTAATTGAAAAAATGTCGTTCTATTCTAAGGATCAGAGATGACTGCCCTGGGTACAAATGATGCAGTGGAACGTATATCTGGTCACAAAGATGGAGGAAAGAGAGCTGCTGGTAAAGCAACCCTGAGGGAGTTGAGTGTTTCCAGAGATCTCTTGTCTTAATAACTGACAAACTAGCAGGCTAAATGTTGAGCTTGCCAATTAGTCCACTGGATGATAGAATTTTATAGACTCTCAAAGAAAGTAAATCATAGCTTTCTGGAGGAAGAGGGAACTACACAAAATGGTCAAGATTATGGACCTTCTAATAGGAACTGAATTTGGAATCTGTGTTTCCTGTTCTCATGCTATTACTTATCTCAAAAACTCAGTTTCTTCATCCCAAAAATTGGGGTGAGGAAAAGTAAAAAAATGGGATGACCTAATGCCAGTTATTTTTTTCTGACATGTGTATTACATGAAAACCTCATGAGAAGCATTTAATGTAGTGCCTGTCACAGAGTTTGCTCACTGTACGTATCAGCCATCAGTGTTGTCGTCAACATCATCATTACCATACTTTCTATCACATTTTAAATTAGTTATTGTTTGTATAGAGAATCTCTATTATTTTTATTTTTTGATTCATACCTATGAAGTTTATTCCTGAACAGTAACAACTTTCTCCAATATCTGTATCTGTTCTTTCTTTTTTTAGAGATAACTTTTATTTACAATAATAACATTAATAACAAACAGTTACTGAGCACTTCATCTGTGACTGTGTTTTACCGTCATATTATTTATCTCAGATTATAGCCCACGAGTGTAGATTTTATTTTGTTCACTTTGTATAGATCAGGACTATGAGAACTAGTATTTCATGGATTTCTAGAAGGTACATCTTTTTTGTTTTGAATACTTTATTTTTTTTTGTAATTTTTATTGGGGTATAGTTGATTTACAATGTTGTCTTAGTTTCAGGTGTACAGAAAAATGAGTCTGTTATACATATACATATATCCACTCTTTTTTAGATTCTTTTCCCATATAGGCCATTACAGAGTATTGACTAGACTTCCCTGTGCTATACAGTAGGTCCTTATTAGTTATCTATTTTATATATAATAGTGTGTATGTGTCAATCCCAATCTTCCAATTTATCCCTCCCCCCTTTACCCCTTGGTAACCATAAGTTTATTTTCTACATCTGTAACTCTGTTTCTATTTTGTAGATAAGTTTATTTGTAGCCTTTATCTGTTATTTCTTTTTATCTTTTTTCTTACGTTACATTAGCTAGAAATTCCATATAAAGTTGAATGATAACAGTAATTATTGTGGGCATCTTACCTTGCTTATTACTTCAGTGGGATGCTTCTAAAGATTTATCATTAAGTATGATAGTTGCTCTAGGTTTTTAATAGAAGTAACATCATTGCTAATTTTGTTAAGTTGTTAAATGTAAGGCTAGTATAGAACTTTTGAATGACAACATGTATAATTTTTAAGTCACAAATGATACGTTATTTCTTTAAAAAATGTCATATTCGTTGTATTGAGCTCCTGTCACAGGTATTGGACTACTTGAGGGCAGGAACTGATTCTTAATCATTTTTCTAGAGTGAATGGTACCAGTAGATGTTCATTAAATATTGGTAAGTGTTTTCATAATCATAGGTAGAAGGGCTATTATATATTGCTTCTTAAATTAGCAACTAAGTAAAATACTTTTGTTATTATGAGATATAGGATAAAAAATTCAAATGTCTAGCAAACAAACAAAAATGTTGTTATTTGGCCAACTTTTCAGTTCCTTATCTGCCCTCTCTCAAGAATTTGCCTGGATTCTTTCCGCTGTATGCATCACCAAGTTAATTTCCAGTTTGTCCTCTAGATATCAGCTCATGTGTACCTTATTCAGGAAAGCCTGGCTTACCCAGTAAGGCAAAAATGTCCTTACAATAAGCTCTCAGAACACTGTATATCTTACTTTCTCTTGTAGCATTTTTCAGAGTTGTAACTTAACATTTTCTGTGATCATGGTGTAATTACTCTTTCTCCTTTTCTAGACTGCAGTTTTCATGAAGGCAAAGACTGTACTTGTTTTTGCTCCTTTTTGTATCCCAAATGGCCAGCACAGAGCAAGAAATCATAAACACCACTTGAATAAATGAACATTTAGTCAAGTAAAATAAACATTTCTCCGTAATAAAATATAGTTCCCAAGTTTTCTTGGTCCTGCAGAGATTATGAATATTTTGGTTGATTGAAATGGCATTAATTACACATTAATAAATTGTGTTCTGATTTTAAATTAAAAAATACTATTTGGCCAAATATTTATATGAGAAGATTGGAAGAAACTTATATGTATAATTAAGGTAATTAAGGTAAAACTGCCTCTCTTTTATGAAACCATTTACATCAAATTGCAAACTGGCTGAAATTTCCTAGATGAGAATAGTTTATACTGCTTGTCACTTTCCTTACTTTTATAATCAGGTTAGTTCTGTTTTCCATGATAAAAAGTTTCTCAGTTATTTTTTAAAATACATTTTTTTTGACAGCAGAGATTGTATTTAACAATGCAATTTTGTGGCCATGAGATATGCCTAAGCTTGAATATTCTTCTGCCTACACTGTAACAGAATCTGCCTTTAGCAAGCCACTCATGCATGTAATGAGTACCAAGGCGGGACTTCTCCTCTCAACATATATTCTGGCATCTCATTTCTTAGATGAATAAAGTCTGTAAGACACAATATTCAGAAGCTTTTGGTAGTTATCTAAACAAAACTTAAGCTCAATTTTATGTTGATTAATTGAGCTTAGAGATATCTAAAAACTGGAAGAAATCGTGAGTAGATACGTGGGGCTTTCCTGCATCCTCAAGAATGCCTTTTAAAATCATTCCAAAGACACAGCATACTTCTATTTCCCATCAGATTGGTAATATTTAGTTATAACATTTTGTTTGTGAGTTTATTGCATTTCTTACCACTCACGGTTATAGTGTAGTCTGAGAGCCATATTGTACCCCTTGACCTACCCCCAGGCAAGATCAATGGCTTGAATTTCTTTTATGTCTACCTTTTGCCACAGTATCTTGCCCTTGGGAGGATTAAACGAATACTGTTGAAATAAATACTCTCAACACTCCTCAGTGCTAAACCAGCACAATCAGTGTAGAATGAGTAGATGACTGGCCGATGGCTTTTCTGTGAATTTGAGGAGTTGCCCCCAATGAAAATTCTTTTTCCCCAGGACTTTTTTTTTTTTTTTGCGGTACGCGGGCCTCTCGCATTGTGGAGCACAGGCTCTGGACACGCAGGCTCAGCGGCCATGACTCACGGGCCCAGCAGCTCCGCGGCATGTGGGATCTTCCCGGACCGGGTCACGAACCCGTGTCCCCTGCATCGGCAGGCGGACTCTCAACCACTGCGCCACCAGGGAAGCCCCAGACTTCTCATTTTTAATTCAATAAAATTGCACTGCGTTACTAAGTATTATGTTCATTGTGCAGGTTCCGAAAGTGGTTAAGAGATGGCTCTGTTCTCCAAGGAGCTTTCACTCTACGGGAGGAGACAAGATTGCTACTACTGCAAAAAGGAGCTCTTGGCCTCTGCTCTTGACTTCTGTCTCCCCTCCCTGCAGGATCTGTTCCTTTTCCTTCTTTCTAATATATCTTGTCTGTCTTTGACTTACACATTTTTGCAGTGTGAATGGTAGATACTCAGCTAGAGCTGGGAAAACCTCTGCCAGAGGTTTCTCATGTTCAGCCTTTTTTTTTTTTTCTTTTTACTTCACTAAGTTTATTTTGGTCGAATATATTTAGAATGTAATAAAAGTATAGGCTTGGTGATAATAGCAGTAGTAATAGTTAACATTTATACAGTGTTCACTATATAAAGGCACTTAATTAGGCATCTCCATGCATTATTTTCTTTAACCCTCACAACAATCTCATGAAGAAGGTAATGAGCATTTTTATTGCCTCTCCAAAATCCACTCCATTTCTTACCAATTTTGTGGCAAACAAGGACAAGTGGTAGAGTAAGTGAAAAAAAAAAATGCAAAACTGAAAATCCCTGCCCTCATGAATTTTACATTCTCCCGTTCTCCTGAAGCCTGCTCTACCTATGGAGTCAGATGTATGCACCAAGAAATTTCCTTATGTTATCTAGTTAAGCATATTGTTGGCACAGTTTTACGCTGAAATTACATAAAATCTGTGCTTTAATTCTGTAGATATGGGAAAACAAAGAATAACTTACCTATTAACGTCTTCTCATTAAAATTTCAGCCATGCTAGATGACTAAGTTCTAGAGATTGGCTATTCAACACAAGGCCCATGGTGAGCAATATGGTGCACTTTTTCCCCCCTTAGTTTTTCTTAGTTTTTTTTTTCTTGGCACTTAATGCACTTAAAACTTGTTTAGAGGGTAGATCTCATGTTAACTGTTCTTACTACAAAAAACCGAAAACTAACAAAAGGGTCAGAAGTACACTTTGGGAGATGTTGGCTACATCTTTTATTTTGATCATGGTGATGGTACTGTGAGTATTTGCACATGTCCAGACTCATCAAATTGCACACATTAAATATGTGCAGCTCTTTGTATATCAGTTATACCTCAAAAAAGCTGTCTAAATAAAAGGTATCCTATCTAATTAAAAAAAAAAAAAGAAACAAAAAAACCCCATAACTTTTTATTCATGACAGTTCCAATCGGCAAGTATTGATACTTTGATGGTCTCTCATGCACCAGACAATGTGATAGTCACTGGAAATATAAATATAGTGAAATACATGCTCACGTTTTCAAGCAGAGCATGTTCAGCATTTTTGTAAATGTTTCTAAATTTGAGTTAATGTTTAAACCAGCCTTTGAGTGATGATGGTTCCTTTGGGAGAGGAAATCAACTTGACAGAACACCTTGTTGTTGAATTGTAGCCTCTTGTGTCTCTCCCCCTAGTCTCTCCAAGGTTTGTGTCCCAAGTTACACTGATCTCTCACAATGTTATCAAATATAGCACTCCCGTTTTTGCCCTTAGTGGGTTAAGTTTTGTTGGTTCAAAACCTCAGGAGCTCCCCGGGTAAAATGTGAAACTGGCTTCTGTACACGGAGGGCAAGGAGAGATGGAAGAAAGAGGCAGATCACTCCACATTGGTAGGTGGCAGGTTTAATAAGCAAGGGAACTTAATATGAAGCTTGTCTTGGGCAGCAGCAAGATGAGTAGATCTCCACCCTCACCTGCCACCATCTTGTAAGTTGATATAGAGGCCTTACCTAGGTTCAGTCACGTGTACCATCCGGATGGTCTCAACAACATGTTCTCTCAAGGCTGCGTCCATGAAAACAGCTCTCACTGTGGAAACAGTGGACAAAGTGTGCATTCCAAGGGCAGGGGAGGGGGTGAGGAGCCTCTGATTGCCTGGGTCCAGCCCTCGGCTCTACCTGTGGTCATGCCCTCTCAATAACTTCCCCCAGCAGTTTTACTTTACCTACAGTAAGACCATAGACTTTCACTTCTTACTTGTTCAGAACCCCTTTATCATTCCCAGTCTATTAACTAAACTGCTCAATACAGCCTACCTTTTCCTCCTTTTTTCTCCTATTATTCACTCAGCTATCTAAGAACTGTTACATCTTGGCCTCCTCTTTTTCGTTCATAAAACTAGCTGTTGTCTGATGGAAAACCAGCTGTTTCTGATATCATTATATCATAAATTAGGAAACCAAAGTTTTATTCACACCTTTTTTGAGAGGCCTTAGAACATTGTTTAATTTACAAGTTCTCATTGTAATTTTTCTTTATTCGCTTAATAAGCATGCACAATTTTTATGGCTAATGAGTGCATAGTGTTTCTACTATGTGAAACTTTACCTTATAGTTTGTTGACCTATTAATAGTGATTTTACTTCATTGCTTTTGCTCAAAATTATTCTCTTCACTGCTGATGATATAATACCAACCATGTTAATTTTCCAAGCCACTACTCTTTCCCAGGATCCTACAACTGTGCCACATGACAGATGTGTTGCCTGGGGTGGTAACACCAATTATAAATGGAATATTGGACACTGCAGTTTGGCCTGTAGTGTGATTTTTCTGTAACTCAAATTCTGGTTGCCTACTGCCTGAAGGAAATGATCTTCTTGATGATTTGTTATGTCCCCACAAAGGTCAACACTGTGTGTGTGTGAGGAGTGGCTTATTTATTTATTATTTTATTCTTTTTTATATTATATAATGTGATTTGCAAAAAGGTGTACAACTTGATGATTTAATATCTCTATATATCGTGAAATGATTACCACTGTCAAGTAGCCCATTCGTCACCTCACGTAGTTATCTTTTGTGTGTGTGTGTGTGTGTGTGTGTGATGAGACCACTTAAGATCTACTCTTAGTGGGAATCCCCTGGCGGTCCAGTGGTTAGGACTTCTGGGTTCAATCCCTGGTTAGGGAACTAAGATCCACAAGCTGTGCAGTGTGGCAAAAACAAACAAACAAAAACTACTCTCTTAGCAAAATTCAAGTATACATACAATATTTTTAACTCTAGTCACCATGCTCTAGGTTAGCTCCCCAGAGCTTATTCATCCTATAACTGGAAATTTGTACCCTTTGACCGGCAGCTCCACATTTCCCCCACCCCACAGCCCCTGGTAACCACCATTCTAGTGTCTGGTTCCATGAGTTTGACTTTTTAGGTTCCACATATAAGTGAGATCATATACTATTTGTCTTTCTGTCAACACAGTTTTGATAGTGCTAATTATTGTCTGCTTTCCTTTCCACATGAGATGGACTCTGTCATAGTGCAGCACATTATCGAACAGGCTTGAATGACAGAATCAGTCCTGTGTGAGAACATTTCCTTGGGAGACAGGAAACTTGGCTTTTAGTGCACATTTTACTATAACTGAGCTGGGTGACCATAGATAAGTGGCTAAACTCTGGGTTTCATTTTTTATTTGTAAAGAGTAGAAGGTTTTGATCTTTAATATATTAGGGATTCAGACTTCTTCAAATTATCAATATAGTTTTAGCTTTTAGAAAGAACTTTATTGAAATTAGTATGTAAACATAATAGGAATCCAAGATAAAATCTGCCTACATTCTCATTTAGTCTTTGGCTATTCACATATTCAATGAATACATACTTTCAGTTACGTTATAAATGAAACTTTATATGTTACTTTTTCACTTGACATACAGTACATATTTTTCCAAAAACTGACTTTTTTTTTCTGTTTGACACACACTTTTCCTCCTTCTTTCCTCTCACCACCATTCCACCGTCCCCATCCCACTCAGGTAATATGTGTCCTTCCACCTTTTTCTCCATAACTCATTTGATTGTATAAAATATACATGTAGGGGTGAAATAGCATTTTGTTGATGGTTTCCTTTGCTGTACAGGAGCTTTTTAGTTTGATGTAGTCCTACTTGTTTATTTTTGCTTTTGTTGCCTTTGTTTTTGGTGTCAAATTAACAAAACAAAACAAAACAAAAACACCTGCCAAGACTGATGTAAAGGAGCTGACTTTGTATATTTTCTTCTATGAATTTTATGGTTTCAGGTCTTGCCTTCAAGACCTTAATCCATTTTGAGTTTATTTTTGTATATGGTGTAAGATAGTGGTCCATTTTCATTCTTTTGCATGTCCAGTTTTCCCAACACCATTTATCGAGGACCCTCTCCTTGAAAATTAGTTGACCATATATGTGTGGGTTTATTTCTGGGCTCTGTTCTGTTCCATTGATCTTGTATCTGTTTTTCTTCCAGTACCATACTTTTTTGATTACTATAACTTTGTAATATAGTTTTAGATCAGGAAGTGTGATGCCTCCAACTTTGTACTTCTTTCTTGAGACTGGTTTAGCTATTTAGGGTCTTTTGTGATTCCATACAAATTTTAGAAAAATTTTTTCTATTTCTGTGAAAAATGCCATTGAAATTTTGATAGGGATTGCATTGAATCTGTAGATTATTTGGGTAGTATGGACATTTTAACAATATTAATTCTTCTAATCCATCAGCATGAAATATCTTTCCATTTATATGTGTTTTCTTCAATGTCTTTTATTAATGTCTTATAGTTTTCAGTGTAGAGGTTTTTCACATCCTTTGTTAAATTTATTTCTAAGTATTTTATTATTTTTGATGCAATTGTAAATGAGATTAAAAATATTTTTCTTTCTGATAATCCATTATTAGTGTATAGAAATGCAACAGATTTTTGTGTATTAATTTTGTATCCTACAACTTTATTGAATTTGTTTATTAATTCTAACAGTTTTTTTGGTGGAGTCATTAGGGTTTGCTATATATAATATGTCATTTGAAAATAGAGACAGTTTTACTTCTTCCTTTCTGATTTGTATGCCTTTCCTTTCTTTTTCTTTCCTAATTGCTCTGGCTAGGAATTCCAGTAGTATGTTGAATAAAAGTGGCAAGAGTGGCCATTCTTGACCTTAGAGGAAGAGCTTTCAGCTTTTCACCTTTGTTTTGTTTTTAGCAAGTAATTAGGTTTATTTTTTTCAGGTTTCTATTGACTTTATTTTAAAAAATTTTTATTTTATATTGGAGCATAGTTGATTAAAAATGTTGTGTTAGTTTCAGGTGTACAGCAAAGTGATTCAGTTATACATAAACATGTATCTGTTCTTTTTCAAATTCTTTTCCCATTTAGGTTCCCTATGCAGTGTTCCCTGTGTTATACAGTAGGTTCTTATTGGTTATCTATTTTAAATATACCAGTTTTTCACCTTTGGGTATAATGTTAGCTGTGGGCTTGTCATATATGGTCTTTATTATGTTGAGGTACGTTCTCTCTGTACCCATTTTGTTTAGAGTTTTATCATGAATGGATGTTGAATTTTGTCAGATGCTTTTTCTGAATCTATTGAGATGATCACATATGACTTTTGTCCTTCATTTTGTTAGTGTGGTGTATCTCATTGATTGATTTGCAGATAATGAACCATTCTTGTACCCATGGAATAAATCCTTTGATCATGATGTATGACCCTTTTAATATATTGTTTAATTCAGTTTGCTAATATTTTGTTGAGGATATTTACATATATGTTCATCAAGGATATTGGCCTGTAATTTTCTTTTCTTGTAGTGTTCTTATCTAGTTTTGATATAAGGGTAATGCTGGTCTGGTAAAATGAGTTTGGAAGTATTTCTTCATCTTCTGTTTTTTGGAAGAGTTTGAGAAGGATTGGTATTAATTTTTCTTTAATGCTTGGTAGAAGCCACCTAGTCCTGGACTATTGTTTGTTGGGAGGTTTTTAATTACTGATTCAATCTCCTTACTAAAATTGGTCATTTCAGATTTTCTATTTCTTCCTAATCCAGTAGTGGTCGGTTGTATGTTTCTAGGAACTTATCCATTTCTTCTAGGCTGTTTAATTTGTTGGCATATAACTGTTCATCATTTAAGTGTAGTTTCAATCAAAGCCAACAGATTTCTTTTTCCTAATTGGACTAAAATTTAATCTTTAGTAATCAATATGGAAAAATTGCATAAATAAGGGACTTCTGCTCAACTAGCTGTTAAAGCTTATGTATGGCAGAAATAAATACTTGGGTGTAGATAAAACTTGAGAGAGTAAAAGTGTACTAATTTCCTCATTTTCCAGAAAGGTTAAGGTCAAAGGGCTAACTAAACATTTACTCTGGAAACTTAATCAGGAAGAAAGTTAAATGTTAGAATTGTATAGTGGTAAATCCAAGATTAAAAAAATACCAAAGAGAAAGGTATAATTTACAATAAATACATAACTGATATACAATTGTATATGACTAATAACATAGTACTAATATTTAAAGACAAGCAAAGGACAAATCCAATTAAAATATTGGCAAAAATTTGATCACTTTGTAACAGATCATAGTAAGAATGGCCATTAAACACACAAAATTTAAATTAAAATCACAACAAGGTACCATTCATACCCTCTAGAATGGCTATAATCAAAAAGTCTAACAACATCAAATACTGGAGAGGATGTATACTATGTGAAGTCTCATACATTTCTAGTGGCAGTGTAAAATGGTATAATCACTTTTGAAATATTTTGGCAGATTCTAACAAAGTTAAACATATACATTCACTATTCCCTAGCAATTCCACTTATACATTTTCCAAAGAGAAATGAAAACTATGTCCAACAAAATGTACAAGAAAGTTTAGAACAGCCTTATTTATAGTAGCCAACAAGTGTAGTTGTAGTATATTTATAGAGTATTACTCAGAAATAAAAACCAACAATCCATGCAACGACATGGATGAATCTCAAAAACAGTTGTTATGCAAAAGAAGACAGATGTTAAAAAATACATACTATAAGATTATATTTATATAAAATCCAAGAATAGATAAAAATGATCTGTAGTGAAAGTAGTTGCCTGGGGCTGGGGATGGGAGTGGGAATGGGTAAGAGAGGAACTGAATTGAAAGGAGCACGAAAGAACTTTCTGGAGTGTTGGAAATGTGTATAAAATTGTGATGGAAGTCCTAGCCCCAGCAATCAGAGACGAAAAAGAAATTGTATTTCTAATACAAATTAGAAAAGAAGAAGTAAAACTGCCACTGTTTGCAGATGACATGATACTATACATAGAGAATCCTAAAGATGCCATCAGAAAACTACTAGAGCTAATCCATGAATATGGTAAAGTTGCAGGATACAAAATTAATGCACAGAAATCTCTTGCATTCCTATACACTAATGGTGAAAAATCTGAAAGAGAAATTAAGGAAACACTCCCATTTACCATTGCAACAAAAAGAATAAAATACCTAGGAACAAACCTACCTAGGGAGACAAAAGACCTGTATGGAGAGAATTATAAGACACTGATGAAAGAAATTAAAGATGATACAAACAGATGGAGAGATATACCATGTTCTTGGATTGGAAGAATCAATATTGTGAAAATGACTCTACTACCCAAAGCAATCTACAGATTCAATGCAATCCCTGTCAAATTACCAATGGCATTTTTTACAAAACTAGAACAAAAACTCTTAAAATTTGTATGGAGACACAAAAGACCCCGAATAGCCAAAGCAGTGTTGAGGGAAAAAAACGGAGCTGGAGGAATCAGACTCCCTGATTTCAGACTATACTACAAAGCTACAGTAATCAAGACAATATGGTACTGGCACAAAAACAGAAATATAGATCAATGGAACAGGATAGAAAGCCCAGAGATAAATCCATGCACCTCTGGTCAACTAATCTATAACAAAGGAGGCAAGGATATACAATGGAGAAAAGACAGTCTCTTCAATAAGTGGTGCTGGGAAAACTGGACAGCTACATGTAAAAGAATGAAATTAGAGCACTTCCTAACACCATACACAAAAATAAACTCAAAATGGATTAGAGACCTAAATGTAAGACCGGACACTATAAAACTCTTAGAGGAAAACATAGGAAGAACACTCTTTGACATAAATCACAGCAAGATCTTTTTTGATCCATCTCCTAGAGTAATGGAAATAAAAATAAACAAATGGGACCTAATGAAACTTAAAAGCCTTTGCAAAGCAAAGGAAACTACAAACAAGACGAAAAGACCACCCTCAGAATGGAAGAAAATATTTGCAAACGAATCAACGGACAAAGGATTAGTCTCCAAAATATATAAACAGCTTAATGCAGCTCAATATTAAAAAAACAAACAACCCAATCCAAAAATGTGCAGAAGATCTAAATAGACATTTCTCTAAAGAAGACATGCAGATGGCCAAGAAGCAAATGAAAAGCTGCTCAACATATCACTAATTATTAGAGAAATGCAAATCAAAACTACAGTGAGGTATCACCTCACACCGGTTAGAATGGGCATCATCAGAAACTCTACAAACAACAAATGGTGATGAGGGTATGGAGAAAAGGGAACCCTCTTGCACTGTTGGTGGGAATGTAAATTGATACAGCCGCTATGGAGAACAGTATGGAGGTTCCTTAAAAAACTAAAAATAGAACTACCATATGACCCAGCTATACCACTACTGGGCATATACCCTGAGAACACCATAATTCAAAAAGACACATGCACCCCAATGTTCATTGCAGCACTATTTACAATAGCCAGCTCATGGAGGCCACCTAAATGCCCCTTGACAGATGAATGGATAAAGAAGATGTGGTACATATATACAAAGGAATATTACTCAGCCATAAAAAGGAACAAAATTGGGTCATTTGTAGAGACATGGATGGATAAGAGACTGTCATACAGAGTGAAGTATGTCAGAAAGAGAAAAACAAATATTGTATATTAATGCATGTATGTGGAACCTAGAAATATGGTGCAAATGAACCAGTTTGCAGGGCAGAAACTGAGACACAGATGTAGAGAACAAACGTGTGGACATCAAGGGGGGAAAGTGGCAGGGGCTGGGGTGGTGGTGTGATGAACTGGGAGATTGGGATTGACATATATACACTAATATGTATAATATGGATAGCTAATAAGAACCTGCTGTATAAAAAAGTAAATAAAATTAAAAAATTAAAAAAAAGAAGAGGGCTTCCCTGGTGGCTCAGTGGTTGAGAGTCTGCTTGCCGGTGCAGGGGATGCGGGTTCGTGTCCCGGTCCAGGAGGATCCCATGTGCCACAGAGCAGCTGGATCCATGAGCCATGGCCACTGGGCCTGCGTGTCCAGAGCCTGTGCTCCGCAACGGGAGAGGCCACAGCGGTGAGAGGCCTGCATACTGCAAAAAAAAAAAAAAAAAAAAAGAAAAGAAATAACACAGAGATATTGTATACCTTTCACACATTTTCTCCTGGTGGTAACGTCTGTCATAACTGCAGTGCAATATCCCAAGCAGGAAATTGACATCAATATAGTCCACCTACTTTACGCAGATCTCACTGGGTTTACATATACTCATTTATTTGTGTATTTTGTTTTATGCAGTTTTATTACGTGTTGATGTACGTGACCACCACCATAGCTAAGATATAGAACGGTTTCAGTACAGGAATCCCTCCTGCTACACTTTTATGGCCACAACCACTTCCCTCTCCTCTCTTGCCTCCCATGCTCCCCCAATAACTGGCAACCACTAATCTGTTCTCCATTTCTATAATCATTATATGTCTCTTAAAAGAATTAACTGTGCTTTGATTCTAATTATTAATTGGATACCTACAATAAATTCATGTGGTTGAAATGAAAGAGAAAGAATGAATAATAGGTGTGCAGGATGACAGCTCTATGTGATCACGTTCCTAATGCTGTCATCTTAACTGTTACTGAGCCATGGTATAGAAAGACACATTTTATTCTTTAAAGAAATTTTTTTTATTAAAATTTTTAAAAAAATTTTGTATTGTAGTTGATTTACAATGTTGTGTTAGTTTCAGATGTACAGAAGATTCTTTTCCCATATAGGTTAATACTGAATATTGAGTAGAGTTCCCTGTTCTATACAGTAGGTCCTTGTTGATTATTTTATATATAATAGTGTGTATATGTTAATCCCAACCTCCTAATTTATCCCTCCCCACCACTTTCCCCTTTGGTAACGATAAGTTTGTTTTCTATGTCTGTGAGTCTGTTTCTGTTTTATAAATAAATTCATTTAGATACATTTTATTCTTAAACTGCTTTTGATTTGCTTCTCATATGAACAGGGTCATGGG
The DNA here is from genome assembly GCF_005190385.1 of Monodon monoceros. Classification (NCBI taxonomy): domain Eukaryota; kingdom Metazoa; phylum Chordata; class Mammalia; order Artiodactyla; family Monodontidae; genus Monodon; species Monodon monoceros. The sequence continues at coordinate 27,942,612 of NW_021703772.1, read as the reverse complement.
GAATTTTATACAGCCAAATGTGCAACATGGCCTGGTCTTCAGATTTAGTTCTGGGTTAGAGGTCAGTTTGTGAAAGGATTATAAAACTTGAGAAGTATGGACACTTTTGTGGTTTTTATGGTACTTATGCTTGTATTTTATACATATTGCTTGTTTTTCTTTGAATTAAAAAAAGGACAAATTGGGGGAACACTTCCATAGCTGGTGATTGAATTAAAGGTGGGTGGTTCAATAATATTTTCCCCCAAACTGTCAGTTTATTATGGCAGATTCCTGTCTCTATTCTAACTGAATATTACAGACAATACATTCTAAATAATTAAAAACATGTTTCATTTTCAAACTCCCTTTACAATATAAAAACTTTGGCCACTCTCAAGGGAATCATACTCTTGAGAGTGACAGCAGCATTTAAGAATGTAAAATAAAACATTAATAGGTATATATGAACTCTTTTGAGGCCTGTGTGAAAACATGGATTAGAGAGTTAATAAAATGGATTTATTATTTGGCAATCAATTCTAGAGTATACGAGAAACCCTAAATTACAAGCAAAATACTTTATATTAGGCCAGCTCATCCTTCTCATGGACTATGGAAAATAGAATGTCGCCTCCAAGGGAATTCATTCTCTTTAAACATATTCTTTTTTAAAATTTATGTCCTATGAGCTGATTATCAGCCTTGCTCTGAGGGTCAGCAGCTGTCCAGATCCCATTCCTCAGCAGAATTCAATAAACATATTCTTTTAATCTTTTCCAAATTACAGTCTAATTTGATATATGAACGTTATAGTAACTTTCTAAGAGGACTTTTAAACATTAAAGAAACTTCACTTTATGAGAAATGTTTTTGCAAAATTATAAAATAATCATATTTGAACAATTCTCACTTACCTTTGTTTTTTACAACCACCTTGTGGCAAATCTTCATTTACTAGAATGAGGTAATGTTTTTACATATTGTGTTTTTAAAAATTAGGACAACATAATTCTTTTTTGAAAAATTAACTTTTGAGATAATTGTAGATTCACATGCAGTTGTAAAAAAAAATGCAAAGAGAACTGTATATCCTTTACCCAGGTTCCCCCAGGGTAACATCTTATAAAGCTATAGCACAATACACAGCCAGCATATTAACATTGATACAGTCAAGATACAGCACATTTCCATCCCCACAAGGATCCTTCCTGTTGCCTTTTTATAGCCACACCCACCTCCTTTCCACTCCTCACTCCTCGTCAACCCCTGGCAACCGCTAATCTGTTCTCCATTTCTATAATTTAATATATCTGCTCTTTTTTTTCTTTGTCTGCTTGCTAGAAGTTTATCAACTTTATTGCCTTCTCAAAGAACCAGCTCTTTGTTCCATTGATAATCTATATTGTTTTGCTGTTTCAATTTCACTGATTTCTGTTTTTATCTTTATTGTGTCCTTCCTTTTATTTTCTTTGGTTTTATTTTATTCTTGAGGTGGGAGATTATGTTGTTGATATATGACTTTTCTTCTTTTGTAATATAGATATTTAGTGCTATAAATTTCTCTCAGCATTGCTTTATCTGTGTCCTATACATTTTGATACGTTGTATTTTCATTTCCTTTCAGTTCAATGCATTTAAAAAAAATTTCCCTTAAGCCTTTCTTTTTGACCCAAGGATTATTTAAAAGTGTGTTTAGTTTCCAGTGTTTGGAGATTTTCCTAGTATTTTTCTCTTATTGATTTCTAGTTTGATTCCACTGTGGGCTGAGATCATATGCTTTATGATTTCAGTCCTAAACTTGTTGAGATCTGTTTTATGGCCCAGGATATGGTCTACTTTGGTATCTATTCTGTGAGCACTTGGAAGGAATGTGTATTCTGCATTGTCGAGTGAAGTGTTCTATAAACGTTTATTAGATCCTCTTGGTCGAGTTGTATCTTTGTTGATCTTCTGTCTAGTTCTATCAGTTGAGAGAGGAGTATTGAAGTTTCCAACTATAAGTGTGGAATTGTCTGTTACTTCTGTCACTTCCATCAGTTTTTGCTTCACATGTTTTTCTCTTTTTTGATGTATACGCATTTAGGATAGCTATGTCTTGGGGGAATGACCCTTTTATTATTATATAATGTCCCTCTTGGTCTCTGGTAGTTTGCTCAGAAGTCAACTATCTGGTGTTAATATAACTGAGGAAATGGGGACATCTCTTTGTTACCGCTCAGTGGAGGTAGAAGTTGAGGTTCCCCAGCCAGCATCTGTTGCACTCAAGTTGGAGAGTTCCTTGTTACTGCTGGGTGGGGGTGTGAATTCTGCTCCCCATGTGGTCTTCACCAACACCACAGTGGGGTAGCCTCATTGTTACTAGACTGACTCTCCACTAGGTCTTCTCTGACACCACCCCAGTGCAGGGGATGTAGGGGCATCTCGTTACTGCCAGCTCGGGGTGAAAGTCTAGGCTCCCCATATAATCTCCACTGATACCAGGGATGTGAAGGGCCTTGTTACAGACCACTGTGGGTAGGAGTACCGACCCTCTACTTTGCTCTGAAACCACTCTGGGGAGGGTGTAGGGACCCCTCCTTACAGCCTGGCAAGGATGGAAGTCTAGGCTCTCCACTTGGCCTTGGTAGGTATGGGTTGGGGTAGGACTGCAGTTTTTCTGTGGTGTTTGGCTTGGATTAAGCTGTTATTGTCTAAAAGTTTTCTGTCTTGTCAGGCTGCCCCGTTCCTTTCTTTGCTATAGAGAGCAGGGTTTTCTTGAGGTCTGTTTTTTTTTTTTTGGCCAGCACTTGTTGATATTTCAGAGTTGCCCACTTTCTCCAACTCCAAGTTGGGAATATATGAGATAAAAAGAAAACCCAGAGAATTTACCACAGTATTGTTCTTCAGGATCTGAGGTCTTTAGCTGGTCTATATTTTGCTCTCCACTTTTCAGATTCATCTTATGTTCATTTTATATATAATGTCCAGAGTTTTTAGTTGTACTCATTGGGAGGAATAGAAGGAAATGCATATACTCCATCAATGCCAGAAGTAGAAATTCCAGAATGCTTCTTTTTGTATACTACATCTAATTTATGGATTCATGGTTGTTTGAAAATGGAACATATGTGAATATTGTAATTATGAAGATTCACATGTACTGGCAGTAACAATTAATATATATAAGGATAACTACGTACTTTTAATAAAATATACATGATCAAATTACGGCTTCTTTTAGCCGTCAAATATGTGACAGATTGAAATTTAACATTTACTTTCAAATTGTAAATGATCACTTGCCCAGGAAAAATTGCTAACATCTGTTTTTCTAAATGTACCACTTTGTTTTGGATGCAATTGTTGCTTTTGGAGTAATAGTCATTGAATATGAAGACTGTTCTTCTCTTTTAAGTACACTGTGATTTTAATGTCCCTCTATGGTAAAGAACACTTGTTTCTGTAACAAAGGCCGAAGAGAAAACAATATAAAGGAAACATTTTCTTACTCTCATTTGAAATGACTAAAAATCAATTTAACAGGTCATCAATTAGCACATGCTAATCAAACTTGCTCCTGGTTAAACTGGCCACATTTTTTAGAACAAAATTATCTTTAGAAGCTGTAGTTTATTTGATGATTATGTGCCTGAAAAGGTTATCCCAGTAAAAAGGCTACATCTGCACAAAAGGAAACAAAAATGAATTTGTTCAGGTAAAAATGGTACAAGGGGTGATTTGAAATGTTCATGTTTAATATTTGAGGTCAGATTTCTCTGAATCAAATTTATAGTTCTGAAACTTGGTCACAGATTACCCAGTGTTCTCTGGGATTGAAGTAAAAGAAAGTAACTATTGAACTGAAAAAACAGCCAGAAAAAATTAAAATAAAATAAAAATAAAGCCAACCAATTTGAATGGTGCCTGAGTGTTTCTAGATAATAGATGGGAAGAAGTCAGTTTTTCCTCCTGGCCCATTCACTTGGCTTGTCTCTTTCCATTTTGTTCTCCCTTTTTGATAAGTGAGATTTTTATGGCTCACTTTTAGTGTAGCTGCTTTTAACTCAGAATCTGCATTGTGTTAGCCTGATACCTAAATTATGGTGTTTATTCCAATCCCCCAAATTAGTTTTATTTTCTCCTTTCACATTAAAATAAATATGGGCATTGAACTATGACTACTATCCAGAAATCTTTAAACTACATACCTTTTTACTGATCTATTCTTTGTATTACAAATACATTAGAAAATAATAAATTCATAATTTTCAGGAATAAGGCAATTTTTTGATGCTAAAACTAGTTCTTATGATAGATATTCTTTCTGTAGCCTTCATTTCAGTTTAACCTGCCAGTCTATAATTTTATGTCATTTAAAATCATAATGATCAATAATCTCTAAGTGTACTTCCTATAGCTAGTAGTGTAAACATCTTTCTATTTCTAATGTTCAGTCCATAATGTCTTATTGCACAACATTAAAAGATTTGTTTTCCCACTTTCCTTAAAGAACAAATCTAGAGGATAATTTTATTTGCAGCCTGATATTAAAGATTTGGGGATGGCAAAGGATTGTATCATTGAGAGGCTATCAATTTAGGTAAATTGATAGGTTTTATTATCATACTTGATTAAAGAATCTCTAAGTCCCTAACAGAAAACAGAAATTCAAAGCTCTGGACCCTATTATTGTTAACAAATCCACAGAAAACATAATTTTCAGTATTCTCTTTCTAGAAAACAGATGACCACCTGCAGAAAATTGTGATTGTTTAAAAATATCTTGCCATTTGTGACATCACAGACCTTGAGGGTATTATGCTAAATGAAATAAGTCAGACAGAGAAAGATAAATACCTTTTGATTTTGCTCATATGTGGAAAATAAAAAGAAAAAAAGAACAAATCAAACCAAACAAAAACAAATACATGGCTACAAAGAACAGAGTAGTGGTTATCAAGGGGAAGTGGCAGGGAGAGGGCAAAATGGATAAAGGGGATCAACTGGAGACTTCCCTGGTGGTGCAGTGGTCAAGAATCTGCCTGCCAATGCAGGGAACACGTGTTCAATCCCTGGCCCAGGAAGATCCCACATGCCGCGGAGCAACTAAGCCCATGAACCACAACTACTGAGCCTGTGCTCTAGAGCCTGTGAGCCACAACTACTGAGCCCGTGCATGCACAACTACTGAAGCCTGCACACCCCAGAGCCCGTGCACCACAACTACGCATGCCGCAACTACTGAAGCCCACGCACCTCAGTGCCTGCGTGCCACAACTACTGAGCCCATGTGCCACAACTACTGAAGCCAACACGCCTAGAGCCCATGCTCTGCAACAAGAGAAGCCACCACAATGAGAAGCCCGTGCACCACAACAAAGAGTAGCCCTCACTCACCACAACCAGAGAGAAAGCCCATGTGCAGCAACGAAGACCCAATGCAGCCAAAAAAAAAAAGAAGGGATCAACTGTATGGTGACAGATGAAAAGTAAATTTTTGGTGGTGAACACATTGTAGGATATACAGAATTAGAAATATAATGTTGTACACATGAAACATATAATGTTATAAACCAATATACCTCAATAAAAAATTTTATATTACCTCAATAAAAATTTTTTTTAAAGAAAGAAAAAATATATTTACAGATATTTTGATACCTTTCTTTAAGAGGTAGAGATTAATTCCTCTCCCCTGGAATGAAAGTTGGTGACTTGCTTTTAACCAGTAGAATCTGATGGGACTGACTGTAAGTGATATCTGAGAGAGGATCATAAAAGGCATCGAAGCTTTCTCCTTTCTTTCTCTCTAGAATCACTTACTCTGTAGGAAGCCAGTTGTCATGTTGTAGACACTCAAGCACTCAAATGGAGAGAAGCATCAGCTACTGAGGAACTGAGGCCCCCTGACAATAGCCATGTGAGTGTGCCATCTTGGAAGTGGATCCTTCAGTCCTAGTCAAGTCTTTCGTTAACAGCATCTATAGGTAAATTCTTGACTGAAACCTCATAAGAGACTCTAAGCTAGAAGCACCCAGCTAATCCTCTCCTAAACTGTGAGATAAACAATGTTTGGTGTTTTATGCCACACAGTTTTGGGTTAATTTGTTACACAGCTATAGATGACAAATACAGATTTTTCCCTCCTTAAAATTCTGTCCCTCTGGAATCACTCTTGGTACCAAATGAATTGTATCATGTTAGATGGAAGCATGACTTTGTTATTGAGTTTTCTGGAAATTGTGTGGTTTAAAGAGCTGTATATGGGTGCCAAGTTGACAGATGTGGATTTCGGTGGCTTTGTAATGTCAACTTGGCTATGTTTAACTGTATTACCCAGAATTCCCTTCCCTTCATATTTTTGGCTAAGATGAGCCACAAGAGACATTTTTTCATGAGTGTTTGAGGGCAAAGGTGAAGCAGCAGCTATTTTGTTTTTTACACTCAGAGAGTCAAAGCAGGCACTTCTGTATCTCATGGACATTGTTGCTTGTCTGCTGGCTGATCTCATGGGAGAGGGATAGCAGCCAGGCCTGCAACTATGTCATCTTTCCCTGGGTCCTCCTTTAACTTACCTGATTCCTTGGCCAAGTATGTATTTAGGTCCATGATGAGAGTGCCGGCTTCTTCTGCTGGGCACCTCCATCATGAAGGTTGGAGGCACCAAGAAGTCACATGGATTCCAGTGTGTCCTCATGGTTTCTAGCTCATGCTGATGGTTCCAGCTTGTTTTCACTCTCCTTCTCTTTACACTCATCTTCTCTTTTTGACTCCTGACCTACAGATTTCTAGCTTCAGCATCAGACAAAAATATTAGCCTTCTGGAGACTGTTAAACCAGCTCCCACAACTGTATAGGTCAAATCTCTGTAACACATACTTTATTCTATTTCTAGCTTTATTTCTACCTCTATCTTTTTATCTATAATCTATTTCAATCTCTTAATAGTTCTGCTCCTCTGAATGAACCTTGACTAATAGCGTGATCTTCATCATCAACTTGTACCTTCAAATATGTTTGTTCTCAAACCCATTAAAGTAAGTATAAGAATCAGGGGTTCCTGTGAAACATGAAAATTACCAGTCTCTACCTCCAGAAAAAAATTCTGATTCACTGGGTGGGTGTGCAGCCTAAGAATCTACATTTTACATAGGCATCAGATTCAGGTGGTCCAAGCACCATACTTTGAACACATGCTTATGAATGTTTTATCATGTTTAAAAGATATTTCTTTGAAATTGAAGTTTTCCAATAATAGAATTTCTTTCTAATGCTAGTAGTGTTAAAACCAAACCTAGGTGAATTCATCCAACAAACATTTATTATTCATGTGTTATATGTTAGAAACATGCTCCAGGGTGGGAAAATGTATGACGGTATCTAGTGAAAGATACCCAGTAGAAAGAAGCATTGTGTTGGAGTCCTATAAAATGTTGTTATACATCTTTCTATTCCTATTGATAGTGATTTTTTCTGACAATGTTTTAAAAAGCCCTGTGGTTTTTCAGAGCAAGTTCAGGTATAAAGGAAGGTACAGATTAGTGAGACAGTGTGATTCTGCAGTTGCCTCTTCCTAGATTTCAGCCAGGGAAGTTCTGTTATTTTACACACACACACACACACACACACACACACACACACACACACGAGGTTTTCTCATGAGGTGTTTTATTTGAAGAAAATGTACTACATAAAAATAATTGAAAATGAAAATCTTTACTATAAAATATTAAGCATATTATTTTTCACATTAAAAAATGTTTAACAAATATTGATTAAATGGATAATGGATATGTTGATGCATTTTACCATTAGAGAGTCACAGTATTAATGCGAAAAGGACAAACCATAGCTAACATCATATGCAATGATGAAGTGTTGAAAGTTTTCTCTCTAACAGGAACAAGACAAAAGTGCCCACTCTCACCATTCCTATTCAACATAGTACTGGAAGTCCTAGCCAGAGCAATTAGTCAAGAAAAAGAAATAAAAGGCATCTAACTTAGAAAGGAAGAAGTAAAATTGTCTCTAATGGAACATGCTATGATCATGTATTTAGAGAACCCTAAAGATGCTATCAAAGCTAATAAATGAGTTCAGTAAAGTTTCAGAATACAAAATCAACATACAAAAATCAGTTGTGTTTGTATACACTAACAGCAAACTTCTGAAAAAGAAATAAGGAAAACAGTTCCACTTACAGTAGAATAAAAGATAATGAATAAATTTAACCAAAATGGGTAAATATCTGTACACTGAAAATTCCAAGACATTGATGAAATAAACTGAAGAAAACAGAAATTAAGGGGAAGATATCCCATGTCCATGGATCAGAAAAATTAATATAGTTAAAATGTCCATACTACCAAACGCCATCTAGAGATTCAGTGAAATCCTTATAAAAATTACAATGGCATTTTTTTTACAGAAATAGAACAAATAATCTTAAAATTCATGTGAAATCACAAAAGTCTCTGAAGAGCCAAAGCAATCCGGAGAAAGAAGAGCAAAGCTAGAAGCATCACAAATCCTGATTTAAAACTTTATTACAAAACTACAGTAATCAAAATTGCACAGTTCTGGCATAAAAACACACATAGACCAATGGAAAAGAATCAGGAGCCCAGAAATAAACTCACGCATACATGGTCAACTAATCTTTCACAAGAGAGCCATGAATACCTACTGGAGAAAGGACAGTCTCTTCAATAAATGGTTTTAGGAAAACTGGGTAGTCACGTACAAATGAATGAAATTGGACCCCTATTTTATATCACTCACAAAAATTAACTCAAAATGGGTTAAAGACTTAAATGTAAGCCTCAAAACTGTAAACCCACCCAAAGAAAACAGGGAAAAAGCTTCTTGACATTGGTCTTGGCAATGATTTTTTTGGATATGACACCAAAAACACAAGCAACAAAAGCAAAAATAAACAATTGAGACTACCTCAATCTAAAAAGCTTCTGCACATCAAAAGAGACAATCAGCAAAATTAGAAGGCAACCTATGGAATGGGAGAAAATATTTGCAAACCATCTATCTAATAAAGGGTTAATATCCAAAATATATAAGGAACTCATACAACTCAACAGCAAAAATTAACAATCCAATTAAAAAATGGGAAAAGGACTTGGATAGATATTTTTCCAAGGAAGACATACAGATGGTCAATAGATACATCACTAATCATCAGGAAAGTGTAACTCAAAACCACAGTGAGATATCACCTCACATTTGTTAGAATATCATCAAAAAGACGAGACAACAGGTGTTGGCAAGGATGTGAAGAAAAGGGAACCCTTGTGCACTGTTGGTGGGAATGTAAATTGGTACAGCCACTCTGGAAAAAAGTATGGAGTTTCTCAAAAAATTAAAAATACAACTACCATATTATCCAGCAACCTCACTTCTGGATAATATCCAAAGGAAATGAAATCACTATCTCAGAGTTTAGATATCTGTACCCTCTTGTTTATTGCAGCATTGTTTACAATTGCCAAGACATGGAAACAACCTAAGTGTCCATGGATGGATGAATGGATAAAGGAAATGTGACACACACACACACACACACACACACACACAGAGGAATATTATTCATCTGTAAAGAAGAAGGAAATCCTGCCTTTTGTGCAACATGGATTGACTTTGAGCACATTAGGCTAAGTGAAATAAGTCAGACAGAGAAAGACAAATACTGTATGTTCTCACTTGTTTGGAACCTAAAAAGGCTGAACTCATAGAAATAAGAGAGTAGAATGGTGGCTGCCAGGGTCTGGGAGGTGGGGGAAATAGGGAGACGTTGGTCAAAGCATTCAGACTTCTAGCTATAGGATGACTAAGTTCTGGGGATTTAGTGTATAACATGGTAACTATAATTAACAGTACTTTATTATATACTTGAAAGTTAAGAGAGTAGATCTAAAATATTATCATCACACACACACACAAAAGGTAATTATGTGGGGAAGGAGGTGTTAACTAACTTTATTGTGGTAGTCATTTCACAATATATAAATGTATCAGGTCATCACATAGTACACCTTAAACTCACTTATGTTATCTGTCAATAATATCTCAATAGCAAAAAGTTAACTAGAGACCATTTGGTGTAACCCTCTTATTTCATAGATGAGTAAACCAAAGCCCCAAAACATGGAATGATTTGTTTCATTGGTAAATTTTCAGTAGAGCTAAGCATAGTCTTCTAGTCCATTTCTCCTTTCTATGTGCCATAACTGACATATTGTAAGAGGATTAATAAATATTGGTCTTTGTAACATTTCAGGAAATTTTCAATATGTTTATTATTTTTTCTGATTATATTATATCTATTAGACTTACCTAATTAAATTAAAAATTTCTGGAGTTTTTTAACTTTTAACAGGGGATTTTTTTTCTTTAGGCTAATCAGGGTAAAAGTATGATTATTCTAAAATCTTATACATTGATGGATTTTTGAATTTTGATTCAGATAAAGAACTATTTCAGATAGCTTCACATCAAAACTAATTTTTAATTATATTAGAAGGTGAAATAATGAAAGATTGTATCGTGGCTTTAAAAAAAAGTAACAGGCATGTTTTTCTCTGTTTGTATTTTGTTCATGTCTACAGCTGGATTCTGATGGCACCGTTACTATAGAAGAGCAGATTGTCCTTGTGCTGAAAGCTAAAGTGCAGTGTGAACTCAACATCACAGCCCAGCTCCAGGAAGGAGGTAAAGATACTGAGAACACTGGTCTTCACAAAAAAATGCAAATTTCCTCCTTAGTGAGTATTAGGGAGTTCCTCATCAATCATTCCATGTTTCCATGTGGAGAGCTGTGTAGCAGAATAACGCTCTTTTCATCTCTTTAACCTACCAGCTCTTCGCTCCCTGTGGATGAGTGACTTGCCTGGTTTGTGAGTTTGAGAATGACCGGGCACGTGCACATCAGCGTCTCCCTCAGACCTGTCTTTGGGATCTGTCTGTCTGCAGAGAGCATGCATATTGTTTTGCCCTTGACTGTGCAGTAAGCTTGGAGGAACAGGCTCTGTACTTGTGGGTATCACCTGCAGTTTTAGGTAGTATGTAAAATTCAAAGGAGCCAATAAGCAAGCCCATTGATACATACATAGACCATGTTCTCCAAAAAACTTTCTGCTTAATAAAATGATTATTTTATCTTCATCTGCCTGACTCCTTATGCAATTTCTCAGTTAGTTCCAAGTTCAAGTGGGAAACTACAAAAACAAAACTACAAAGCTGCAGATGAGCTTGTGGTAGTGTTGGTGCTCTTGTGCGCCTCTACCGTTGCAGCTGCACAGGGACCTGTGGCTTGTGTTCCTTGGGGTCTGATGGTCACTCACAGTCCTAAATGGGGCCACTGAGTAAAGTCATTTATTGAATTGGAGTAGTGGGAAGATTATAATGTTTTATATAGTGAAATGCCTTGATAGTTGAATATATTCAAAGACATTTTTTAAAAAGAGGGAGGTGCTACTTACTGAACTCTTTAAATTCCCAACAATCTGAATGAAGTAGACAATGTCCTTAAAGCTATGCTTTAAAAAAAATTTGTGATTGATTTCTCAGTTGGTTATGATCAGAGAATGTGGTCTGCATGATAACTAATTTTTAAAGTGTGTTGAGACTTAATGGCTTATATTGGGGTCAGTTTTGATAAATATCCTATATGGTCTTCAAGAGAATGTGTACTGTCCAGTTTCTGAGTACAGTGTTTTATAGTGTCCACTAGGTTAAGCTTATTGGATGTGTGGTTCATGTATTCTGTGTCTATGATTTTTCATCTATTTGACCTATTCTTTCCTGATATATATATATCTTAAAATAGCCCACTCTGAGGATGAATTTTCTTGCTTCATATATTTTGAAAATATGTTATTGAGTATATACAAGTTTAAAAATGTTATACTTCCTAGTAAATCAAACATTCCATTGATATGGAGCAGCCTTCTTTATTTCTAGTTTACTTTTGTTTTAAATATTAACTAATAAACATCCCAATCCAAAAATGGGCAGAAGACCTGAATAGACATTTCTCCAAAGAAGATATACAGATTGCCAACAAACACATGAAAGAATGCTCAACATCACTAATCATTAGAGAAATGCAAATCAAAACTACAATAAGATATCATCTCACACCAGTCAGAATGGCCATCAAAAAATCTACAAACAATAAATGCTGAAGAGGGTGTGGAGAAAAGGGAACTCTCTTGTACTGTTGATGGGAATGTAAATTGATACAGCCCCTATGGAGAACAGTATGGAGGTTCCTTAAAAAACTAAAAATAGAACTACCATACAACCCAGCAATCCCACTACTGGGCATATGCCCTGAGAAAACCATAATTCAGAAAGAGTCATGTACCACAATGTTCATTGAAGCTCTATTTACAATAGCCAAGGCATGGAAGCAACCTAAGTGTCCATTGACAGATGAATGGATAAAGAAGATATGGCACATATATACAATGGAATATTACTCAGCCATAAAAAGAAATGAAATTGAGCTGTTTGTAGTGAGGTGGATGGACCTAGAGTTTGTCATACAGAGTGAAGTAAGTCAGAAAGAGAAAAACAAATACCGTATGCTAACACATATATATGGAATCTTAAAAAAAAAAAAAAAAAAGGGTTCTGAAGAACCTAGTGGCAGGACAGGAATAAAGACGCAGACGTTGAGAATGGACTTGAGGACACGGGAGGGGGAAAGGAGGTAAGCTGGGAGAAAGTGAGAGAGTGGCATGGACTTATATATACTACCAAATGTAAAATAGATAGCTAGTGGGAAGCAGCTGCATAGCACAGGGAGATCAGCTCGGTGCTTTGTGTCCACCTAGAGGGGTGAGTTAGGGAGGGTGGGAGGGAGACACAAGAGGGAGGGGATATGGGGATATATGTATATGTATAGCTGATTCAATTTCTTTATTTTTTATGTAAACACATACAGTGTATTGAGACCATTTGGGCAAGAATTAGTCTCACCCTACATATAATGGACAAAAGTGATCATTATTTCATTAGTCATTATTGATTCAATTTCTTATAAAGCAGAAACTAACACACAATTGTAAAGCAATTATACTCCAATAAAGCTGTTAAAAATATTAACTAATATATAATATAAAATTATTATATTAAAATAATAATATTTAATAAACAACATTAGTTCTTTCTTCTTTGGTATTTGCCTTGCATATCTTTTCCCATCCTTAAAAAATCTTTAATTATGATACAATGCACAAAATATTAAATTAATCATACTAAATGTTTTTAGATGTACAGTTCAGTAGTGTTAAGTGTATTCACATTGTTGTGCAAACCAATTGCCAGAAAATTTTCATTTTGCAAAATTGACACTCTAAATCCATTAAACAGCAATTCCTTATCTTTTCCCATTCTTCTGTTAAACTTTTCTGTTTACTTATGTTTGGGGAGTATCTTTTATAAAGGAGACACAGGTGGACTTCTTGTTATTTATTCTGTTAGGCTTTGTCTATTAACTGAAGAGTTTAGCCAGTTACATTAATTATGATAATGAATATACAGTATTTGAATTTAATTTTACCATCTTATTTGGGCTTTTAATTTCACCAGCTCTTCCTGTGTGTCCCTTCTACTCCCCGCTTCCACCTTCTGTTGGCTTCTTTTGAATTGATTGGAACTTCTTTCCTTATTTTATCCTCCCTCCCCCTACTAGTTTGGAAGATATATGTTATATTTAATTCTTTAGTGATTAACCTAGAATTTTTTCATGTATATTTAAGAAAGTTTAATGTTATCAATAACTTCCCTCTCTCAAATAATGAAAACATTTTGAAATACTTTGCTTACAAATTATGTGCTATTATCATATAGTTTTATCTTAATTGTATGTTTTTATAATTTTTCTTCTTCCTGAAATACATCTTTTTTTAATAGTATTTTATTTATTTATTTTTTAACATCTTTATTAGAGTACAATTGCTTTACAATGGTGTGTTAGCTTCTGCTTTATAACAAAGTGAATCAGTTATACATATGTTCCCATATCTCTTCCTTCTTGCATCTCCCTCCCTCCCACTCTCGCTATCCCACCCCTCTAGATGGTCACAAAGCACCGAGCTGATCTCCGTGTGCTATGCGGCTGCTTCCCACTAGCTATCTATTTTATGTTTGGTAGTGTATATATGTCCATGCCACTCTCTCACTTTGTCCCAGCATATCCTTCCCCCTCCCCGTATCCTCAAGTCCATTCTCTAGTAGGTCTGCATCTTTATTACCGTCTTGCCGCTAGGTTCTTCTGACCATTTTTTTTTTCTGTTTTTAGATTCCATATATATGTGTTAACATACGGTTTTGTTTTTCTCTTTCTGACTTACTTCACTCTGTATGACAGTCTCTAGGTCCATCCACCTCACTACAAATAACTCAGTTTCATTCCTTGTTATGGCTGAGTAATATTCCATTGTATATATGTGCCACATCTTCTTTATCCTTTCATCTGTCAATGGACACTTAGGTTGCTTCCATGTCCTGGCTATTGTAAATAGAGCTGCAATGAACATTTTGGTACATGACTCTTTCTGAATTATGGTTTTTTCAGGGCATATGCCCAGTAGTGGGATTGCTGGGTTGTATGGTAGTTCTATTTTTAGTTTTTTAAGGAACCTCCATACTGTTCTCCATAGTGGCTGTATCAATTTACATTCCCACCAACAGTACAAGAGGGTTCCCTTTTCTCCACACTCCCTCCAGATTTTATTGTTTGTAGATTTTCTGATGATGGCCATTCTGACCAGTGTGAGATGATATCTTATTGTAGTTTTGATTTGCATTTCTCTAATGATTAATGATGTTGCACATTCTTTCATGTGTTTGTTGGCAATCTGTATATCTTCTTTGGAGAAATATCTGTTTAGGTCTTTAGCCCATTTTTGGATTGGGTTGTTTGGTTTTTTTGACATTGAGCTGCATGAGTTGCTTGTATGTTTTTGAGATTAATCCTTTGTCAGTTGCTTCATTTGCAAATATTTTCTCCCATTCTGAGGGTTGTCTTTTCGTCTTGTTTATGGTTTCCTTTGCTGTGCAAAAGCTTTTAAGTTTCATTAGGTCCCGTTTGTTTATTTTTGTTTTTAGTCCCATTTCTCTAGGAGGTGCGTCAAAAAGCATCTTGCTGTGATTTATGTCATAGAGCATTTTGCCTGTTTTCCTCTAAGAGTTTGTTGGTGTCTGGCCTTACATTTAGGTCTTTAATCCCTTTTGAGTTTATTTTTGTGTATGGTGTTAGGGAGTGTTCTAGTTTCATTCTTTTACATGTAGCTGTCCAGTTTTCCCAGCATCACTTATTGAAGAGGCTGTCTTTTCTCCACTGTATATTCTTGCCTCCTTTATTAAAGGTAAGGTGACCATATGTGTGTGTTTCTCTCTGGGCTATCTGTCCTGTTCCGTTGATCTATATTTCTGTTTCTGTGCCAGTGCCATACTGTCTTGATTACTGTAGCTTTGTAGTATAGTCTGAAATCAGGGAGCCTGATTCCTCCAGCTCCGTTTTTCTTTCTCAAGATGGTTTTGGATATTCGGTGTCTTTTTTGTTTCTAAACAAATTGTGAATTTTTTTTGTTTCATTTCTGTGAAAAACGCCAGTGGTAGTTGGTAGGGATTACATTGAATCTGTAGATTGCTTTGGGTAGTATAGTCATTTTCACAATGTTGATTCTTCCAATCCAAGAACATGGTATATCTCTCTATCTATTTGTATCATCTTTAATTTCTTTCATCAGTGTCTTATAATTTTCTGAATACAGGTCTTTAGTCTCCTTAGGTAGGTTTATTCCTATTTTATTCTTTTTGTTGCAGTGGTAAATGGGAGTGTTTTCTTGATTTCACTTTCAGAGTTTTCATAATTAGTGTATAGTAATGCAAGAGATTTCTGTGCATTAATTTTGTATCCTGCTACTTTACCCAATCCATTGATTAGCTCTAGTAGTTTTCTCGTAACATCTTTAGCATTCTCTATGTATAGTATCATGTCATCTCCAAACAGTGAGAGCTTTACTCCTTTTCCAATTTGGATTCCTTTTATTTCTTTTTCTTCTCTGATTGCTGTGGCTAAAACTTCCAAAAGTATGTTGAATAATAATGGTGAGAGTGGGCAACCTTGTCTTGTTCCTGATCATAGTGGAAATGGTTTCAGATTTTCATCATTGAGGACGATGTTGGCTGTGGGTTTGTCATATATGGCCTTTATTATGTTGAGGAAAGTTCCCTCTATGCCTACTTTCTGCAGGGTTTTTATCATAAATGGGTGTTGAATTTTGTCAAAAGCTTTCTCTGAATCTATTGAGGTGATCATATGGTTTTTCTCCTTCAATTTGTTAATATGGTGTATCACGTTGATTGTTTTGCATATATTGAAGAATCCTTGCATTCCTGGGATAAACCCCACTTGATCATGGTGTATGATCCTTTTAATGTGCTGTTGGAATCTGTTTGCTAGTATTTTGTCGAGGATTTTTGCATCTAGGTTCATCAGTGATATTGGCCTCTAGTTTTCTTTCTTTGTGACATGTTTGTCTGATATTTGTATCAGAGTGATGGTGGCCTCTTAGAATGAGTTTGGGAGTGTTCCTCCCTCTGCTACATTTTGGAAGAGTTTGAGAAGGATAGGTGTTAGCTCTTCTCTAAATGCTTGATAGAATTCTCCTGTGAAGCCATCTGGTCCTGGGCTTTTGTTTGTTGGAAGATTTTTAATAACAGTTTCAATTTCAGTGCTTGTGATTGGTCTGTTCATATTTTCTATTTCTTCCTGGTTCAGTCTCAGAAGGTTGTGCATTTCTAAGAATTTGTCCATTTCTTCTAGGTTGTCTATTTTATTGGCATAGATTTGCTTGTAGTAATCTTTCATGATCCTTTGTATTTCTGCAGTGCCAGTTGTTACTTCCCCTTTTTCATTTCTAATTCTATTGATTTGAGTCTTCTCCCTTGTTTTCTTTATAAGTCTGGCTAATGCGTTTTCAATTTTGTTTATCTTCTCAAAAAACCAGCTTTTAGCTTTATCGATCTTTGCTATCGTTTCCTTCATTTCTTTTTCATTTATTTCTGATCTGATCTTTATGATTTCTTTCCTTCTGCTATATTTGGGATTTTTTTTGTTCTTCTTTCTCTAATTGCTTAAGGTGTAAGTTTAGGTTGTTTATTGGAGATGTTTCTTGTTTCTTAAGGTAGGATTGTATTGGTATAAACTTCCCTCTTAGAACTGCTTTTGCTGCATCCCATAGGTTTTGGGTCGTCGTGTTTTCATTGTCATTTGTTTCTAGGTATTTTTTGATTTCCTCTTTGATTTCTTCAGTGATCACTTCGTTATTAAGTAGTGTATTGTTTAGCCTCCATGTGTTTGTATTTCTTACAGATTTTTTCTTGTAATTGCTATCTAGTCTCATAGCTTTGTGGTTGGAAAAGATACTTGATACGATTTCAATTTTCTTAAATTTACCAAGGCTTGATTTCTCACCCAAGATATGATCTATCCTGGAGAATGTTCCATGAGCACTTGAGAAGAATGTGTATTCTGTTGTTTTTGGATGGAATGTCCTATAAATATCAATTAAGTCCATGTTGTTTAATGTATCATTTAAAGCTTATGTTTCCTTATTTATTTTCATTTTGGATGATGTGTCCATTGGTGAAAGTGGGGTGTTCAAGTCCCCTACTATGATCGTGTTACTGTCAATTTTCCCTTTTATGGCTGGTAGTATTTGCCTATATATTGAGGTGCTCCTATGTTGGGTGCATAAATATTTACAATTTTTATATCTTCTTCTTGGATTGATCCCTTGATCATTATGTAGTGTCCTTGTCTTTTGTAATAGTCTTGTTTTAAAGTCTATTTTGTCTGATATGAGAATTGCTACTCCAGCTTTCTTTTGATTTCCATTTGCATGGAATATCTTTTTCCATCCCCTCACTTTCAGTCTGTATGTGTCCCTAGGTCTGAAGTGGGTCTCTCATAGACAGCATATATATGGGTCTTGTTTTTGTATCCGTTCAGCCAGTCTGTGTCTTTTGGTCGGAGCATTTAATCCATTTACATTTAAGGTAATTATCGATATGTATGTTCCTATTACCATTTTCTTAATTGTTTTGGGTTTATTATTGTAGGTCTTTTCCTTCTCTGTGTTTCCTGCCTAGAGAAGTTCCTTTAGCATTTGTTGTAAAGCTAGTTTGGTGGTGGTGAATTCTGTTAGCTTTTGCTTGTCTGTAAAGGTTTTAATTTCTCCATCAAATCTGAATGAGATCCTTGCTGGGTAGAGTCATCTTGGTTGTAGGTTTTTCTCCTTCATCACTGTAAATATTTCCTGCCACTCCCTTCTGGCTTGCAGAATTTCTGCTGAAAGATCAGCTGTTATCCTTATGGGGATTACCTTATGCATTATTTGTTGTTTTTCCCTTGCTGCTTTTAATATGTTTTGTTTGTATTTAATTTTTGATAGTTTGATTAATATGTGTCTTGGCGTGTTTCTCCTTTGATTTATCCTGTATTGGACTCTCTGTGCTTCCTGGACTTGATTAACTATTTCCGTTCCCATATTAGGGAAATTTTCAACTATAATCTCTTCAAATATTTTCTCAGTCCCTTTCTTTTTCTCTTCTTCTTTTGGACCCCTATAATTTGAATGTTGGTGCATTTAATGTTGTCCCAGAGGTCTCCGAGACTGTCCTCTATTCTTTTCATTCGCTTATCTTTATTCTGCTCTGCAGTAGTTATTTCCACTATTTTATCTTCCAGGTCACTTATCCGTTCTTCTGCCTCAGTTATTCTGCTATTGATCCCTTCTAGAGAATTTTTAATTTCATTTATTGTGTTGTTCATCACTCTTTGCTTGCTCTTTAGTTCTTCTAGGTCCTTGTTAAATGTTTCTTGTATTTTCTCCCTTCTATTTCCAAGATTTTGGTTCATCTTTACTCTCATTATTCTGAATTCTTTTTTTGGAAAACTGCTTATTTGCTCTTCATTTGTTAGGTCTGGTGGGTTTTTGCCTTTCTCCTTCATCTGCTGTGTGTTCTCTGTGTTCTCATTGTTCTTAACTTTCTGTGTTTGGGGTCTCCTATTTGCAGGCTGCAGGTTCATAGTTTCCGTTGTTTTTGGTGTCTGTCCTCAGTGGCTAAGGTTGTTTTAGTGGGTTGTGTAGGCTTCCTGGTGGAGGGGACTAGTGCCTGTGTTCTGGTGGATGAGGCTGGATCTTGTCTTTCTGGTGGGCAGGTCTACGTCTGGTGGTGTGTTTTGGGGTGTCTGTTGCCTTATTATGATTTTAGGCAGCCTCTGTGCTAATGGATGCAGTTGTGTTCCTATCTTGCTAGTTGTTTGGCATAGGGTATCCTGCAGTGTCGCTTGCTGGTTGTTGAGTGGAGCTGGGTCTTGGCGTTAAGATGGAGATCTCTGGGAGATTTTCGCCATTTGATATTACATGGAGCTGGGAGGTCTCTTGTGGACCATTGTCCTAAACTTGGCTCTCCCATCTCAGTGGCACAGCCCTGATGCCTGGCTCAAGCACCAAGAGCCTGTCCTCCATGCGGCTCAGAATAAAAGGGAGAAAAAAAAGAAATAAAGAAAGAAGAAGATAAAATAAAGTAAAATAAAATAATGTTATTAAAATAAAAATAAACAATAATTATTAAGAAAAAAAATTTTTTAAGTAAAGAAAAAAAAATGGACAGACAGAATCCTAGGACAGAGGGTAAAAGCAAAGCTATACAGGCAAAATCACACACAGAAGCATACACATACACACTCACAAAAAGAGAAAAATGGGGAAAAAAATATATCATTGCTCCCAAATTCTACCTCCTCAATTTGGGATGATTCGTTGTCTATTCAGGTATTCCACAGATGCAGGGTACATCAAGTTGATTGTGGACATTTAATCCATTGCTCCTTAGGCTGCTGGGAGAGATTTCCCTTTCTCTTCTTTGTTCGCACAGCTCCCGGGGTTCAGATTTCGATTTGGATCCACCTCTGCATGTAGGTCTTCTGAGGGTGTCTGTTCTTCGCTCAGACAGGACGGGGTTAAAGGAGCCGCTGATTCGGGAGCTCTGACTCACTCAGGCCGGGGGGAGGGAGGGGTATGGATGTGGGGTGAGCCTGCAGCGGCAGACGCCGGTGTGACGTTGCACCAGCCTTAGGCGCACCATGCGTTCTCCTGGGGAAGTTGTCCCTGGATCATGGGACCCTGGCAGTGGCGGGCTGCACAGGCTCCCGGGAGGGGCGGTGTGGAGAGTAACCTGTGCTCACACACAGGCTTCTTGGTGGCTTCAGCAGCAGCCTTAGCATCTCATGCCCGCCTCTGGGGTCCATGCTGATAGCTGCGACTCGCGCTTGTCTGTGGAGCTCCTTTAAGCGGCGCTCTTAATCCCCTCTCCTCGCGCACCAGGAAACAAAGAGGCAAGAAAAAGTCTCTTGTCTCTTAGGCAGCTCCAGACTTTTTCCCGGACTCCCTCCCGGTTAGCTGTGGTGCACTAGCCCCCTTCAGGCTGTGTTCACGCAGCCAACCCCTGTCCTGTCCCTGGGATCCGACCTCCGAAGCCCGAGCCTCAGCTACCAGCCCCCCCCCCGTCCTGGCAGGTGAGCAGACGAGCCTCTCGGGCTGGTGAGTGCCGGGCACCGATCCTCTGTGTGGGAATCTCTCTGCTTTGCCCTCCACACCCCTGTTGCTGTGCTCTCCTCTGTGGCTCTGAAGCTTCCCCTCTCTGCCACCCACCGTCTCTGCCCGCGAAGGGGCTTCCCTAGTGTGCGGAAACCTTTCCTCCTTCACACTGGTGCAGACCTCACACTGGTGCAGGTCTTGTCCCTCTTCTTTTGTCTCTGTGTTTTCTTTTTTCTTTTGCCCTACCCAGGTATGTGGGAAGTTTCTTGCCTTTTGGGAGGTCTGAGGTCTTCTGCCAGTGTTCAGTAGGTGTTCTGTAGTGGTTGTTCCACATGTAGATGTATTTCTGATGTATTTGTGTGGAGGAAGGTGATCTCTGTGTCTTACTCTTCTGCCATCTTGAAAGTGTTCCCAAAATACATCTTTTTAAAGGATTTCTTTACATTGGAATCTACTTATAGTGAATTCTCTCAGTTTTTGTTTGTCTGAAAAGGTATTTATTTCGGTCTCAATCTTCAGAGATACTTTTTCTGGATTTATGATCGTTGGATGAGAATTGTTTACTTTTAGCTCCTAAGGATATTGTTTTACTTTTCCACCCTGGCTTCCATTGTTGTTGTTGACAAATCAGTTCTCAGTCTTTGTTGGTGATTTGTTTTTCTCATTGGCTCCTTTTAAGAGTTTCTCTTTGACTTTGATGTTCTGCAGTTTCATTCTGTATCTAGGTATGAGTTCATTTGATTTCTGGAGTCTAAGGTTCTGTGTCTTTTTTCAGTGGTGGGAATGTTTTGCTATTTTGTCTTTGAAAATTTGCTCTCCCCTATTCTCCTATTCTCTGTTTCTGGAACTTTAAGTAGACAAGTATGGGAACTTCTCACATTACCCTTTGTATCTTTACGTCTTATATGATTTCCTTTTCTTTGTTTTTCTACTGCTGTTTTGTTAATTTCTGCAAATATATTTTCCAGTTCACCAACTCTTTGTTCAGCTTTGTCTAATGGCTCTTTGATCCATCCATTAAGCTAATTTTGATTATTCTATTTTTCAGTTTTTTGGGATCTTCCTATTTAATTTTGATAGTTTCTTTATCTTAAATATCATTTTAATCTCTTTTCTTTTTCCTTCTTAGACATATTTTATATTCTGCATTTGATATTAAAAGAACCACAGACTTTGCTTGTCAATACTGACTACCACACATGGGGGCTTATTTCCTTGTGTGTCTAATGACTTATGGTAAAGAACTTATAAGGTACTCATGTAATGAGGTACTCTTCCAAAATTTCTGTTTTCTGCAAGGTGCCTAGTGGAACTGTTTATCTATTTCCAGTTTAAACTAAGACCACATATTAGACCACACATGAATGTGAGCTTGTGGTTAGAAATTGTCAGAGAAGAATCGTTTTCTCCATTGTTTCCTAGTCCAACTCTAAATGCAGCCAGGAGTGAAACAAGCCAGTCTCTTTCTGAAAGATACTTTTGTTTCTTGTTCACTCACTAAGGGGTTCATATTTTGGGGATCCTGGAGTTATACAGGAGTTTCCAGTCCAGTTTCCCACTTCATCAGGTCTCAGACTCATCTTTTGTTACCAGAATACAATCAAAATCCAAGCTCTTAGCCAATAAGTCAGTAGAGGCCTCTAATGTAAGCCCCAAATGCAGTGCCTACTGATCCTACGGAATAATTTCTGGTCTCAGATTTATTCCTTTAATTTGTAGCCAGCTAAGCCATGTTTTAACAAAGAAGGTTTTTATATTAATTCAGCCTTTGTAGGTGTCTTATACTAAGAAAGAGTTCTCTGAATGGCTAGACTAATAATGTTAGGAAGGGGAATCACTTACGTTACCTTTAAAGAACACTGACCCTGATATCTCAAACATGTAGTCTACTAACAAAGAGCAGCACTGTCATGAAGGCATTTATAAAGATTGTTATCTAGGAGGGCTAAATGAACTATTTTCTATGAAGTCTCATGAAATTTTGAGCTGGAAGATATCTTAGAGACTATCTAGTCCAACATTATCATCTTTATTGTCCCTTTAACAGTTCAACAAAGATATTATGTGCCTACAGTGTGGTGCTTCTGTAGTAAGCACTGGAAAAAATGAATCAAAGTCTGTCCTTACCCCATGGAAATGATGATCTAATAAGGGAAGTAGACACCTTTCAGATGGTGTGTAAGTGTAACAACAGAGGTATCACAACTATGGAACCACTGAAAAAGCATCCTAATTCATCAGGGAGGAATCAGAGAAAGCTTTCTGGAGGAGCAATCTTGAAATTAAAGGAGTAGGATTTAGATGTGTACAGGAGGAAGTAAAAAGACATTCCTGGCAGAGGGAATAGGGTCGGCAAAGACAAGCAACCGGGAATCAGTCACACACCACAAGAGTTAAAAAGAGTAAAAGATCTGGATGTAAACGTATGTAACATCTAAAATTTGTGATGGTGCAACTCATGTGAAATGTGTAGATGAATAAATATTAAAAGAGAAAAGCCACTTTCTTTGAAATCTTTCTCCATACAATAGGATAGAAATAAATCTGGTTGAACTTTGGTCTCGTCTCCCTTTCAATGAAAAATGTCTATATATGTAAATTGACTTAGCATTTCTTCACTTTACAAGTGTGAAAAGATAAATGACATTTTGAATTCACTAGTTAATTTAAGAAGTTTTCATTTTAAAATTCTCCTAAAATTGAGAGATGCATATCAGAATATTTAGGAGTGAGCTGTTATGCTGCCTGCAACTTACTTTAAAATACCATAGCATTCATTTAGGTGAAATAAATATGGTAAAATATTACCAACTGTAAATCCTAGATTGTGGGTATGTAATATCCTCTGTTTTATTTCTGAAGAAAATTTTATAATAAAAATAAAATATAATTTTTCTTCTTGTCTATGAAAGAAGGAAAAGAAAACATAAATGCAAATACCTCGTTATACAACTATTTAGGTATTTAAGAACAAAACCCCAAATATTAATGATCTCAGTTTTATTTCACAGTTGTATGGTTGTATTATGTTATGGGTAACTGTAGAACCGAAAAGAGTCAAAGTTATATTTTCCAAATTTTAGATTGCTCTGTGTAAATATCATGGTTTGACAAGTTTCACTAATGATCAGTTTGTCCTGGCACACACAGAAGATTACAGGGAGTGTAATTAATGGTGTTAATTTATAAAGGGAGTTTGGTGACTCATTAGGCAATTTATTAGTTTCTTGCTAAATAATGAAAGTATTTACTCGCATAGAATGTGAAATGATGATCAAAGAGATGTTATTTAAGATCTCTATGTTAGCTGTATGAGGGCATGGCTTTCACAATCTTTTCAATCTTTTGTGAATATTGATTATTCTCTTTGTCAAAGAGCCACCAGAGAGATGATTATAATCTACAGAAACATTATTCTGGGGGAATGTTGGTTTTCTGAATTTTGAAATATGTCTGTGTGTGGGATGGTATCTTTTTTTTTTTTTTAAAGGACATGCTATTCTATTTTATTTTAAAAAACTTCTTAAAATTGAAGTAGAGTTAACTTACAATGTTGTGTTAGTTTCAAGTATACAGCAAAGTGATTCAGTTTTATATATATATCTATGTTATATATGTTGTTTCCATTATAGGTTATTACAAGATATTGAGTATAGTTTCCTGTGCTCTACAGTAGGTCCTTGTTGTTTACCTATTTTATATATAGTAGTATGTATATGTTAATCCTAAACTCCTAATTTATCTCCCACCCCCACCTCACTATCCCCTTTGGTAACCAATAAACCCCTTTGGTAACCAATAAGCTTGTTTTCTATGTCTGTGGGTCTATTTCTGTTTTGTAAATAAGTTCATTTGTATCATCTTTTTAGATTCCACATATAAGGGATATCATATGATACTTGTCTTTCTCTGTCAGACTTACTTCACTTAGTATGATAATCGCTAGGTCCATCCATGTTGCTGCAAATGGCATTATTTTATTATTTTTTATGGCTGAGTAATATTACATTGTATATATATACCACATCTTCTTTATCCATTCCTCTGTCGATGGACATTTAGGTTGCTTCCATGTCTTGGCTATTGTAAATAGTGCTGCAATGAACATTGGGGTGCATGCATCCAGGAGTGGGATTGCTGGATCATATGGTAGTTCTATTTTTAGTTTTTTAAGGAACCTCCATACTGTTCTCCATAGTGGCTGCACCAATTTACATTCCCACCAACAGTGTAGGACGTTCCCTTTTCTCCACACCCTCTCCAGCATTTATTATTTGTAGACTTTTTGATAGCCATTCTGATAGGTGTAAGGTGATAACTAATTATGGTTTTGATTTGCATTTATCCAATAATTAGTGATATTGAGCATCTTTTCCTGTGCCTATTGGCCATCTGTATATCTTCTTTGGAGAAATGTCTAAGTCTTATGCCCATTTTTGATTGGGTTGTTTTTTTAGATATTGAACTGTATGTATATTTGGACTGGTATCTTTTTGGGAACAAAAAAAGATTCCTTTAAAGCATAAGGAAAATATCAGCAGTGTTCTTTATTGCAGTTTAAAAACTACATAATTATAGAATAAACTGGTCATTGACTTTTAGACTTCTGTGAAGACCTTAGTCCATCACATGATCAACTCTTGTCAGAAAATCTCACGTGACATTGCAGCATATATTTTAGAGGGACAACTAGTTACAAGAACACAGGAATATGTGTCTGGGTCCATTTTATGTAGATTGCACCATAGATACTGTATCTGGTAAAGGATTGGATCCAGATAAATAAGGATGCATGACTTATTAAAGATAAAGTGAATGGATGGGAAACCATATGGAATGCTATCAAGACGTAGAAGAGTATCTAGTGCAAAGTTTATGGAAGAGATTGATTCATTATACTCTGTTTAAACAAGAAGGAAGATAAACACACAAAAAGCAGGTCATGGTGGAAAGAAGCAGGTGAAGCCGTATACCAGAAACAGGAGCCAGCGTAATGAGTTCCCGGGTTACTTGCAATATGCAAAGCCCAGGCTTTTATTATGAGAGCAAAGTGAGGCTGTTTCCAAGAAACATTCTCTTCTATGAGAACAATGTGGTGAGGGAAGATATTTTCTTTTTCTTATTGCTTCAGCAATTCACAAAGCAAATCAAGTACTTGTTTCCATGTGATACGGTGGACACTAGCAAGTTAATTTCAGGTTTATGCTGAATTCTTTTCTGTAGAAATCGATGTTTGTATGAGGTTCTATCATGCTGACTATTCAAAACTGAACAACTCGACATAACGAATGTTAGCTATAACAAAAATCCTCAGCT
Organism: Monodon monoceros; assembly: GCF_005190385.1. Taxonomy (NCBI): domain Eukaryota; kingdom Metazoa; phylum Chordata; class Mammalia; order Artiodactyla; family Monodontidae; genus Monodon; species Monodon monoceros. Next base: position 27,916,702 of record NW_021703772.1, on the reverse strand, counting down.
ACAGTTAGTGTAATTGGTAACTAAAAAATTGAGAGAGCTGTAATGGTACTTGTGGTAGCAGAATAATGTCCCCTCAAAGATGTCCAAACCCTAATATCTGGTGTTCTGCCTGTGTATGTTATATTACAGGGCAAAAGGGCATTGCAGATGGAATTAAGGTTGTGGACCTTAAAATAGGAAGATTATTCTGGATTATTTGGACGGGACTAATGTAATCACATGGGTTCTTAAAAGTGAAAGAGGAAGGCGGAATAGTCAGTAATGGAAAAAAAGAATGGAAGAGAGACTTGAAATGTGAGAAGGACTTGACCTCCCTTGCTGACTTTGAAGATGGAGGAAGGGGGCCATGAGCCATGGAATGCAAGTGGCTTTCAGAAGTTGGGAATAGCCCTCAGCTGACAGCCAGGAAGGAGATGGGAACCTGAGTCTTATCACTACAAGGAAGTAAATTCTACCAACAACTGGAATGAGTAAGGAAATGGATTTTCCCCGAGAGCCTCAGAAAGCATCACAGTGCTGCCCAGCCCTTGATTCAGCCTTGTGAATCTATAAGCAGAGGTCTGGCTGAGCTCACCGGACTTCTGACCTACAGAAAGAGTGAGATAATAAATTTGGGGTATTTGAAGCTGCTAAGTTTGTGCTAATTTGTTATGGAAGCAATGGAAAATGAATACAGCACTCATGAAAAATAGTCTCTTTTGGGTAAGTTGGAATATGACATGGCTGATAGGCTCTCTTCTTGAAAGTTTCATACACAACTAATGGAAGCGAGTCCTGAAAAACACAGAGTGGCAAACGCATGAAACAAGGCAGGAGAAGATATTTGCAAAGGAACCAACTGACAAAGGATTAATCTCCAAAATATACAAATAGTTCATGTAGCTCAATACCAAAAAAACAAACAACCCAATCAAAAAATGGGTGGAAGACCTAAATAGACATTTCTCCAAAGAAGACATACAGATGGCCAAGAGGCACATGAAAAGATGCTCAACATCACTAATCATTAGAGAAATGCAAATCAAAACTACAATGAGGTATCACCTCACACCAGTTAGAATGGGCATCATCAGAAAATCTACAAACAACAAATGCTGGAGAGGGTGTGGAGAAAAGGGAACCCTCTTGCACTGTTGGTGGGAATGTAAATTGGTGCAGCCACTATGGAGAACAGTATGGAGGTTCCTTAAAAAACTGAAAATAGAATTACCATATGACCCAGCAATCCCCCTCCTGGGCATATACTGAGAGAAAACCATAACTGAAAAAGAGTCATGTACCACAATGTTCATTGCAGCACTGTTTACAATAGCCAGGACAAGGAAGCAACCTAAATGTCCATCAACAAAGGAATGGATAGAGAAGATGTGGTACATTATGTACAATGGGATATTACTCAGCCATAAAAAGGAATGAAATTGGGCCATTTGTAGAGATGTGGATGGACCTAGAGACTGTCATACAGAGTGAAGTAAGCCAGAAAGAGAAAAAAAAATATCATGTACTAATGCATATATGTGGCACCTAGAAAAATGATATAGATGATCTTATTTGCAAAGCAGAAATGGAGACACAGACGTAGAGAACAAACATATGGATACCAAGGGGGAAGCGGGGGTGGGATGAATTGGGAGATTGGGATTGACATATATACACTATTGATACTATGTATAAAATAGGTAACTAATAAGAACCTACAATATAGCACAGGGAACTGTACTCAGTGCTCTGTGGTGACCTAAATGGGAATGAAATCCAAACAAGAGGGGATATATGTATATGTATAGCTGATTCACTTTGCTGTACAGTAGAAGCTGTCACAGCATTGTAAAGCAGCTATATTCCAATAAAAATTAACTAAAAAAAACAGACAAAATTCCTCACCCTCAAGCTCCTTAAATCCTATGGTTTAAGAAAATGATAAATAACACTTAATAGTGGAAGGTGATGAGAGCTCAGGTGAAAACTATAGTAGGAAAGGGGATAAGGAGTATGGGTTGGGGTGGGTGAGTGGGGAATAAGCCAGGGGAGAGAGAAGATCCTGAGGGGCCATTAGGCCTTGGAAAGACTCGGCTTCTGCTCAGAGTGAGATGGGAAGCCTTTGGAGGATTTGGGGCTATTGTATGAAGAATAAATGAGAGGAGAGCAAGAATGGAATCAAGAAGACCCATTGGGGGCCATTGCAGTAATTCAGCCTGGAGATGTGGTGGCTTGGACCAGGGGTTTGGCAGTGGACATTGTGAGAAGTAATAAGGTTCTGGATTCATCTCGAGGAGAGTAGAGTTTCTGAGAATTTTGTGTAAGATGAATGTGAGACTCAAAGAAATTACTAGTAATTGGTAAAAGGGCAAACCCAAATCTTGGAGCTTACCTGTGAAGCTCAATCTGTTTCATGTGTCACATGTTTTAACAGCACTTTAAAAAAAAGTCTAGGGTAAAAAATGTAGCTACAACTATGATAGACTTTTACGAACAGAAATTGTTCTTATCTCCCGATTCATCCCACCCCGCCCCCTTCCCCCCTTAGTATCCATACGTTTGTTCTCTACATCTGTGTCTCTATTTCTGCTTTGCAAATAAGTTCATTTGTACCCTTTTTCTAGATTCCACGTATAAGCAATATTATCCGATAGATAACTAATGAGAACCTACTGTACAGCACAGGGAACTCTACTCAGTGCTCTGTGGTGACCTAAATGGAAAGGAAGTCTAAAAAAAGGGGATATACATATATGTGTAGCTGATTCACTTTGCTGTACAGCAGAAACTAACACACCATTGTAAAGCAACTATACTCCAATAAAAATTAATAAAAAAGAAATTGTTCTCAATGAATTCTGATGTTTCTTTTTTTAAAATATCTTTATTGCAGTATAATTACTTTACAATGGTGTGTTAGTTTCTGCTTTATAACAAAGTGAATCAGTTGTACATATACATATGTTCCCATATCTCTTCCCTCTTGTGTCTCCCTCCCACCCTCCCTATCCCACCCCTCTAGGTGGTCACAAACCACCAAGCTGATCTCCCTGTGCTATGCGGCTGCTTCCCACTAGCTATCTATTTTATGTTTGGTAGTGTATATATGTCCATGCCACTC
>NW_021703772.1:27868255-27913502 GCF_005190385.1 Monodon monoceros | reverse complement strand
GGTGGTTTGTGACCACCTAGCTGATCTCCCTGTGCTATGCGGCTGCTTCCCACTAGCTATCTATTTTATGTTTGGTAGTGTATATATGTCCATGCCACTCTCTCACTTTGTCACAGCTTACCCTTCCCCCTCCCCATATCCTCAAGTCCATTCTCTAGTAGGTCTGTGTCTTTCTTATATATTAATTGCTATAACTCATATATATTGGAGTCACTAAAATATGTTTAATTTATGCAAATCAAATGTTCCTATCAATGGGCCTTTGATGAGGCTAGGTGGATGAGTTTTGGGGTATTTGCATCATATCTACCCCATTCTAGTTGCCAAAACTACCGATTTGTTTTACAGTGCCTGTGTTTTACATAGGCAGTGACCTGAAATTTTGTCTTTTGAATGCATTCATTCTCTGCTTCTAACTGCATCTTTGTTTATTTGCTTTTTAATTTTTTTCCTTATCAGAGGGAAATTGTTTCCCAGAATGGGATGGACTCATCTGTTGGCCTAGAGGAACAGTGGGGAAAATGTTGGCTGTCCCATGCCCTCCTTATATTTATGACTTCAATCATAAAGGTATTGAATTTTTCTGAAATGATTAATTTGGAATAGAAATATTTTTTTTTATAATGGACTCTACAAGAACTGAGCAGTCTCAGTGTTTTTCTTCATGTCTTCACAGGAGTTGCTTTCCGACACTGTAACCCCAATGGAACATGGGATTTTATGCACAGTTTAAATAAAACATGGGCTAATTATTCAGACTGCCTTCACTTTCTGCAGCCAGATATCAGCATAGGAAAGGTAATGGTATCTTTGCATTTGTGAACCCCTAAGGGAAAGCAAAAGTCTTTATACAATTCTTGATTGTCAACCACTATTATAAAAATCCTTATATTATATGACACAAAGATCAAAAAAGATAAAAGCAAGGTTGGAATCTTTTCAGATACCTAGTTAAGGAAAGGTCTAGGATCTGAAACATTTTTTTTTCCTGTTTTAAGAAGTTAGTATTTTATTTTATTTTTTAAAAGTTAATTTTTATTGGAGTATAGTTGCTTTACAAGGTGTTAGTTTCTACTGTACAGCAAAGTGAATCAGCTATACATGTACATATATCCCCTCTTATTTGGATTTCCTTCCCATTTAGGTCACCACAGAGCATTGAGTAGAGTTCCCTGAGCTATACAGTAGGTTCTCATTCATTATCTATTTTAGGACCTGAAACATTTTGATATTTTCTTTAGGTTAGAGTGACCTGGCTGAGATATATGCATATATACTTATAAATATGTGTCTGTTATATTATGTTTACATTACACTATATGATGCTACATTATTTATGTATAAAAATTCAAATTGGTAGTCAGCAACGTGATGCATGATTTTTTTCTTGGTTACCTATGAATGGCTACATCTCATCTCACTCTATTCCTGGAGGAGCTTTGTATTTTTGAGATGTATTTTCCATATCATAAGATTTGCCAGCAGGTGATTTCATTAGTATATGAACGATTAGAGTTTCAGAATTAAAGAGGAGCAAGGGGTGCCTTATAGGTCTTCTCACACAATACCTTAATTTTACACGTGTGAGGCAATTCAGAACCAAAAGTTAAGTGTTGGTCAAAGTGACACAACTGGATCATGGCAGGGTCAGTGCTGTTTCCGGTATGGTAATCATATGTAAATTTCAAAAACTTCTAGATAGTTACTTTTAGGTTATATGTGGTGGATTAAAAGTTATGCCTAAATTCCTATCACGCAGACCTCGTCAGTAAAATGCATGATGCTATAAGCATATGATTCTAGGAATGAACATGGTAAGTTGATGTATAAATGATTTTATGAGGATCCTGAGAACAGTCATAATACATAACTCTCCTAACATTAGACATTTTTCTTTATGCTTGATGATATTTATTTTTTGGTGGGGAGGGAGGGAGAGCAGTGGAAGAAGTGGTAAGTTGGAGTTTTCTTCGTTTGATTTTTGTTTTTTGGCCATGCTGAGCGGCATGTCGGATCTTAATTCCCTGACCAGGAATCAAACCCACACCCCCAGCATTGGAAGTGCAGAGTCTTACCCACTGGACTGCCAGGGAAGTCCCTGTTTGATTTTGCATTAATAGTCAGAACTTCTTTTCTTAACTTTTTTTCTAGCACAAAGCACTACCACCTTAATGACTCTTTAGTAAATTGCCAAAAGACCTCAGTTTTGTATTTCACTGTTGACATGCTTCTTAGATAAAATTAGTCAATGTGAGGAGACAATTATGTACTCTACAATGGAACCAAAGCCAACAATGACTTAATATAAAATACTTCAAAATAATTTCAATTTCATTGATATAAATAAACATTCACAATAGTTAGTATACTCTGCTATGAATTTGTGCATTAAATGATGATAAGGGCAAGTCTTCACAGCTTTTAAATGGCCATTAAATTATATCATGATTTTATTTACACTTAACTCTATTCAGAATATTACAACCATTCTTTTTAATTACTATGTATTCCAAGAATCAAAATAGCTAAGGATGGTGAAATACCCAAAATATATACTATTTTATATAAACATGATTTAAAAGTTAGCTGAAAAATTTGATTTTGTTAGTGTAAGTAATTTTATCTCCTTAATCAAAAATATAAAGAGTGTTTTCTATTGTTTACAACCCTTAAGCAATAACTTGAGAAAACTTAAGAATGTAAATATCTTTTAATAAGAAAACTGGATACCTTCTAAAGTTTTGATATAGTGTAGGACAAAATGATATTACTTATGAGATATTAATTATTAATGGTTATAATCAAGAGTTTTTGCATAAAAAAAGGTAAAAATGAAAAAGTGCATTTAGAATAAATGCCACATCTTTATAGGGGACATAAGGTAAAGATTTTTAAAACATCTATTGTTTTGTTCTTTAAATAATTTCCATATCATTGACTTGACAAAATGAGCTAATTACTTTCAATAAAAAAAGCAAGAAAACTCTTATGATGGACCATGAGGTTGTTAAATTCTTTAGAGTATGATATTTTAAATAGTAGCATACTGTAGAAATTACCATATATCTCATGTCTAAAGGTTATATGGACTTTTGGACAGTAATTTAACAATATATATTAAGAAATTTCAAGGGGGTCATATCCTTTGATCTTATAATTATAATTCTAAGATTCAAGCATAATGATTTGAAGTGGGGGGAACTGAATGGAATAATATTCATTGAACCATTAATTATTATAGTGAATATTCTGAAGAATTTAAATTTCCAATGAAGAAATGGTTAAATAAGCTCAAATATATACTTTGTGTCAAGAGTTTGTGGTCTTGGGAAACTCCTTTGTTATACAGTTACCCGGAAAAAAAAATCAGATAATAAACTTGTATATAAATTGGGAATGCAAATATTCAAAACAGTAGGAAATGATACATAGAAATAGAGTGAAAAGAAATACATGAAATACAGTGTTTCTTTTTGCTTGGTGGGAATTAGGGAATTTTTTTCCTTCTCTTTTTTGTATTTTACACATTTTCCAGATATTTTCTATAAAAAGTTTAACATTTTATTAAGAGAAAATAATATGTAATAAATGTTTTAAAACAGAAACAAGAGACAAAGTCAGGATGTGGGAAGTTGCAACAATAAGAATAAGTTGAGTAAGATGCAAAATTAATAATTTGTAAAAACCTATCAGTAAGCTGAGGATGCCAAGAAGTCTAAATAAACCTAATTGCAGCAGTGGGAAAGCCCTTCTTATGAGAGAAAAGACCTATGGCTGCATTTATCCCTGGCTCTGCACCAGAAGAGGAGCAACCAGGCTATGGAAGGGGATAAAAAGAAAAGAACCAGACTTTTAAAACAACTTTTATCAGACAAGGACTGGAATAAGGGCTTAGAATTCCAAGGAATGAACCCCAGTCACAGTGAGCTATCACCCATCAGCCAGTTCTTTCCCATAAGCCTTCACTGAGTGTCTAGAGCCAGTGTGCCAAAGGCTGGGGTGTAGCAGGTGAGCCAAGAGAAATTTCCCAAGATGTGCGTAGGACCCTCACAGAATGAGAGGTAGTTGTAAGCTGAAGGCATGGCATGGAACAGAGGAGCTAAGAGACATCTCTTGGGGTATCTGTGGCTCTCTTTAAGTGCATGACTGCTGCAGCTCATAGACCAGGGGGAGGGCAGGAAAGCTGAGACAAACCCCCAAGATGACAAATCTCACTAAGTGAAAGGCAGCAGCCTGACAAAATAGAGCTGAGAAAGATCTTTCCTAGGCACATGATGTCTTCATCCAAAGCAAGGCAGTGGCTAGCTGAGAACTGGAGCAGAGCAGCATAATGGAGTGACATCTTCTGAGATGCAGAAAGCCCAGGGCAGAGCTGGAGAGCAAAGTGAAATTTCCAGCAGCTCCAAAGCTGATGGATGGTTCAAAAAGCAGAAAGAGTCCTTCTGTGGCTTGGAAAACTGTCAGATGGACTAAAACCCATATACTGGCCACTAGAGGCTGCTGGTGCTCAGATCCCACAATCTGCTGAAGGAAAAGTCTCGAATCTGCTCTCAAAACCTAAAATCAGGATAAAGGGAATCATAAAAACAAAAAAACCGAAGCACTGCAGCAAACCCAGTCCCAGTTTAAAAACAAAGTAATCCATCCTCCCAACCCAAGAAGCCTGGTAGAGGAAGAGGACTGCCCTTTTCAGGCTGTTAATATTACATACTCCAGTCCTTACTCTTCTTTTACCTACAATGCCTGTAGTGTAATAAAAAATTACAAGGTAAGGACCCAAAATCTAGAGTAAAAACAAAAGCAGGAAGAAACAGATGATCCAGATGTTGTAATTTGCAGATGAGGACTTGATAATTATTATAAATATGTTAGATGATTTAGTGAAAAATGTGCATAAAACAGGTGGGAAAATCAGCAGAGAAATGAAAACTTAAAGAAAAAGGAAATTGTAGAATTGAAATATTCAATTAAAAAATGAAGAAGTTATTTGATATGCTCAACAGCAAACTGGACACAGCATGATAAAGATCAGTGAACCTAAAGAGAGGTCAGTAAAAATTATCCAACTGAAGCATTAGGAGAAAAAATAAATTAAAAAAACAGAACCATCTGAGACTGTGAGATAATATGTAATTGTCTAAACATATGTGAAATTAGAGGTAAAGAGAGAGGGAAAGAATAGGACAAAATAAATTCTGAGAAGGCAATAGCCCATAATTTTCTAAAGTGGATGAAATAAATCAATCCACAGGTTCCAGAGATTCAGCAGATACTATGCAGGGTAAATAAAAAGAAAACCATACTTAGACATATCATAGTTAAACTGCTGTGAATCAAAGTAAAAAGAAAATCTTAAAAGCAGTGAGAGAAAAAGGGCACATTATATTCAGGGGAGCAACAACTAAAAAGATGCTGTGTTTTAGTAATAAACAGTGGAGGCCAGAATACAATGGAATGATATCTTTAAAGTGATAATATTCATTAAGACAGAGGCAAAATAATGATATTTTTCAGACAGAAAATATCCGAGACAGGTTATTTTCATCAGCCTTTCAGTATAAGAAATGCTCAAAAAAATTCTCTAGGCAGGAGAGAAATATACCAGATGGAAGCATAGATTGTCAGAAAGGCATGAGGAGTACCAGAACAGGTGTATATGTGGATAAAAATGGCAGACTAAAATAATAAACAAAACTATATACCTATCCTTATTTATTGCTATGTTTATATCTATCGTTATATCTATAATTTAATTCATTTAAAATTTGTTGACTGCTTAAAGCAAACATAATAGCCTCTTATTGGGGTTTATAAATTATGCAGAACAAAATCTAAAAGGGACAAAGGCTAGGGGAGCAAAATTGAGTACATGATTGTAAAGTTCTATTTATATGGTGAAATAGTTCAATATTACTTAAATGTAGGCTCTAATAAGTTCAGATGCATAACCAAGTCTCTATAGTAACTGCTAAAAAATAACACAAGTTTTGGGAATTCCCCGGCATTCCAGTGGTTAGGATTCCAAGCTTTCACTGCCAAGGGCCAGGGTTCAACCCCTGGTCAGGGAACTAAGATCCCTTAAGCTGCCCCCCACCCCAAAACAAAACAAGACAAACCCACATGTGAAATACTAAGAAATACTTGATTGATTTCCCCATCCCCTACCCCCCAATAAAAGGTAAGGAAGTAGGTACAGAGGAACAAAGAAGAGATAGGACATTTAGAATGCAAATACCTGTATGTTAGATTTAAACCCAGCCATAGCAATGATTGTATTCAAGGTAAGTGAACTGAACATTTCGCTTAAAAGGCAGAGGTTGTCAGAATGGATAATAAAAGTATGAATCAGTAGTTTGCTGTCTTTGAGAAATGTACTCTAAATATAAAGATACAGATAAATGTAATTACCAAGACGGAGGGACATTTCAAATTATAAAGAATCAATTTACCAAGAGGAAATAATCCTAAATATACATGCATTTAGGAGCTCCAAATTACATGAAGCAAAATTTGTCAGAGCTAAAGGGAGAATAACCAAATTACAGCATGTTGACATTTTAAAGAATGCCATTTTCTTAGTAATTGATAGAAGAATTGGACAAAACCTTCTATAGAATATATTTCAAACAATTTGAATAAATTGACATTTGTAGATTAGTATTCACAATAACTGCAAAATTTACATTCTTTTAAAGTACTCACCAAAGTTTTATCAAGATAGAACATATGCTGGGCTATAAAACAAGTTTCAATAAATCTCAAGATTAAAATCTTATGGAGTATGTTCTCTGACCACAAAAGAATTAATTGAAAATAAATTAAAATATGTATACAATTCATAAATAGTTGGAAATTATGTGACCAATGGCAAAAGTTTGAACTGAATAAATATGAAAGCTCAGTATATATAAAAAATTGTGGGAAACAGCAAAAGCAGAGTGTAGAGAAAGATTTCTACTTTTCAATGTTTAATTAGAATAGAAGAAAGGTGAAAATTCAATGATCAAATCTTCCACATTAAGCTACATAATGTAATACCGAGAGCCACCACCGAAAGCACTATACAGAAATATAAATCAAAATGGAATTCTACAAAATGTTCAAGTAACCAGGGGTGGCAGGAAAAGCAAAACACAGAAATGAAAAACATAACAGAAAATAAAAATATAAAATGATGGACTTAGCCTTAACATATCAATATTATATTAAAAGCAAATGGTCTTAATATACCAATTAACAGAGATTGAAAGAGTCTATAAAAAACATGACCCAACTTTGTATGTTATCTACAAAGTTTGAAACTCTTTTCAAATATGGTATATGTAGGTCACATGCATACCATGCAGTACTATGCAGCAATAAAAAAGAACAAACTTAGTATGTGTAACAACTTGAATGCATCTTGAGGTTATTACTCTGAGTGAAAAAAACCAATCTCAAAGATCATGTTCTGTATGATTTCATTTCTGTAACATTTATGAAATGACAAAATTATCGAGATAGAAAACAGATTAATGTTTGGCAGGTGATAAGGATGGTGGAGAGGAACAGGGTAGGTATGACTGTAAAGGAAACAGCACAAGGAACATCTTCGTGGTGATGGAATAGTTCTGTATCTTGATTGCAGAGAAGGTTACAAAAATTTTCATATGTAATAAAATGACACAAAACTGTAAACACATGAACTGCACCAATGCCAAATTCCTGGTTTGATATTTTAGTGAACTTATGTAAGATGTAAGCATTGGAGGATACTGCGTGAAGGGTACATAGGACCCTTTTTACTATCTTTTCCACTTCTTTTGAATCTAGAGTTATTTTAAAATACAAAAAAAAAAAGGAATGAACCATTGATTAATGCAACAATATCAGTGAATATCAAAACAGCATATTGACAAAAAGAGTATATACTATATAATTCCAAGAAATATAAGAACAGTTGAGAAATATATGAAGTACATGAACAGATAAAGCCAATTTGTGGTGACAGAAATTGGAACAGTAGTTACCTGGGGGTGGATGGTGGGTGGATTTTTGACTAGCAAGTGGCACAACGAATTTGGTTTGTCAAAACCCATCAAACTGCTCATTTTAAATCTGCACATTTTGTCTCATGTAAACTACAGCTCAATAAAAAAGCTAAAGAAAACTAGAACTAATATTCCAAAAGTGACATATTTTTTTTTACCAGTTTTAAAATAGTCTGTAATATGTGTTTTATTTACTCCAAATATCACATGTTAGATATACAGTTCCAATTAGTTAAAATGAACACTGTAAAAATACATGAAGTAAATTTTGTAACATTGAATTTGGCCTCACTTAAGCAAGAAGAAATGCCAAATATTTTAATTATATCTTTAACCCTGACTTGAATTTAGGGAGTAAAAGGAAGGCCAGAAAAATAACCTGTATATTATACGAATGTGGTCACACATTGCCTATCTTTAAAGAGGTTAAAAGCATGATTTTTAAGTTTATCTACATCAAATTATTTGTTCAAACCTGCTTTTCTGATTAAATCTGTTGCCCTCCAGCAAGAATTCTTTGAACGCCTCTATGTCATGTACACTATTGGTTACTCTGTCTCCTTTGGATCTCTGGCTGTGGCTATTCTCATCATTGGTTACTTCAGGTGAGTGATTCCCAGTCACTTTCTCCATGAAGGGGTAGTTCTGTTTCTTATTCATCAAAGACACAGACCTCTCATAATCTGTACCTCCAAATACTTTTCCCAAACACAAGTTTCTGAATTCAGTCTAGTGTAAAATTATTTGACTTTGACAATTTATTTTTGATGAAAAATTCAGGGTTCTTCTTTGTTTAAAAACTTAAAGCATCAAAGCAGTATGAAACCATTAAGCCAATAGATCTGCACTGTAGTATATTTTTGCAAAGTGACGCAGACTATTGTCAAGTGAGTTACAAAAATTTTCACTCATGATGTAAAGACTTATTTCACGTTTCCCAAGTGATTTTGGTGCCATAGGACAGAAATTCATTTTAAATAATCTCTAATTGATTTGATATCATATATAAAGAAATAGTATATATTGATTTTGCTGTGGTTTAATTTTTATCCACTTAAACTTTTGTCTAATTCAATTCAACTTAATCTAAGTCAACACAGAATTTTGGAAGCCAATATGGAGATAAAACAGTGAACTACATGTATAGGCTGATGCTTGCAGCTGGTTTGTGACACAAATAGCTGAGAAAACAATGAGTTTACAGTTTGAGAAGTGCTGTGATTCAGGTGGCTTATAGTGATTTGGGAGGACAGAGGAGGGACAAGAGAGAAGACTTCCCAAATGACACATGAGTATACACAAAATTTAACCAAAAGAGGAGACTGAGGAGAGAGTTCCAAACCTAAGTTTAGATCAAGAAAAAACATGGAATATCTGAGAATTGAGAATTTTGCTGTAGGCAGGTGATGGACACTGAGGCTAGAGAGGTAAGCAGCCTGGGAAGGTATTGAGACCGGTATATGGAATCTGAACTTCACCCTAAGAGCCAGTGAGGAGCCATGAAGGATTTTAAGCAGAGGAGTGACATGGAACGTGCATTGTAAGGTGGAGTGTGAACTGGTGGTAGGAAGCCCATTTGGAAGATGCTAGTAGAGTCATCAGGACAAGAAGATGGTGGCCTGGCCTAGGGCAGTGGCCTTGAGGATTGGATAGAAATGGACAGTTTTGTGACATATTAAATTAAGAATTGTACAATTGAAAAAATTTAGTGCTAAATTATATGCAGGAAAAGGAGTGAGGTTAGATGATACATTAGAAAATGGAAATAGAGGATTTAGAAATTAACAGAAACTATAACTAAAAGAAAAATTTTATATTTTGTTTCCTATTATCTTACAATCCTCTCTTCCTTGAAACTTCTCATACCTATTTCCTAGTTTACTTTTCTCCTCTGATTTATAGCTGTCTGATGTATTACCTGATGTTTTACTTATTTATCTTTTTATTTTTTGTCTCTCCCTCTAGACTGTAAAGCCACACAATAGTAGGCATTTATTTTTTTCTGTTTGCTCATCGCTGCACTCTCAGTAGTACTTGATATGTCCTGGTGCTCAGTAAATGTTTGTTGAATTAATAAATAATGACTAGTTGTAACATTCCAACCACTTCCAACAGTTTCTCATATAGTGAGTGGTGTAGTTTATATTTCCAAGGCATTTGCTTTATTGATTTACTAGTCCATTGGTTCAACAAGCGTTTTTCTCTGTCATGTGATAGTCCCTTTTTGGTATTGATGGAGGCCGAGTTAAGATATGTTGAAGACCAGAAAAGTAGTATATACACCATTGAGAGAAAATGACACATTAGATGATTATCAATTAAAATATTACTAGTACTGTAATGCAGGTTTCATAAAGGGCTTTGGGAATACTAAGGAACTAGTCTAAAACTAACAAGATAAGGGAGAGAGATTTCCCAGAACAGCTGGTGTGTGAGCTGATACTGAATGATGAGAAGGAATTTGGCACATTCCAAATGATGTACAAAGGTCAGAGGCACAAAGGAGCAGAGTATACACAGGGAATATAGAAGGGTCCCATATGAATGCAGCATTTGATGCATAGGGAGGAGTGGCCATATGGGAATGGCCAGGGAGAAACTAGATTTTGTAGCATTGGGTTTTACAGGCTCTTGTCAAGGGCTTTGAATTTTGTCTTATAAGGTAGTGTACAGGGAGCCAATGAAGTTTGTAAATAGAAGGGTAACACGATCACATTTGTGGGGTTGTAGAGGGCTTCCTCAAAATAACCTCGTGAAGTTGGCTTGGCAGGGATGATCTCATTTGAGAGACAAGAAACTGAAGCTCAGTGTTCAAAGTCACAAGGTCATAGGTGGTCCAGCTGGAAACAGAACCTTCATCTTCTGGCTTGGATCCAGAGTTCATTCCATTACATCAAAGTTAGCTGTGGTTGTTCAAAATAATAGATAGATATTTATGAGAATAAAAGTTACATGAAATTTCAGGAGGATACAAATGACTAAGTAATAATTCCTCAGTTTACATAATAGTTTATCAGAGTATTTAACAGTAGATTCTTTCTATATAATGAAATATAAAAATATATTACTGGATTAAAACATTTCTTCTTTTTCTTCTGGATTAAAACATTTCTTACTTCCTTATACTTGAGTACTTTGTCTTTTCAGGAAGAGACGTAGTATCAGTGTGTTCATTGTACACGAAAGCTCAGCTTTTTTCATAGTCAAGCAATGGCAGAGCTGGGCCTTTTGACCAGATTATACATCCCTTTGCCTGGTGTTTTTGATTTTGTTTTAATCAAACTTAAAAGAAATCTTTTTTTTTTGGAGTTACCTTTCTGCACTAGTTGATGCTGCTATATCTACTCCTGAGTATGTTACTGACTTAACTTGTGTCTAAGATCCTTTTATAATTCCAAAGCTTTTTATATTAAAGGAAGCTTGTTTTCTCTCTAACATTCCTAGGAAATAAAACTGTGTAATTCTATCAAAATATCTTTTTCATATAGAGAATATATTGAAAATGTGAACATTCCAGTTTTAATAAGGCTTATCCCTGTTCAAGGTGGTTCTCCATCGATTATTTATTACCTTAATATATAGTATAATGTAATGCTATAGTATAATGTAGCATAATATTTAACACTGCATAATCTGGATAACCATGGTAGCTGATCAGGATAAATTTGAAATTAATTCTCAAAAAGCTACATTTTAGTTTTTGACCCCAATTGTTTCTGTCTTTGTTCAGGTTTATTTCTTCTTTTTTGGGAGGAGTTTGAGCTCATTTATGTATTTTCTTTCTCCATTTCTAATTTTATGCAAATCTAAATACTGAATATTTTCTCTCCATAGACGATTGCATTGTACTAGGAACTATATCCACATGCACTTATTTGTGTCTTTCATGCTGAGAGCTGCGAGCATCTTTGTCAAGGACAGAGTGGTCCATGCTCACATAGGAGTAAAGGAGCTGCAGTCCCTGATAATGCAAGATGACCTACAGAGTTCTGTAGAAGTGCCTCTTGTGGACAAATCACAATATGTAAGTGTTTTCACCATGAGCCCTTGCATGGCTCACCACTTTCAAAAGTAAAAAGCCCACCTGCAAGACCAGGAGCTTGGGATTTAAAAACCCAGGGCATTTAGTTCCTTTATTGTAGCCTCAAAGACTTTTTCCCAAATAAGATTCCATGGTACTTGATTCTGCTCTTAAACGTCCTGTTGTTATTTAGTAAGTAGAATCACCCAATAATTCAGTTAATGAGAAGCATTATCACCATTGAAGCAATATACCTGGAAATTAAGTAGAATAGATTGATTGTATTGATGGTGTGAATTAATGCTGTCGGTATCTTTGCCCTTTGCCCTGTAGATCGTTGTTGTCTCTGCTGATTCTAATTCTGGATTGGCTTTGTGACTTTTTAAATGAACTAGAATGAAGTAGGTGTGATGGTGTGTCAGTTGAGGGCAGACCTCTATGAGTGAGCCTAGCCAAGATTAGCTGAGCTTTGCCCAAATCAGCAGAATCATCTAGCCAATCAATCGATTCATAAGACATATTAAATGTTTATCACTTTAAGCCATTAACTTTTGGGGCATAAAAAAGACCAGAATAAAATAAATTCATGGTAGAACGATGGTTAAGTTTTCCTCTTTATGCTTTTCTTTACTTTCCTAATTTTCTCTGATGATCAGGTATTTTTATAAACAAGAAAACTTAAGGAAAAGTGATTTCTTGTAACTCCTAAAGGAATAAAAATCTTATTTTAAAAATAGAATCAAGCCAGCAGTCTTAGAAATGCTATGTTAAAATAACTTTGTTCTGGTCTCTTTCAAAAGTCTTGGCCTTCCCAGGTATAAGAGATATTAGATTATAAAAAAATAAATGGAGGAACTGCTTTTTAGTGGTCTAATGTTGGAACCAGTACGATTAGGAATTCTAATATGGTGCAATGTTGGTTTATTTGTAACAGATTGGGTGCAAGATTGCTGTTGTGATGTTTATTTACTTCTTGGCTACAAACTACTATTGGATCTTGGTGGAAGGCCTCTATCTGCATAGTTTAATCTTTGTGGCGTTCTTTTCGGACACCAAGTACCTGTGGGGCTTCACCTTGATAGGCTGGGGTAAGGCATTTCTGTCTCCTTTCCTTTTCAACTGGATTATGGATTGTAGGGCTTTCTGTCTTGCCTGTCATTAGCATTCTTTCTGTCATTTTCCCGAAAGAATCCCTCCCTATTCTATCTTTATCCTTTCTTTCTCTTTAATTATTCAGGAAATGTATTAAGATCAAGTCTATAATCCTCCCAGTGGTAACAAACTTTTCACTTTTAATTTAGGGTTAGTGTTCTTAGGCCAGATTCTTGAGAGGATTCTTTGGGGGAAATACCTTGTTAGCCATGCACATTTAGAACTGCTGTGCTCATCGTATCTTATGTCAATATCTTGATTTAACAATAATTTCATCCTAAAAATTTTGATTTTTGAATTTCTAAGCTATAATGATGCACCTTTGATTTGTAATTCTAGGTCATATGATGAGAATGCCAGAAAGGAATTTATAGGACCATCTTGACTGCATTTAACAATGCAAATTACAAACTAATTACGTAGATGTCTTTTGGAAGGAAATAATTCAAATTACTTGCGGCATAAATAATTAAAAAAAAAGGATATTCAGCTCACATTCCAAAAATGCCTTGCCAATACTAGAGGGATTACTGAATTAGGCACTAGCTCAATGTGATGTGGAGAAAGGATGTTGTTCGTTTGTTATAATTTAAGAAAAATTAAAACTCATACGTGGTTAAAATTAAGAAGTCTCAATATTAACAATTGCTATTTTAATATCCAAATTATGACGTGCTCAGCACAGGGAAAAAAATCAACTAAGTGGCTCAAGATTAAATTTGAAGGTTTTTTTCCCCATCAAAATAAGAATTTTTTGGCCTGTTTTGTCTTAATATTGTCTTAACGTTTGAAAACATGAAGTAAAGGATATTGAATTTCCTGTTAGTTAATAACCTTTAAGAAGACAAAGGGTCAATTTACTGTCAAGCGTTATTTATTATGAAATAATAATTGTTGTGAATAAAAATTTATGAAAGCAGTTTGTTTTTAGGCTCTCCCTTATCTTTGACTAACAGTTACTAAAATAAAAAAAGATACACTTTATTTGTTTAGGGTTCTTTGGAAATTTTCTCAACAGTTTTTTGTAGTTTGCCTTCAAGGCAAAATTATATCTGTGTACCCACATAATTACTAGAAGTTAGTAAAGATGTTGATTGAAAATTCAACAATGAATTTGTCTGAGTTCCATTTTATTTTTTGGTTTTCTATGACATTGGTCACACTAGTAATAAACTTGTTTTTCTTTATTTACATATTGGTTTGATAGCAAATTTCCCCGTCAGCTCTTATTTGGGCTGTATCACTCAGTCTGTCGCTCTGTAAAATCAGGAGTTTGCCTCACTGAAACCCAGGAAACTAGTTTTCAAATCTTTCTATGAAAATGAGAATTAAAAAAAACAGTGAGGGTTCCAGTGAGCTTCTATGTAAGTATGAGGTTCTCACCTTCCTTTACAACTTTAATTATTTGTCCACAAAATTTTGTCATAAGAGTGACAATTACAGTAGAGAAGCATCACAACTTGAAATCCTCATTTCACCAAATGGTTTAAGAACATGCATGAAAGCAAGTAGTATCTACATGGAAGATCACTTTACAAAAAGTATCTTACATGCAATATTATGTAATTAACCACAATTAAAACAGTAACAAGTAATCTTTACAGAGTTATGGTGCTATAGTTGGTCTATCTTCCAGCTTCTCTCTTTGCAACTCCAAAACAATAAATGCTCTAGGCTAGGGCATATATAATTAAAAAATAGTAATATTCTTTTTTTTTTCGGTACACGGGCCTCTCACTGTTGTGGCTTCTCCTGTTGCGGAGCACAGGCTCTGGACGCGCAGGCTCAGCGGCCATGGCTCCGTGGCATGTGGGATCCTCCCGGACCGGGGCACGAACCCGCGGCCCCTGCGTCGGCAGGCGGACACCAGGGAAGCCCCCCAAAATAGTAATATTCTTTTAAGAATTCCTCTCTGCTACTGAAGTAAATATCCAAGTCTATTTGATTAATAGACTATTTTCTCTTATCTCAACACTGAGAGTATGATTTTAAAATATCATTTTTATTTCAGACTCATTTTTCCAACTTTCTATAAGAAAAATAAATATCAAAACATTATAGCTGCTTTGCAGAATCCTTTGCTAGACTAATCCATAGTGAACCCAGTTTCAGACTTTCTTCCAGTGATTTATTGGCTTCACTAGAGAAGTGAATTTGCTTGGATTCCTTTGTTGTTCATTTGGACCCAATTATTATAACTTTAAGCTCTCTTCAGCTAGGTGAATACTCAGCACTTTATTACTCACTTTGTAATGGTATGTGGCGTTGCATTATTTACATTGATTTTGCTGGTTCTTAATAATAAGTTGGCAAGGAAGGAAATCACCATCTAAAGAGGAACATATGCCATGTCTGCCTTAGTAAATTGAAGGCAGATATTTAAAATGACTTTTTTGTATATCTTTATCACAAAACAAGATGTGTAGAGGAGTAAAGGCAAATTCTAATGATGACTATGCTTCTTTTCTTTCAACTAACCATTTTCTTAATTTTTCCTATCCCTGCTCAATTTTCTCATGAATAAGGCACTTTATTCTCGGTTCCAACTACATATTTTAAAAATATATTTAATTCTATATTTAAAAGGTCAGTCAAAAGGTAACAAACTTCCAGTTATAAGGTAAATAAGTACTGGGGATATAATATACAACATAATAGGAAAAAAAGTGTCATTCCTGTTTCTTTATCCTTATTGAATGTGGTAATTTACCTCTGTATTAGCAGCCATTCTTAATTTTCACCTGTCAGATGAGATGCCAGAATGTATGTATTATCATATAAAAGCACCTATCCTGGTTATACCACATAGTCACGTCCCTGCTGCCAAGCTTTCTTGTAGAATATTTTCATATTTTGTATTATCTTAAAATAATCAGGAGAAAAATAATCAGAAAACACTTCCAGTTTTATTATCCCTGTATAAAATTATTTCAATCCAGCAAACATTTTTTGATCATCCATTTGGCAGTATATATAATTGAAATGCAAGATATATGTTAAAGTCCCAGCACACAAGAAGCATGGAGTCTGACCCTTTAGGTTATTTTATTTTTTGTAGGCCTATTCTCATCATATGTATTATATTCAAAATATTTAATTTATAAAATCTGTTCTTCATAAAATTATTTATGATAGTCAATATAACACCTTTATGCAATTAAAAATCTTTGTTGTTTGCTTTAAGCTGAATTTAAAAATCTAGAAAAACTGTTTCTCCCTTGCCCTATGATTTTTAATGCCATTATTAATTCTACCTTAAAGTCATCTTAAAGTTAAAATTATATTTAACCATTAGAGTCAATAAGAGATCTATATTTTGGCCCTGCTTTATGAAAGATAAGGAATTTGGTTCTCCCTGCTTATTACTTTTTCCAGACCTTCAAGATGTAATTTGGGGTTTTACTACTTATCATTAAAAAATTCTACAGGTTATTATCTGTTTAAAAGAAAATAAATTATAGTCAAATTTATATTTGTAACCATTATGTAGATTTATCTCTGTGGGTTCACCCGGTTTCAAGATTCCACCTCCTCTCCACCAATTGATCTTCTACAGTTTCTGCCCACTGGCAATATTTAATTCAGTAAACATTTTCTTTTCTATTGTAGCTCTTCGTTTTAGATTGGTCCTTTTTCATAATGCCTTACTCTTCTTCTAGAGCAGATTTTAGACTATGAATTAGATATATTTTTTAAAGATTTCTTTTGTTTACTGTAGTAATTCCATTTCAGGGGAGGGTAACTCTTCTGAAGTTTCATAAATAGACACTCACCTTTGTAACAATGGAAAACTTTAAAGGCTCTGCAGTTTTCCTTACAGAGAGGAAAGACTCATTCAGTATTGGCCTTAGAGTCCTATGAGACTTGAGAACAATTCTATCAAAATTGTATAGACGAATTTCTAGGTTCCTCAGAGAATGAATCAGCAAGTGATAGATACTAAATTCTAGCATCCTTCAGTGAGTAGAGAGGGAACTGAAGACATAGCTTGGAGCTTCATGTCTGACCAGTCAACAGACTGGATTCCCAGGGGAATCAAGTTTTCTGGTAAGACATTGTATGTCTGTAGCAAATCTGGGAATCCCCATGTCATGATGGGTTTCTAATTTTTAGGGTTAACTCTACACTTTATGATCAAGCTATGACTTTGCAATGCCACAGTGGCATTTCAGGAGGATGGTAAGGCTGAGGTTGGATTCTGTGAAGCATCTGAAGTGTCCAAAACAAGATAAAATTACATGGGCCAATATGGCAAGGCCCTTTTACCCCACTTTGGCTTCAAGGCATCTCTGGCTTATGTGGTGGGCTGCTGTATAAGTTTTTATTTGAAGAAAGTGTTTAATTGCTAAAGTTTTTTTGACTACTATTAGTCCAAACCTTCATTTTAAGGGAGAATAGTAATGAAGCCACACCAAAACTCGAGTCTACTTATTCTGAGACCAGAGATCGCCTCCCTCTGAGAATCACTTATTTATACTGATGTATTTTATGAAAATAACTCAGCTCTTAAGATAAATGCAAATATAGGATAACATTCCAATTTACATTAAATTTACTTAAAGTAACACTTAAATTTAAAATAACATCTAGATTTCAAAGATTTTTCCCTTTGTTTATATGTTCTTAATTAAATAATAATGTGATACTAAGATTGGTGACCAAAAATTCTTAGAAAGCCTCAAGGTGGTTTCTGTTCTTTATTCCTCCATGGTTGTCTCTGTGCTCATCTGTGAATGAGGGTCTTCCAAGAGGATGAGAAAAGCAATTTCATTAAGACATGGTGTCTGATATAAAGTATTTGCTATAATTATCATTTAAGACACAATTCCAAATCCAGCACCATTAATCAATGTCCTATATATAGAACATCATTCAGGAAATTGCCTGATCAGGAGGTTGTAAAGGAAGCAGAAGATGAAGACCTGCAAATGAGAAAATGTGAACATTTTGATCAAAGGCAGACACTTTTTAAAGATAACCAAGGCAGTAGAACGGCAAAGGGATCCAGGTCAGACCTTTTTGAACCATTCTGTCAGAAGGAGCCATGCTGTCTCCATTACACAGTATCATTCTTGTTTTTTCTTCATAGCGCTAATTAATAACTGAAGTTGTGTTATTAATTTTGCCTCCCATACCAGAATATAAGTTTCAGGAAAACAGGAATATTGTTTATTCTGTTCTTTTTTTTTACTCATCTGAGACTATATCAGTTCTTAACAAATGAAAAGGCATTTAATAAGTGCTTAGTGGATATATGTTTATACAGATGGATGGATAGGTGGACTAGATAAATAGATAGAATAGCAAGCTGAACCTAAGAATTAACCAGAATTGGGTAAATCTCTTTTGACAAAAATTTCCTAGAACATAGAATTCGAGCAGAATTTTTTAAAAAGGAGTTATATAAAAACAATAAATAAAATTGGAATATAGAGTCATAAAATTAAATAGCCACACAGGCAGGCTGAGGTTAAATTCAATTAGATCACTAAGGAGAACAAAGAAATTCCCTTTTGTGGGATATCACCTTCTTTTAATTTTTTTCTGAAATTTTTTTCATCTGAATCTATTTTTATGTTTACTTTTTTTGCTTAGAAAATATATCTGAAAATTTAGAAATGTATTTTTTAAAGGGTAAAGAATATTGTGTTAAAAAAACGTTCTGAGTTAAATTTTTTTTCTCTCTTTGTAAGGTGCTTCCTATGGTTTCTCTTCCTTTTTTTTAAACTTCTTTCTAAAAGGCCACATAATGAAGAGTTATCCATTAAATCCTTTGATCTTCTATTGCAGTGCTGCATAAAAGTTATGGTTTGTGATTTTTTTGTGATGTCAGAGTCCAGGTATAGCGTGAACTGAGCAGTCAACCTTTACTGGGGGCAAAGGACTCATGGAAAGTCAGTATAATAGAGTTGATGTTGCAAGCTCATAGGTATTTATTGTTTATGAAGGACAAATATGTCATGCTCAAATCATCAAACTAATATAGCACCACCCTTTGCTAAGCTTTCAGTGCCTGCAAATGCTTCTGCCTGGAGCCGATACAAACAAAAAAAGAAGGGCTAAACTGATCAAAACTTCCTAATTCTGTAACTTGCGGTATAGCCTCTCTATGCCTTCAACTTTTAGAATGAGAAAATTTGAGTATTTTAGAACAACAGCCTTCCTGCCACTTCTCATGAGTCCCTCTTGTTGCTTCACTCCTCTTGGAAAGCATGTGGCTTTCGGCATTTCAAGAGGCAAAGTTGGACGCACCGACCACCGCCTGCCTTTGACCCCGGGAACTTCAGTCCCCTCCATACATGGCTTAACCTTACACCCTTCAAAGGAAAATAGAGCCAGTCTTCATCTTCAGACTTTTGAGAACGAATAACATCAGTGTACCACTACCTTCTCAAACGGACAAGATGAAAATTAAGTGGACTTTTCATATTCACATAGCAACATTTTTCATGCCTGTTTTTCTCTCTCACCTTTTAATAGTATATTTTTATGTGATGAATATAAGAAAAAAATCCCTTAATCTCAAAAGAAATATGGTCTCTGAATCCTTTTCTGATTGCAGGGTTCCCAGCGGCATTTGTTATAGCCTGGGCTGTGGCACGAGCAACTCTGGCTGATGCAAGGTGAGTGGAAACAAGAAGAGGTAAAGCAAGAGCCTGGGATTTTCTCAAGACTTGCTGCTGTTCTTGATGACATTGCCCTTTAGGGACGTTATGTGGGAAATTACCTTGTAGCCTCTGATACATTACCAGCAAGCTATCCATCCCAGAGTCATGGGACAGAAAGACTCACAGACCCGATTAGGATGGTCATAAACTCCATGGTTTATGAAATCAATTTGAAACATACAGTGAGAAGCAAAGGGGAAGAGATGGGTAAGTTAACACACTTAGGATATCATGCACACAGGTGAAAGGACTGCACTACCTGAGTCCTGGGATAGGCAGTGCTCATATCTCCTCTCGGTCTCTCTCTCACTCTCTCTGCCACATCAGCATTCCCCACTGATGGTGTGGTTATGAGGACCAGAAATGTGGTTGCAACAAGGGGACCCACAGACAGAAGGTGCCTTGGGCCGGAGACACACACTTGCTGTCTCAGAGAGATATAAGGGAAAGTTCACTTGGCCATGGCTCTAGCTTGCCACTTAGCCTGCTGAGCAGCTCTGGGTTTTTTTTTGCGTTCTTTGGGCAAAGGATATGTGGCCATGGGTTCCACCAATCAGTGGCTGAATTAAGACATCAAGACTATCAAGTACTTCCTGCATATTTGGGGATACTTTGTGCCTCTTATATATTATTTAGTGCTCAGTTGCCCCAGATATTTAGTACCTGTGCTTAACATGCATGTGCTCTACTTACTAACTACTGATCTACATTTAATGCAAACTGTAGGTTTAATCCACCCCGTTTGTTCTCTTGTCTTCTATAGTGTAATTAAATATTCTTAAATGATAAAACAAATGCACATTAGAAGTGGAATCCATCCTAGGGAATCACTAGCCCCCCAGTTGTCTGTTTCTCTTTGGGTGCTACATGATGAATGGAGACTGAAACATTCATTTTTTCATATTATTTCTGTTTTTAGTAATGGTGAGTCAAAGAAAGAAAAGGAGAACATGGAGAAGCATTCAGTGCCTGCTCTTTGCTTTCATGGTCAAACTTATTGCTTGGAATGAATTGTGTCTCCCCAAAATTCATATGTGGGAAGCCCTAATTCCCAGTGTGACTGTATTTGGAGATACGGCCCTTAAGGAGGTAATTAAGGTTAAATGAAATCCTAAGGGTATGGCCCTGATATGATAGGATTAGTGTCTTCATGAGAAGAGACGCGAGGGAGCTCCTTCTCTCTGTGTATGAACATGAAGTAAAGGTTTTATGAGTACACAGCAAGATGACAGTGCCTTGCATTTTGATCTCAGACTTTAGCCTCCAACTGTGAGAAAATAAATGTCTGCTGTTTAAGCCCTCAGTCTATACTATATTGTTACGGCAGCTCGAGCAGACTAATACACTTATGATACATGAAAAGGCAATTTAAAGAGAGACAGTTTTAACTTATAGATGTAGTAATGCTGAGCATTCTTCCCTGTTAACAGAATACAGTTTAATATCCACAGATCGTGTACATCTCCTGACAGCAACTCCTTTTTGTTTGCTTCTTTCTTTCTTTGAGCCCGTACCTTTGTTTTGAGTCATTGAGTATTTCCTTCAGAATCATTTTGTCAGTTGTGCAGTGAAAAAAATGCCACATCATGTGAGCACCTGAATTCTACAAAGAACGTACCACTGTTCCCCCAAATCTGAAGTCTACAGATCATTATCTTTAGGTGCAGCCTTGCTCCAGAACTCCCCATTCATCAGCTTTCCCTCAGTTCTAGAACTTAACTGGCTTTGCTTTTTTTTTTTAAAATATCTTTATTGGAGTATAATTGCTTTACAATGGTGTGTTAGTTTCTGCTTTATAACAAAGTGAATCAGCTGTACATCTACATATATCCCCATATCTCCTCCCTCTTACGTCTCCCTCCCACCCTCCCTATCCCACCCCTCTAGGTGGTCACAAAGCACCAAGCTGATCTCCCTGTGCTATGCGTCTGCTTCCCACTAGCTAGCTATTTTACATTTGATAGTATATATAAGTCCATGCCACTCTCTCACTTCGTCCCAGCTTACCCTTCCCCCTCCCTGTGTCCTCAAGTCCATTCACTATGTCTGAGTCTTTATTCCTGTCCTGCCCCTAGGTTCTTCATAACCATTTTTTTTCTTAAGATTCCATATATATGTGTTAGCATATGGTATTTGTTTTTCTCTTTCTGACTTACTTCACTCTCTATGATAGTCTCTAGGTCCATCCACCTCACTACAAATGACTCAATTTCGTTTCTTTTTATGGCTGAGTAATATTCCATTGTATATATGTGCCACATCTCCTTTATCCATTCATCTGTCGATGGACACTTAGGTTGTGGCTTTGCATTATTGTTACTGAGCTGAACTTTGGGTTCACTCACCCGATGAGCAGCAAAGCGAATCTACTGACACTGGATTGTAGTGAGGAAAAGTACAGCTTTTATTTGCAGGATGCAAAGCAAGGAGAATGGGCAACTAATGCTCAAAAGACCTGAACTCCCTGTTGCTTTGGAGCAAGGGTTTTTAAGGCAACATTAGGATGAGGGTCACAGGTGCATGGTTAGCTCAGGGACATTCTTCTGACTGGTTGGTGGTGAGGTAACAAGGTGATGTTTTAGGAATCTTAATCATCAGTTTTCTGGTTCCAACGAGTCCAGGGTCTACATGCTTGTGGTCAGCATGTAGTCAACATCCTCCACAGGATAGGGGTCTTAGTTTCTGCAGAACAGCGCAAGATATGTATCAGATTGTTACCTGTATCCCTTCAGGAGGAACTAGGAGTCCTGTGACTCTGCTCTTCAAGCTATTACTATTTTTCTTGCTTGACTGCTTTTCCTTTGTTTCTGCATTTTCTCACTTCACTAATTAGTAACTGTTTGAGTCTGCTCTTTGGAACTTGGGGAAACCCTTGGAGACTAAAGCTTTTTTCTACAAACAGGAAGTGGGGACACAGAGGGGCTTGTACCCAGTAGGGTCCCGCAGGGTTTCATTTTTACTTACTTTATCTCTTTATGCCATTTGGATTTGTTGACAATTGGGGGTTAACGTTATCTACATTGTTATCATTATTGTTACATTTACCCAGTGATATTAGAAATCTCAAAGAAAACTTGCAGCATTGCTGTTTGATTTCTTAGAGGAGGGAGGGAGGTTGAGTCAGTAAAGAGGTACTAAATAATGCTAAATAATTTTACCCTGAGATGTGTAACCAAATCACTTAGATTTGGAATTTTAGAGAAGGTAGAATGGAAGGCATTGTTTGGTCCAATCCCCACATTTGAGAGATGAATAGAATGAGACCCAGAGATATCAGGTTACATCTCCAAAGCCTACAGCTAGCCTGGAGCAATTTTGACTCATTCATCCATTCAACAGCTATTCCAGGCCTTGAGCAAGGAAAGAAAGCAAATATATTCATAGTACATTTTATATTGAGTTAATTAGTTTTCTTAGTTATCTTGCATTTTTAAAAAAATCATAAACTAGATATTAAATCATTAATAATCATGTCTTTTTGCTGAAAAAATAAATATATGTTTATCATTTTTGAGAAAAAATCCATTAGGTACGTAATACTTTGAAAAATACAACTGATACTAAATATTGCTCTAAACCAGATGTATTAATGTAAAAATATTAAATATAAGTTAGATCATGTGACTCTTCTGCATAAAATATTTATTCCTACCTTACTTAGAATAAAATCTTGAATTCTATAGTGCCCTGATCTGAGTGTGATAATTGGGTTAAGGGGTCATTTTATATTTATTTTGCATAGAAAATAAAACTGTATTACCACATTCATGGCATGATTTTATAGTTGCCAGATTTGATTTCTCATGAAATTCAGCTTGTCTAAGTTAAAAAGTTTTTGTGGGTTTTCTTGAGTTTCGTCATCTGACCTATGTATAGTGCCATGTCACAAAGTTCAAGTGGAGAGAGCAGACTTGGAGCATCTCCAAAGGACAGATGGGGCCCCTGCTCATGTCTCTTATAGTTGCGATTTATAGTTTTCTAATCTGGCCTTTCAAAGCTAGAACTCTGACTTTCTCTGTATCTTAGACATTTAGAGATAAGCAGATAAGACCCAGTTTTAGAAGGTACTCTAAACTCTATAGAATATACAAAAGAAGTCTCTTCCAGTTCTAAAATTCTATCAAAGTGTTATTTGACTAAGGTAGGGTAAGATAATTGGGTAGTTTAGATGGGACAAATGACTTAAAAAGTGAATAATTTTGTTTTTCTTTTTACTTACAAAAGCAAAAACACCTTACAAGATACCTTATTACCTTCTCCCTGCTCATTCAAAGGAGATAAGAGATGCCAGCAGGAACCTTAGGGCTTGCAATTGAAAGGACCAAGGAAAGGTACACGCCATCATTCCTAGGAAATCTGCATGGCTCTCAGGGAACTTCACTTCCTCTACTCTTATCAGAGTATGAGTTGTGGAGACAGTACAGTATTCAATGAATATAATTCCCTGGATCCCTCTGGTGGAACAATGCATTTCCTGTTTCCAGTCCTGGCTGCAGGAAATCATACTTTCTAATCTGTCTGCTTTACCATTCAGCATACAGACTACTGTGTTTCATGCTCTACCATTCAGAACTACGTTTTTACCGACATTTAGTCCTGCATTTCCTAGAGTGTTAAAATTTATTTAAAAAAATCTGGACAGAGGGTAGTTTCTCAGCCATATTAACAAACATGGTGTGAGCTGGGACATTGAAGAATTAATGAAAAATAAGGATTAATAGCATTTTCTTTAAAATATCTGAAACCTCAGTTGCCTCTTATCAAAGGGCAAATTTGAAACTTTGACATTGAAAATGATCAAAGTCAAGTTTTTCCTGTTTTTAGAAGTAGCTGGTTTGACCTACTTCCAGATAAAAGTATTTTGTAGAGCTGAAATTGTGTAATTGAATTCTGGTGTGTTAGGAGACACCACGATGAAATGTCATTGAAGCAAAGAGGGAAGATTATGAAGATATTACCAGATGTCAAAGCTGAAAAGAAAATTTATGAAATCCAAATCTATGAAATCCAAAATTTAGTGAATCAAAGTTCAATTTATATTCTCACAATATGTGCCACTTTCCTTACAGTGGGAAGCCTTTTTAGCATAGTGTGATAGATGTTTTGCGCGACTCTAACACTTTTATCTTTCTTGTCTGGCTGAACAATGTGGAAAATAGATGCATACAAATAATATGGGCAATGTTCAATAATGTGTAAACAAGTAAGGTATATGCAAGTATAAAATGTCCCTGTGTTTGATTTCCATTCTTATTCAGTCTTCAAGCCCATTGACTTTGCAGATTTCAGTGTGGCTGGACCAGAATTACACTTTGGTCTAGGGGTCTGTTTGATTTAACTGTGGTACCTCCTTCCAATGGAATGCTGAGCTACTAAGCTCTCTTGGTACTGATATGGAAAGAAATCAAAAGTATACTATTAAAAGGAAAGGGCAAGTTACAGAACAGAGTGTACATTGCATTCTTGTAAGATGGGGAAAATAAGATTATAATATTTGTATGTGTTTGTATATGCAAAAAGAAATACTGAAAGCATATACAATAAAGTAATAAAAGATGTTACCTGTAAGGAGAAAGGCAAGGTCAGAGGTATACAGGAACATGGGGAGGACTGAGATGTCTCAATGTCTATCTTTTTATAGAGTTTGTTTTTTGAAATGAGAATGTATTGCCTATATACAAAATTATATTTAAAAAGTATGTTGTTATTACATGTGTACTGAAAATGTTTTACCTTCAAGGAATAGTTGAAATAGCTTTTTATTATCCATAATTTGTTCATTAATTTAAAAGTAACTTTCTTAATAAGTTTATTATCCAGAATTTAAAAATTATCATTATATCATTAAAATTTCTTTATAAAATTTCATTTACTGTTACCACAATCAATGCTAGGTTTTGTCTAAGGAGAAAGAAACTGAAGGCTTTTATTTATGTATCTTTAATTTAAAAAAAACCATTTAAAGTGCTACATTAAAGTTTCAAGTGGAACTAGTTTTTCTCAACTCTGTTCCATTTATTCTAGTGTAAGACCTTTACCACAAACCAGATTGGGTGAGGTTGGGTCTAACTTACTTTGAATTCAATTCAATTCAACAAGTGTTTATTGACCTCCTACATGCTATGTACTGTTCTAGGCACTTGTAACAGAAAACAAAAACAACAATAATCTCTGCCTATGTAAACTTAAATTCTAGTTGGAGTGAGCAGGAAGCAGAAAATAAATATAACAAATAAGTAAATCAAATAGTGTTTTTATTAAGTACTGTTAAAAACTAACTTTTTAAAATAGAAGATAAAATCATGATCTAATGCAAATATAAAATGAGCACCTATCAAGATTTTTTAACTCACTAATTAATGAGGAAACCAGTAAGATGTTGTAACTTGTTCAAAGGAGAAATAAAAGAATTACATGTTTATATCTAGTAATAGGTACACTGAAATAATTTTACAAATGTAAAAACTGGTCAATATTCACAGATCACTGAGCAATTACATTCCACCAAACACAGCTAATTTTCCTTTCTATGGACAAAAATCATTTGCATTCAGTTTTCTTCTACATTCCTATCAACAAGAATCATTTGCATGATTGTCAGTTTTCTGTTGCATTTCTGTGGATAAGAATGTACTAATGTCAATGTTCTACAACCAATGGAGTAAATTCTGAAAGTGAGAGGACTTTCTCTATCAACAAGGTTTAATTGTTATGGATCTTTCCAGTGATAACAAAAATAAAGAATCAGTGGTACCACATTTAGAAGACTAATTTTTTTGTGGCTCTAGAAACATAGTTTTGATTCTTTCATAAAAATAATAAACCACTATTTATAATACTTTACTTATCCCCAAGGAGTAGCTACTAGTATGGAAACCAGGACTGTTACACTTTTTTTTTTTTTTTTTACTGTTTTGGGTGTTTTAGGAGATTTTTTTTTCCCTGTCTACTTGTTTCTTAATCAAAAACCTGGGTCTGGAATTTTTGGTAAAACAAAATGTTACCTCTCACTGCTTATTTGCTTTGCTGATTCTTTAATGGGAGTTCTTTTTCATGTCTCAGATGCTGGGAACTTAGTGCTGGAGACATCAAGTGGATTTATCAAGCCCCAATCTTAGCAGCTATCGGGGTAAGTTTAAAAACCTGTATAGTTTAAATAAAGAAGAAAAAGATGCATAATTAAACTACTGCTAAAACCCAGAGAAAGCTTGTCTGTCACTTTGTTTCCTAAACCTCACATTACAGCAATAGCTGTTGGGAAAGTCTGGATTGGGGATCAGACCCTTATTCATGGCTGACACTGCGATCCATGAAGAAAGTGCATACCTTCCCTTTAATCTGCCAACATGTAGGGAAAATTCCGGGACTTCAAAATATCTATGAACATTTATAGGTTCAAGCAGTTGGGGCGGTCCTTAAACTCTTCCCCCTTTTCAGCCATTATTTTATAAAGTTCTGACCACCTGATCACCTGGTAATAGGTAGGAGGAGGGGGCAAAGATGTAATAGCAAGAGAACAGAGGAATTATCGAGAGAGAAAAATGATAGTGTGATTTATTATAAAACATTGCCTAAAGCTTTTATTTCACATACTTTCCCCAAGGAGTTAAGAGGATTCCATACTCTTTTGGACTGTCTAGTCCAAAAAAGACTAGAGTTGGCAGCCATATTGCATGGGACTTATCTGCCTGTATATTATGTCTGTGTTACAAAAGAAAACAAAATCACACACTTTGTGTCTAACAAAACTCACCAAAATGCTCAATATTCTGTAATAACCTAAATGGGAAAAGAATTTGAAAAAGAATAGATACATGTATATGTATAACTGAATCACTTTGCTCTGCACCTGAAACTAACAACATTGTTAATCAACTATGCTCCAATATAAAATAAAAATTAAAAAAGAAAAAAGAAATGTTTACTCTTGACCTTCCCTGAAGAGTTTATGGTATTAGCTTCTCTGTGGTTTGATGAAGAAATTATACCACCTTGTGTTTTCCTGGTTTTCATGTATTAACCCAAGATTATATACATCTTTAAAAAAGGACTGATGTCCCAATATTAAATGTTAAATAATTTGAAAGTAATATAGCAACCTGATTTTTTTCTGTCTATTTTTTTATTCAAGTATAGTTGATTTACAATGTTGTGTTAGTTTCAGGTATACAGCAAAGTGATTCAGTAATACATATCTATCTATATCTATCTGTCTATCTAGCTATCTATCCTTTTTCAGATTCTTTTCCATTATCGTTTATTACAAGATATTGAATATAGTTCCCTGTGCTATACAGTAGGTCCTTGTTGTTTATCCATTATATATATAGTAGTGTGTATATGTTAATCCCAAACTCCTAATATATGCCCCCCCAACCTTTCCCTTTTGGTAACCATAAGTTTGTTTCTATGCCTGTGAGTCTATTTCAGTTTTGTAAATATTTTCATTTGTATCATTTTTTTAGATTCCACGTATAAGTGATATCCTATGATACTTGTCTTTCTCTGTCTGACTTACTTCACTTAGTATGACAATCTCTAGGTCCATCCATGTTGCTGCAAATGGCATTATTTCATTCTTTTATATGGCTGAATAGTATTCCATCCATGTTGCTGCAAATGGCATTATTTCATTCTTTTATATGGCTGAATAGTATTCCATTGTGTGTGTGTATACATATATATATGTATATACACACACACATTTAATATATATATATATGTATACACACACAACACATCTTCTTTATCCATTCATCTATTGATGGACATTTAGGTTGCTTCCATGTCTTGGCTGTTGTAAATAGCAGCAGCCTGATTTTTAACCAATTTTTTCAGTCTTTCTTTGTTCTCCAGTTTCTTACTTTTCTCATTTTGTTTTCTTTGGGACAAGGTGTGTCAGCATGTTGGCATGATGGATCCAGAAGGACAGCCATTAATGTGGTTGAGGTTTTGTAAGATCTATCCAGATAGTCAGGTAAAAGCTTATTTATCTCATAGGAAAAATGCAGATAACAAGGTAGAAGAGATTGAAGAGGAATCTTCACTTCAGAAGCTCATTGCTGTAAATATTTAGAGGGGAAAATAAAGTACCGAAGTTTTAGAGAAGCCAGTTTGTACCCTTGCTACAGCAGCCTGTTATCAAATTAGACCCGATTCTAAGTCTTAGGGGAGGCTCAAAAATGGTTTGTGGAAACGAACATATCTACAAAACAAAAACAGACTCACAAATATACAGAACAGACTTGTGGTTGCCAAGGGGGAGGGGGTGGGGGAGGGAAGGATTGGGAGTTTGGGATTAACAGATGCAAACTATTGTATATAGGATGGATAAACAACAAGGTGCCTACTGTATAGCCCAGGGAACTATATTCAACATCTTATGATAAACCATAATGGATAAGAATATGAAAAAGAAGATAGATGTATAACTGAGTCACTTTGCTATACAGCAGAAATTAAGACAACATTGTAAATCAACTATACTTCAATAAAATTTTTAAAAATGGGTTGTGGATAAATGAATGAATGACTTCAGTTTAGAAACTCATATTAATTTTAATGAAGTGCTGCTGTATTAATGTAGTGATAAACCATCCCATCAAACCTAGTGATAAACTATATCCCTGAGAGATTATCAATAAACTTAAAGAAGATAATTAACTTTATAAATTAACTGGGGTTTACTACTCTGATTTCCCTTTTATGCACTGATATGCTAACTTGTCTGCATTTCCAGGCCTTTAACTTTCCTTTCTCTCTCTTCCTCCTTTATTATGTTTGCTCCTCCGTCTCTTACTACCATCTTTTTAAAGGGATGACCCATGTCTTAATACTTTTTGTGTCTTCAGTGCCTTGTACTTGAATTGATAAATAAGAGGTAATTAAATATTATAAAAATGAGGCAAATTTAAGAACGTTAAGTTTGTGTTTTCGTTTGATGAAAAGGAAGGGCTTATTAAAATCCAAGGGATCTTTGTAAAATTACTGGACTTGAAGCAAAGAACAGTGGAGAAAAAAGTAAATCATAGGACCTTTTTCACTGAAATAGTTGATTTTTATCCAAAGCTTTGTTGTTTATTTACAGATCTTAGTTACTCACATCAGCAGTGTGGATGAGAAGTTTATTTGCTGAGGTTTCTAAATTGCAATGTGAAACAGTACAGTTAGGTGATTATAGAGGTTCTGAAAGATTCACCATTGATGAAAGAGAACCAGAAATGATGGTACACTCAATAAATTTTGAAGGAAACTTAGGTGGGATGCCATTTTCGTCTTCTAGAACTAATATTATGAGCAATGCAAAGCAAGAATTCTTAAATATTTTTCCAATATTACAACATCCATTTAATCTCAAAAATCAGAGAAGAGATTCAAGAGCACCTTTCTGTTCACTTAAAGTTACATTTTTGTTTCTTTATTACAATTCAGGGTTATCTCAATTCCTTTTAAGGTTTCCTCACTTTACTGTGGAAACAGCCTATATGGGAAGTGGTGCACCTGGAGCCCTGGTCTCAGCACCTGGAGTGTAGTACTCCTTCCTCTGAGCTCTTCTGTGTCCTGAAGCCAGGAAGAATGATGCTAATAATAACAACATGCACAGCAAAGTGCTTACCACCATTGGGCACTGTTTTAAACACTTCATTTACATTGATTGATCTAATCCTCCCAATAACTCTAAATGAGGAAACTGCCCAAGGTCACTCAGCTAGTAAGTGGTGGAGCTCAGATTCTAATTTCAGGGTCAATGTCCCTACCTAGTGAGCTCACAGTAAATAATGTGAGCTCTTATAATAAAAAGCTTACATCCCGCACGTATAATAAAAGCCAACATCCCTGATAGTCCAGAGGAGACCCTGTCACTCATGCCTGCACCCCTTTACGCTCTCTGCCTTAGCCTCGTTGTTTCCCTTTCGGTTCCTTGAACTTCTCCATGGCTGCCCCTCTCAAGACTATTCTTCATTTTGCCCTGTACCCCTGGAAGGCTGGGATATGCTTCCTTCTACTCCTCCCTTTAAATGTCACTTCTTCATTGTGGCTTCCTTGTTGCCCCCAATCAAAATTAGGTCACCTATCGTAATCCGCAGAGCACGGTGAGGTTTTTATTTCTCAAGATCATCATCAAGTATAATGCTTCTGATTGTTTGTTGAATGTCCATCTTGCCCACTGAACTGAAAGGCTTTTGTGAACAAGAACCATATTTTTCTCAACTTCTATATTCTAATGCCTTGTAATTTTCCTGGCACAGAGTGGACTCTCAATAAACACTTGCTGAAAAAATAAAACATGCATACAAAGTAAATATTCTGGGACACGGTAAGAGGGAAGAAGTGAAATAAGAGCAGAAAGCCAGTATAATTACAGAACTTTTGAGTCCATTTTACGCAACCTTTTTATTTTCTAGAGAAGGAAACTAAAGCCCACACAGATAAAGGTCACACAGCCAGTGTAACAAAACAAAGACTATAACCTGCCTTTTTGGACCATGTTCTTTTCACTTACATTCCAAAGCATGTCAGAATTTTTTCTGGAAGTTATGGGAAAATAATCTTTTCAATTTTATGGCTACATTTATAATTTTTTATATGTTAACTTTAGAAAAAAAGTTTGTTTTTTAGTCTTGCATTTCGTAGTATGGATGAGTGTTCATAGGTTCTAACTTGAAGAAGTCATATCAAGAGAATTGAATTTCAGAGATAATGACAGACTTTAGTACAAATTTGGAAGGAACAACTTGATTTTGGAATCATAGAATCTAAAATTGTAGCACATGGTTTTCTGTGTTTTGTTCATATGTGGTAAAATTATGTTTAAGAGAATTAGGGTCATTTGAAACATTAATTTTTGTTCTGAAAATAAATGTCTCTAAATATAATTAATTATTCACCCTCAACAGCTTGCTGTTGATTTGAAGATGATTTTAAGTTCTATATAGCATTAAAATATGAAAGGAATGGGCTTCCCTCGTGGTGCAGCGGTTAAGAATCTGCCTGCCTAGGGGACATGGGTTCGATCCCTGGTCCGTGAAGATCACAGATGCCGTGGAGCAACTAAGCCCGTGCACCACAACTACTGAGCCCGCGTGCCACAACTACTGAAGCCCGCATGCCTAGAGCCTGTGCTCTGCAACAAGAGAAGCCACCACAATGAGAAGCCTGCACACCGCAACGGAAGAGTAGCCCCTGCTCACCGCAACTAGAGAAAGCCTGTGGCAGCAATGAAGACCCAACGCATCCAAAAATAAATTTATTAAAAATATATGAAAGGAATATTTCCTAATTGACAACGGGACATGAAGCATTGTTTTGATCCTGGGCCTCCCAGAGCAGCATTAGGAGGAACAGTGTGCTTGGCCCACAGAGCAGGAGAAGCCACAGGCAGGGCAGAATGGATTAGAAGTGGTGAAGGTGAAGTTGGCAGAGGTGATAAATCCCGACCAAGCGGGACACTGCCCCCTGACACCCGAGAACCTACGTTTTCACTGGTGTCAACCAGAAGAGACTATAATAGCTGAAGAGAAATAAAACCACAGACATAAAAATACAGATTGTAAACTTGAGCAGATTTGCTCATGAGCATTTACAAGATGGTCTTTGAAGAGGCCAGTAATATGGGGTGGAGAGAGCTTTGGTCTTAGTAGAAATCTGACATCTTGGATTTACAGGCTAGGGAAAAGAAAAACAGAACTCTGTGGTATTTGTCTTTACTTGTTTCCTTCATCCTGTATTAGTCGGCTTCATCCCTCCATCCTTTCATTCATCATCCTCTGATGTGTGATCAAATGGTCTTTCTAGTCCCTGCTCAATTTGATTTTTACCAAAATGTCTTTTCTTTTGTCCCTTGACAGAGTTAAATCTCTTTCTATTTATCATTTGATGAATAAATATTTTGGAGTGCATTTTCTGCTTCATGTTTTATCTCAAAACGCTTTCTTCATTAACCCTCAAACAACTTTGAGATTGGTATTTTCATTATTCTTAGTTTGAGTCCAAGAGCAGTTATGCAACTAGCTCAGGTATATACATTTAGAAAATGCTGTAGTCGGAGTCAGGTTCAGGCAGCGTAGTTCCAGAGCCCACAGTTATCCCTGTTTGTGGTAATTGAATTTAAGTTCTGCCAGTGTTTGCCAGGGTGAGAGCACATACCCTGGTGCATATGTGCAAGGTTATTAAGTA
Organism: Monodon monoceros; assembly: GCF_005190385.1. Taxonomy (NCBI): domain Eukaryota; kingdom Metazoa; phylum Chordata; class Mammalia; order Artiodactyla; family Monodontidae; genus Monodon; species Monodon monoceros. The sequence goes on along the minus strand of NW_021703772.1, from coordinate 27,880,455 downwards.
AAATCAATTAACATTGAGAATATTGGTCCCTCTCCAACCCTTCTGAACACATCTTGGAGGTCTCATTTTGATACTGGTCTTTAACACTTTTCTAATGTGTGTGGTGTCTTCCTTTGGGGGATGGAGGTGGGGGACAGGCAACCCAGTCTAGGTAAAATTTCATATGACTTGTTTCCATTGTATTTTTACAGTTGCCTCTTGCTTGTAGCAGCTTCTATTGGTTTTCCACTGATGGTAATGATATGAAATTTAAATTTTAATAATCTAATAAAAGTGGATTGCTTGAAGAAGGGTATTAAGTAAATAATAGTAGATGAATAATATTGATGTGGCCAAAATCATGGTGGTGACACCCTAAGCCACTTGGAAAACGCTGAACTAGATCAGTTCCTTTGACAATGAAATTTGGAGTTACTGAAAAAGGCCTGACCAGTGAGTGTCCACATGGTTGTGGGAGGTCAGATATGTGTCATGTGTTCAGGAACGTTAAGGGTATAAATGGACAGGTCATGTTTTCTGTGGCTGGAAGGATGGGTGCACCTGTGGAAAATGCAAGAGATCAGACTGGAAGTGGATGGGGGTTGAATCATGATTGGACTCGTATTCTGTACTATAAGGACATTGGAATTTTCCTTAAAATTATAAGACATTGAAAGATTTTAAGCAGGATAGTGATCTGATTAGATTTGTGTTTTGGCCTTATGGGGATGATGCCCCAGGCACAAGATGCTCCTAACCCTGGAGATGCTGCAGAGAAAATCTCTTCACCGCAAGCTCCCAAGATGAAGAAGGATAGGCTGAGTCAAGCAAGCTCGGTATTCTTCCCACATTCACTCATCAAATACCTCAACCCATCTTCTCCAGGGATGGAGACAGTATGGGGGACTGAGGAGCACAGACATGCACATCAGTTGAGCTGCCTTCCCTGGAAGGAAAAATCAGGAACGGGGATTAAATGAACTAGTCTGGAGGTATGGCAATCTATCTAAGAGAGCTATTGGCTATTCACCTTTTTTAAAAAAATTATTTATTTATTTTTGGCTGCATTGGGTCTTCATTGCTGCACATGGGCTTTCTCTAGTTGCAGTGAGCAGGGGCTGCTCTTTGTTGCGGTGTGCAGGCTTCTCATTGCGGTGGCTTCTCGTTGCAGAGCACAGGCTATAGCGCGCAGACTTCAGTAGTTGTGGCACGTGGGCTCAGTAGTTGTGGCTCGCGGGCTGTAGAGCGCAGGTTCAGTAGTTGTGGCGCACGGGCTTAGTTGCTCCACGGCATGTGGGATCTTCCCAGACCAGGGCTCGAACCCATGTCCCCTGCATTGGCAGGCGGATTCTTAACCACTGCACCACCAGGGAAGTCCTGGCTATTCACTTTTAAGTACGTAATTCTACCTGACTGACTCTGACATCAATTATGATATTTTAAAAGTCCCCAGATTTCTATATGAGAGGTCATTTTCTTGATGCAGGCTTCCAAAGAAAGATACAGGAATTAAAGAGTTGCATTAAAATTGGAACAACCAGGACTTCCCTGTGGTCCAGTGGTTAAGACTTTGCTCTCCCAGTGCAGAGGGCCCAGGTTCGATCCCTGATGAGGGCACTAGATCCCGTATGCCACAACTGAAAGATGCCGCATGCTGCAGCTAAAGACCCCGCACGCCACAACAAAGATCCCACGTGCCACAACTAAGACCCAGCACAGCCAAATAAATAAATATTTAAAATTGGAACAACCATAAACAGTGTTAAACTAAGGTGAGCAACAAAGGGACATCAGTGCTTCAGCAGTTGGTGACCATGAGCAGGGTGACAGCAATCCATGTTTTTTTCTTCTTTTGATAGGAGTCAAGCCCATATCTTCAATTCATATAAATCCATTCCTTTGGAGAGACCACAAACTCCCAAAATATTTCTCTATACAATGTGTTGCTTCATCTTAGCTGAACTAAAATGCAAATGTGCAGTAAGAACTATTTTTTTAAAGGAGCCAAGAAAAGGTAAATATCATCAATAAAAATGTAAATGTATTACTAATTTAATTACTAATTTTAATGTATTACTATTTAATAATATATCTTTTATACTTGGAGGGTCAAAATTTCTTCCAGAGTTACTTTTCTTATAGTACATACATCTAAGCAATGTTTATACAGTGGGAGTGGTAAAATAGAAGATCCAAGATTCAGTCTTAAACCAACCCAAAGCTTTTATTAAAGACACTGAAATTGGAAATCAGGGCCAGTCACTCGCGGAGACGTTAGAATTTATGTACTTGTTTTTCTATAAGCAGTAGTTCATTTTCTGGTAACTCCTCAAAAGTAATCCATAGAATAAAAAAATGTCCATGTTGGGAAGCATTCTGGTGGGGGGCTCTTGCCTGATGTTAATCTGGCAACACTATTGCAGAGATTTTTGAGCTTTAAATAACCCTACAGAGAACTGATAACTGTGAGAGTTTATAGTTTGCTTTATATATGTTGATGGATTTTAGGAAAATACAGGGCAATAGTCCGTCCCTCCTTCCCTCTCCCCTCCCCTCCTTTCCTCCCTCCCTTCCTTCCTACCTTTCTCTTTCTTTTCCTTCCTTCCCTCCCTCCCTCTCCCTCCTCCCTCCCCCTTCCCTTTTTCTTTCCCTTCCTTCCTTCCTTCCTTCTTCCCTTTCTTTCTTCCTTCCTTCCTTCCTTCCTTCCTTCCTTCCTTCCTTCCTTGTTATTGGTATATTTGCTTGTTTTTAGATGTCTACCATGGCTTACAGCACCACTGTGTACCCAAGCTAAGGACTAATGTCTGGTCAACAAGTAGTTTGTGGTGTTTGTCATGGGCTTGCTCATTCTATGAATAACGATCTAATTTGAATGACTAACTAAGTAGTGGCCCCTGAGGAGACTGCATACTACTCAGAGTGCATTAAATGGAGAGCTCCAGACTTTCAATTTTTTTTTTTCTTATATATGTTTTGTTCCATGTACCTGTCAAAGGATATCTCAGGGAATTCTGGCAGATGGAATAAGATGGTACTTCTAATAAATTCCTTTAAGAAGAATTATAAAGTGATATGTTTAAAAAATCATATCCAGTGCATTTTATAAAATATGAAAAGAAGGGGACAAACAGAACATAAGCTTCTCAGCTGCTGTTGAGTCAGTGATTCATTTCCGCCCAGTTGTTATTAAAGGAGGCTCGATCATGAAGCACAAGAAGGGAGCATGAGAGGGATGACTGGTAAGGGAGAAGTTTTAAGTAAAATGGATAAAATTTAATCTCTGATCTTTGATGGAATTACAAGTACAATTTTTTTTTTTTTTTACCCAGAGGAAAATCTCTGCTCCATAATCTATTTCCTCTTCTAAATCAGTCAACTATAGAACCTTGAGTGAAATTAAAGCTCTAGCATTTACCCCTAAGTTATAAATTGAATTCCAACGGATAAGAAGTGAACTACATATTTTGTCTTCATATCTATTATACAGATAATCAAATTATAGTAGCTGATATAGATTAAGGAGTTTATTATCTATCATTTAAATATTCAACATTTAGAATTGATACACATATAAACAAAGCAAAAATGTTTCTCATGTTCATGATATTGAAAAAGAAACCAATATATGGGGTGAGATGTGATGTATTTAGAGAATCTCTGAGGGCAGCTAATACATAGCATCCCTCTTTGCTGCTCAGATTCTAAATAAGTCGAGATATAAAACAAAGGAGGAGAGAGAGAAACAAAGTAAAACCCTTATAGCTGTTAGAGTCTGGGTTGGAAGTTGTGATCTTTGGTCTGTTAGCCAAGTGGGCCAGTTGAAGAACCCCATAATTAGGCAGGATCTGCCCACCCAGGCACAGATTGCTGAGGGGCAGGCTTCTAAGCCTGGAGATGCTGCAGAGTCTGCTCACTGCAAGCTCCCAAAGAAAAGAAGGATGGGCTGAGTTAAGCAAACTCAGTATTTGTCCCATTTTCACTCATCAGATACTTCAATCCATCTTCTCCAGGGTTGGAGACAGTAAGAGGGAGTAGGGAGAACAGAAGTGCACATCAGTTGACCTACCTTCCCTGGGAGGAAATGTCAGGAAAGGGGAGATAGCAAATCTTCCCCATTGTGTATCTGAAGGCGTTGATGAAATTTTTAAGTGTAAATAGATAGTTTTAAATATATTTTATAACAGTGGAATTTCTTGTACATAAATTTTGACTTCTTTCTCTACTTATGTCTTTTGTGATAGACACCTAGAAGTGAAAATTCTACATTAAAGGGGGATATGCTGATTTACCTCAATATAAGTAGGGTTTAGAGAGTGCACATTTCATTCACTCATTTATTCATTCACTCATTTAACAAATCTTGATTAGACACCAAGAACATGGCAGGTGCTGTGTGAGGCAGTGGGGATGAGATGGGGGGAACAGGCATCAATTTCTCCTTAAACTTAAGCATAGTGGGTGAGACAGACATTGAAATGTGACGAGTGCTGTGGTGGGGCTGGGGTGTGGGGAATAGATTTTGAGAAGTGACATTCAGCTTAAAGCCTGAGAATGAGCTCTCCTAGTGAGGGTGAGAGAGTGGAGGGAGTAGGGAGAATGATCCAGGCAAAGGTGATTCTAGGAGCAGTCTCTGAGATGGCCTGAGGAGCCAGAGGTTTCATGGCTTAAATTTTGACTTTGAAACTCATCTGTGGTTCACTTTGAATAAATCTTTAAAAATTTAATTGACAGAGACTCTAATGTTTATATTTGCATTATCTTAAAACCACACTTGCATAAAATTTATTCGATGTGCTACTGGCTTATTAAAACCACCCTTGCATAAAATTTATTCTATGTGCTACTGGCTTATTAACAGCTTTAAAATTTTTCCTCCAAGAAGATTACTTGAGATATGCAAGGACTCTCTAAATGATTTTTTTTCTCTTTGAATGATATTTCATTTAAAAATTTTTTAAAAATCTCATGAGAATGTGTTGTTCTTTTTCATTCCATTTCCCCATATATAGAGTCATTTTTCCTTCTGCAGACTTGGATCTTTCTTTAGAGCAGGATTTTTTCTTTTACGTCTTCATTGATTTGTTCTATTTATCACTTCCTTCAGAAAGAGAAATAATCTTCATAATGACTCTGAATTCCATGCTCTCCATGTAAGCATCTATCCCTCATCACAGAAGTCTTCATTTGGGAATCCCTTCATTTGGGAAGTCTTCATTTGGGAATCCCTTCATTTGGGAAGATTCTTCGAGTGTCTTCTAAATTGCTAAATCCACTTTCCTACTCTGTTAGACCTAATGTTTAAGTTTCTAATACTGACTTTAAAACTGGGTTATAAGTTAGATTCTTTACAATCTTTTCTTAACCCATCCTGCTCTTTAAAAAATTTCTGTCTCCATCTCAATCTGCTATTAACTCAACTCTATTTTATGGGCAGTTTGGTGCAGTGGTTAAGAGTCCATGCTATGCATCCAGGCTGCATGGGACTAATTAGGGCTCTGCCGCTTGCTGGCTGTGTGATCATGCATAATTTGTGTAAGCTGTGACTCAGATTCCTCATTTGTATAATGGGGGCAATATGCCTATCTCACAGAGCTGCTGTGAAGACTAAGCGTCAATTCACCTAAAACACTTAGAATAGTAAGTAAGTAGTAAATAACTTAGTTTCTAGTTAACCTATATTCTATACTTTCCTAAATTATTTATATTAATTTTTTGGAAATTCATTCAACTGTTACTGCGTGTATCAATATGTGTGTGTGTGTGTGTGTATTTTGTTTACCTATCTTTTAAGGCAGCAAGTTCTATTTTTCTTAATTCTTTCCATAATCCACTTTGCTGTCCTTTGAGTTATAAAACCAATGGACTAATTGGTGTGTGTCTTCTTTAATAAGTTTCTGGGAGTTTGCAGTATTTATTTAGTACGGTCTACTGACTTGAGTACAGAGTCCCTGGTCATGGGCATTTTAATATGGACGGAGTTTCAGTTTGGCCCATCTGAAGCCATTTGTAATTCTTTATTTTTTCCAGAAATAAGGAATGGCAAATGACAATACCCAGCTAACATTGCTTCCACAGCGCTGCCAGCTTCAGCTCCTAGCACTTGGTCCTTCACACAGTAGTTACAGCATCACTCCCCACTATTTTCACTCCCAGCTGCATTTGTATTGCCAGGGAGTATAGTCTTAGGGAGAGAGGAATTAATGAAGCATGAAATAAGTTTGGCCATTCAGAAAGTAGCACTCATGTGATAGACAAGTAGTAGTTTCTCACCTTCTTATTGAAAAAGATTATGTGGACATCAATCAGGTGTTGTAGTGGGTGAGGATGAATGAAAATCCTCAACTCTCATGTTTTGAATCTTTTTATCCTTCTGAAAAGAAAGTATAAGATAGTGGTTAAGAGTGACATCAGCATCATGGCAGTGTGTGGCACTCTCTTTGCCTTTCCCCTTCAGTCTACAACCAGTAAAAACATCCATAACTCAACAAAGGTGCCTTTGCTCAACACAGCAGGACATCAGAGAATCCCACACATCTAAAGGTGGGTGGGCTGAAACACATGGAAGAGGCAGAACCAGACAGAACAGCAGAGGTGGTGCCTATGATCCTGGACCGTCAGCCATGGTAACTGAGCCTGCAGCCCCAGAGAACCTGGTAATATCAGGGGAAGCAGAACATATGACTCCAGCCCTCCAGCCAAAGTGATGCCCCTGGCCAAAGAGATCCAGGCAACAGTGACAGTGGGCCTATGACCCTGTCCTTCCAGTTATGGAGATGCCTATTACTCTGGCTCCCTCTGCCTGCCCCTATCCACAGTGGCAGTGCCTATGAGCCTGACAACCCTGGACATGGTAAGGACACCTGGGACCCTGGCTACCTACCCTCCCCACCCTGCCGGGGGGTAGTGGAGCATGAGCCCCTGGACATAGCAGAAGTACCCACCAAACCAATGTCCCAGGTAGTGATGCCAGCAGCAGCAATGCATTAATGACCCCAGAGGCACAAGCAGTAACAACCAGGGCAATGGATGACACCTCTGACAGAGGTGGTGGAGAGTGGAAAATGCTGATGCTCAAATATAACCAGAAGCAGCTCAGATAAGTGACCAAAAACTTGTGCTATATCACCCCTACTGGAAAACAAGAGAGGCCTCTAGCTACTAATCTGTTGAATCTTTTGAATCAAGTTTTTTTTTTTTTTAAAAAGCTTTACCTAAAGAAGAAAGGTGTCCTCTACTTCAAATATGCTGGTAGAAGAACAACTCATCAAGCTCAGTGAAGAACCATGGTAACACTGTATCACAAAAAGAAAGCGACAGTTCTCCAAAAACCAAACTTAGAGCCACAGAATATTGCAATCTTACTGATAGAGTATTCAAAATAGCTGTCATAAAGAAACTCAGTGAACTAAAGGAAAATATAGGAAGGCAGTTCAATAAGCTCAGGAATAAAATTGATGAACAGAAGGAATATTTTGCCAAAGAGACTGAAACTCTAAGAAAGAACCAAAGCGAAACTCTGGACCTGAAGGACTTGATAAATGAGATGAAGAAAGCACTGGAAATAGAGCAGATGATATGGAAGAGAGACTAGTGAGCTTGAAGATAGGAATCTAGAAATGATACGGATAGAAGGAAGAGAGAATTAAAATCTTAAAAAAAGAAGACATTCTTTGAGAACTATTTGACTCTATTAGGAAGAGCAGCATTATGTTAATGGGTATCCCAGAAGGAGAAGAGTGGAAGAAGGGAGGAGAAAGTTTATTTAAAGAAATAAGAGCAGAAAATTTTCCAAACCTGAGGAAGGAACTGGATATAGAAGTCCATGAAGCTGGGAGAACAACTAATTACTTCAATGTGAAAAAACCTTCTCCACAACACATTATATTAAAGCTGTCAAAATAAATGACAAAGAAAGAATTTTAAAGGGAGCCAGGGGAAAAGACTGGCAACCTACAAAGGAACCCCAGTTAGGATATCAGCAGATTTCTCAGCAGAAACTCTACAAGCCAAGAGAGAGTGGAATGATGTACTCAAAATATTGAAAGAGAAAAACTGTCAGCCAGAAATAATCTGGCAAAGTTATCATTTAGATATGAAGGAGAAATAAAATTTCTCAGACAAACAAAAGCTGAGGGAGTGCATTAGTATCAGATTTGCCTCGTAAGAAATGTTGAAAGGAGCTGTTCTTCCTAAACGAAAAGGTAAAAGTGTGCAAAACTTTGAGTAAGGTGATCAGTAGAATCAGAAACTTGCAACTCTGTATCAGAATAACACAGAGGTTAAAGGGGAAAAAAGCAGTAAAAACAACTATAGCTATTTCAAGTTGGTCACAAACTCACAACATATAAAGGGATAATTTGAGATGACAGAAACATAAAAATGGAAGAGGAAAGTACAGAAGTCATGTAGTCAAATGAAGATAAGATGCTATTGGCAGAAAAAGAACAATTTTATCTATGAGAATTTTAAACAAACATTATGGTAACCAGAAAGCATAAATCTAGAGCAGAGACATGAAACATAAAAAAGAGGAAACTGAGAAAATATCATAGAAAGCCACCAAACTAAAATGGCAGTCAGAAACACAAGGAAAAAGAAATAATGGAGATATAGAGCAACTAGAAAATAAAAGATAAAATGGCAGTGCTAAGTCCTCATTTATCAATAATCACCCAAAATGAAAATGGATTCAATTCACCAATCAAAAGACACAAAGTGGCCGGATGGATTAAAAAAACATGACCCAATGAAATGCTGTCTCCAGGGGACTTATGTCAGCTTTAAAGACAAACATAGACTCTAGTGAAGGGATGGAAGATGATACTCCAAGTAAATGGCAGCCAAGCAAAAGTGATGTAGCCATACTCATAGCAGACAAAATAGATTTCCAGCCAAAAGAGGTAACAAGAGACAAAGATGGACATTATATAACGATAAAGGGGACAACACCAACATGCACCTAACATATGATCACCAAAATATATAAAGAAATTAACAGACCAAAAGGAAAAAATTGACAGCAACACAGTGATAGTTGGGGACTTTAACACCCCACTTACATCAATGGATAGATCATCCAGACAGAAACTTAACAAGCAAACAGTAGCTGTAAAACATTAGACCAGGTAGACTTAATAGATTTATACAGAACATTCCACCCAAATGTAGCAGAATACACATTCTTCTCAAGTGCACATGGAACATTTTCAAGGACAGACCAAAAGTTGGGACCCAAAACCAGTCTCAATAAATTTAAGAAGATTGAAAAAATAACAGCATCTTTTCTGATGAAACTAGAAATCAACTACAAGAAGAAAGCTGGAAAAATCATAAATATGTGGAGACTAAACAACATGCAACTGAACAAATATTGAGTCAAAGAAGAAATCAAAGTAGAAATTTAAAAATACCTTAAGACAAATGAAAGTGAAAATACAACATGCCAAAATCCATGGGATGCAGCAAAAGAGGTACAAAGAGGGACGTTTATAGCAATACAGGCCTACCTCAAGAAACAAGAAAAATCTCATATAAACAATCTAACTTTACACCTAAATGAACTAGAAAAGAAGAACAAATGAAGCCCAAATTCAGCAGAAGGAAGGAGATACTAAACATTAGAGTGGAAAGAAATGAATAGAAACTAAAAAGATAACAGAAGAGATTAATGAACCTAAGAGCTGTTTCTTTGAAAATGTTAAAAAAAAATTAACAAATCTTTAGCTAGATTCACTTAGAAAAAGAGAGAAGGCTCTGATAAATAAAATCACAAATGAAAGAGAAGAAATAATAATGGATATCACAGAAATGCAAAGGATTAAAATAGAATATTATGAACAGGTATATGCCAACAAATTGGACAATATAGAATAAATGGACAAATTTTTAGAATTATACAACCTTCCAAGGCTGAATCATGAATAAATAGGAAAATTGTAATAGACTGATCAGTATTAAGGAGATTGGAACAGTAATCAAAACCTCCCCAAAATCAAAAGTCCAGAACCAGATGGTTTCACAGGTGAAATCTAGCAAACACTCAGAAGATTTATTACCTATCCTTCTCAAGCTCTTCCAAAATATTGAAGAGGAGAGAATGCTTTCTAACTCATTTTATGAGGACAACATTACCCTGACACCAAGGACAACACACAAAAACAAAACTTACACGCCAATATCTTTGATGAACATAGATGCAAAAATCCTCAACAAAGTATTAGCAAGCTGAATACAATAGTACATTAAGATTATCATATCTTATAATCAAGTGAGATTTATTCCAGGGATTCAAGGATGATTCAATGGCTGCAAATCAATCATGATACACCACATTAAAAAAATAAAAGATAAAAATCATATGATCATCTCAGTAGATGCAGAAAAAGCAACTGATAAGATTCAACACCCATTTATGATAAAAATTCTCAATAAAATGAGTATAAAAGGAGCATACCTCAACATAATAAAGACCATATATGACAACATCATAATCCCAGCTAACACATTCAACAGGGAAGAACTGGAAGCTATCTAAGATCAGGAGCAAGACAAGGATGCTCACTCTTACCACTTTTATTCAACATAGTATTGGAAGTCCTAGTCAGAGGAATTAGGCAAGAAAAAGAAATAAAAGTCATCCAAATTAAAAAGGAAAAAGTGAAACTGATGCTACTTGCAGATGACATGATTTTATATATAAAAACCCCTGAAGATTCCACAAAAAACCCTGTTAGAACTAATAAACAAATTCAGTACAGTTGCAGGATACAAATCAACACACAAAAATCTGTTGCATTTCTATACACTAACAATGGACTAGTAGAAAGAGAAATTAAGAAAACAATCCCATTTACAATTGCAACAAAAAGAATAAAATACCTAGGAATAAATTTAACCAAGGAGGTGAAAAACATGTACACTGAAAACTATAAGACAGCCTGAAAGAAACTGAAGGCTATGCAAAGAAATGGAAAGATGTTCTATGCTCATGGATTGGAAGAAGTAACATTGTTAAAATGTCTACATTACCTAAAGCAATATACATATTCAGTGCAATACCCATCAAAATCCCAAGGACATTGTTCAAAGAACTAGAATATAAAAATCCAAATATTTGTGTAGAGCCACAAAAGACCCCTGAATAGCCAAAGAAATCCCAAGAGAAAAGAACAAAGCTGGTGATGTCACACTCCCTGATTTCAAACTGTATTACAAAGCTATAGTAATCAAAACAGCATGGTATTGGCAGAAAAAGAGTCACACAGATAAATGGAACAGAATTGAGAGACCAGCAATAAAACCACACATATATGGACAATTAATTTAAAACAAAGGGGCAAAGAATATACAATGGAAAAGGATGGTCTTTTCAATAAATGGTGTTGGGAAAACTGAACAGCCACATGCAAAAGAATGAAAGTGGACCACTATCTCACACAACACACAAAAATCAACTCGAAATGGATTAGACTTAAATGTAAGACCTGAAACCACAAACTCCTAGAAGAAAACATATGCAATATACTCTTTGGCATTGGTCTTAGCAATATCTTTCTGAATATGTGTCCTCAGGCAAGGGAAACAGAAGCAAAAATAAACAAATGGGACTACAGCAAACTAAAAAGCTTCTGTATAGCAAAGGAAACTATCAACAATAAAAAAGACAACCTACCAAATGGGAGAAGATATTTGCAAATCATGTACCCAATAATGGGATTAATATCCAAAATATATAAAGAACTTGCACAACTCAACAACAAAACTTGGGTAGAGGAGCTGAATAGACATACAGATGGCAAACGAGCACACAAAAAGATGTTGAATATCACTAATTATTTGGTAAATGCAAATTAAAACCACAATGAGATATCATTCCATGCCCATTGGAATGGCTATTATCAAGAAAAATGAGAAATAATGAGTGTTGGAGAGGATGTGGAGAAAAGAGAACTCTACATATTGTTGGTGGGAATGTGAATTGGTGTAGCTACTATGGAAAACAATATAGAGATTCCTCAGAAAATTAAGAACAGAACTACCATATGACCTAGCTATTCCACTTCTAGGTATTTACATGAAGAATACAAAGACACTAGTTCGAAGTATATGCACCCCTATATTCATCACAGCACTTTTTACAATAGCCAAGATATGGAGATAACCTAAGTGCCTCATCACAGCACTTTTTACAATAGCCAAGATATGGAGATAACCTAAGTGCC